>NC_092435.1:1925553-2227517 GCF_036169615.1 Heliangelus exortis | reverse complement strand
GGTGATGGTCTTGCAATAATGGTATCTATTAAACTGTTCAAAGATAGAAAAGAAAAAGACAGTTTTTGCTGTCTTAAGGAGGGGAATAAGTAACCAAATATTTGAACAAGCAGATTTAAAAGATGAGTTCAGAGTGATGTGGAAATATGATCTCATTTATCATGGCTTAATGGAACAGGACGTTGAGTGCCCGGGAAGCGTCCTGCCATGTGTAAGGAAGTCATCAATTTTATAACATAATTTGTGTCACTTGAGGTGTTGCTCTAAGAATCTTTGCTCGTTTTCTGGGCCCAATTCTGCCCTCAGAGATGCCCATCCATCTTTCAGCTCCTCTGGAGTGGACAACATTGTTAATGCCTTGCTGCTGGCATGTCTCCATCGTGCAATGGATTGTGATTTAGTGATTCCTGAGTTTGTAGAGACTCATGTTAAGTTGACACAGACTTGTCAGGCTGGGTCAGGATGCAGTGTTAGTTGCACTTATGCACCCGTGGACTAATCCCAGCCTCATGATTAATAGGAGACAATGTATTTTTCTTAAATATTTCCATTTTCCTTCTCATTGTTTTTTTTTTTTTTCAAGCAGTAATTTCTTATGGAAAGATGATTTTCAGTAATTATATTTAGTTTCTTAATATGCTGAGATAGGAAGTCTGTGATGACATGACACTTCTTAAAGATAACAGCAGTTTTGTTGTGATTTGCACAACATTTATACTTATTAAAACTACATATAAATGTTAGACACAGCACATGCAAATGCCTACTGGATGTAAACATAGACTTTATATTTCCAGGATGCAGTGTTAGCTGCACTTTGCACCCATGGACTAATCCTTGCCTCTGAGTGGATGATACTGTGGGATTTTCTGACCTCAACTCACACACACAGAGCTTGTTCAGCACACGTGGCCATTTCTGGTAGAGAAATAAAAATAGAGCCTCTGTAGACAGTTATATCTTGTGAGGATTTCTTTACGATTTTGTGAGTCTTTTGATTTCTTTTCCCTTTCCCCTTTGTTTTTCTTGTCTTTGTTTTAGTTTGTTTTCTTGAGGCTGAAGGTGAAAATTTTATGGCTTTGTGCCTTGAACAAGATGCAATGTAACCACTAGCACCCAAGTTTGCCAGCCTCTCAGATGGGGAAATCATCAAGCAGACCTTTCAGACCTGGGAGGCCATAAGGCCATCCTGTGGCTTCACAAGGACATGCAGAATGCACCAGGTATCATGACACAGAACTGGTAACATTTCTGGAGCTAAAACTGGCAGGAAAATTGAGAAAAAGCCTCAAGCTGTAAACATTATTTCCTGTTCCTTATTAATTCTCATCACTTTATTCTGTGTTTTCATATACACTTACATACATACATATACATATATATATATATATATATATATATACACATATATAAATTTTGACCTTGTATTTAGCATTTGGTAAATTGTGGCAAGCCTGAAACATCACAAGGAGCTTTTTTATCATGTAGCATTCCACTTGTTTAAATGTGTGATAGCAGATGATTGTTACTTACCACTCAGAGAACTGCATAGTTAAAGCCTATGCATTTCTTAAAAAAAAAGCAGGGGTTAGAGACCACAATAACAGCTGATCTTCTCTCTGCTGCATTAAAATTCAGAATCTTGATAACATGTGTGTATATTTAAACCACTAGGAATCCAGATGCTTACAAATTATTTCAAATTGATGAACTCAGCAGGAGACAGCTGAAAGAAAGCCTGTTCAGATTGGGCTTGAACACAATTACTGAGAGCACTGAGTAAAGCAAAGGGTTTTAAGGTCTATGGGAACCTCAGAAGTTGTCTTACTATAAATTCTTACAGTTCTTCAGAGCAATGCATGTATTTCCAATAGATGTTTAGGGATGGGAAATCAAGGGCAATTGAGATAATGTTTGATTCTCAAGGCAGAGTTTTTAAATCTAGTTCCCAAGTTGTCCTCACGTCCCTACAAAATAGCAAATACTTGTGTACCAAACTTTCCCCAAAATACAAAGCTAGGAACAAATCCTACAGTGTCTATGTCACCACCACTGAATTAATAAAAAATGAAGAACTTCTATTTTCACTTCAGTTGTAGGAAAATATTTTGATGGGCTCAGTATCCTGCAAAGTGATAAGCTTCTGTTAGTGTTTCAAATCATTCTGTTATCACTGCATGTATTGATTAGCTTAGTGCTTTCTGAGCTACCCATAAAAAAGCCTGCTCTCTTTCTGCATTAAAGAGCAAGAAAAATTGACAGGTAGATAACCATATTGATTGAGCTTAAATAGTAAATGCAAGAGGCTAATATATGACTTATAAAACTCCTTATAGGAACCAAACCCAGTTTAATTTTTTTTTTTTTAATTAAATGGAAAATAGATTTCTTCAATTAAACTGTCCTACACCTTTTCTATATTCAGGCTACTCTAGTTGCCAGCTATAGTGTGTTACCATAGTTGTGGGCAAATCAGTTTTTCTTAGATGCAAGCTCTAGCTGGCTCCCAGACTTTAAACTCTCAAGAAGAATTGTCTGAATCACACATTAAGCTGAAATCCTTTGCTTGGCTCAAACTTCAAAAGTCCAAGGCCAAAACCAAACCCAAAGAGCAGTAATACAGGTTACAGCCATGTGTTTTTCATTTGTAAATACTGTGAGAAGTAATGTTCTTGTGATACTTCTAAATGAAGACCATATGACACCACTCAGTTGAAGACCTCTTATTGTGGCCTTTTGAAGACTACTGTCCCATTGCTTGGACAATTAAAATTAGTAAAGCTATTTTGCAAGGATAACAAGAGGACAGCTTGCCTCTTCTAAATCACAGATAAGTGAACATATACAGATTTTGAACCAATCTGACCAATGGAAACACAGAACAAGGCACTCTAAGTTGAATGTATGTGGCTAAAAATTGAATACTAACATTCAATATGAAAATATCCCAACTCTTTTTAATGGACTTTTTGAATAATGACCAGGAGTTGGTGGAGTTATTTCTCAGCATCTTGTTTCTGTCCATTTGGCATGAAAATTCATAATGAAGGATGATCTTGGATCTTAATATCCTACATATTTGCCAACTAAAAAGGGCGTTCTTCTAGGACAAGCCCAGCAGCTGTAACCAAATTTGAGCCTTTGCACTATCTAATACTTTTCTGGAACATGACCTACTTTAATAAATATATTCTCTGTATACTGTAAAACAAAGAATGCTCATGTAAGAGAAGATGAGAAAAATGCATTTTCACTTATTTGAGTTTTTTATGATGTGTGTTTTCACTCTGGGCTATGATCAGTCCTCAGCTGAGCAGCATGAAGAACAGGAGTGAGAACAGGAGTGTCAGGAATTCAGGTATCTGTAGCTGGTCTTCTGTTCTAGAATGAATGGCCATTTTTCAGCTTTATGATCAGCTACTTAAATACTATTTTATCTGATGCAAACCTTTGAATTAACACATAACCAGTTTGAAAGAACCTACCTACACAGTCACTACTCTTTCTTGTCATAACCATTGAATATTTTTTCCACAAAGCCTTGGTTTTTTTTCTTCATAGGGGAGCACAGGAATTAAGGTTTTAAATAGTCTGAGAACACAAAAAGTCACATGTTTTTTGAAGTATGGGCAAGAGAGCATGCACACATTTTTGCATGGGCCATGACAGCTGCTGTGAATCATCACTAAGACTGAACCTGGGACTTCTCAGGATGGCCTCTGCTTTTTAAACAAGAATGGGGTCTCTTGCTAGTAGCTGTAATTGATTTTCTCCCAGGGCCACTCATTTAGTGATTAGGATTAAAACATTACATCCAACACACCTGTTAAATGTAGGAAAAGAAGCATAAAGAAAATACAAAAAAATGAGTGGTGTAAACGTTTAAGAAAGTTCTAATCCTGAAGAAAATGGTGGTCAACACTAAAATTGGACTTTGCTTTCTCTGGTAGGCATAGAACAACTGGAATGCTCTCTTCCAAAGGCCAGGAATCTTGGAAGCTGAAAGGTGCAGAAAATGAGATTAGATATTGTAGAAGTAATAGGAAACCAAACACAAAGTAATATTCAGGTGCTATCTTGCCAAAATACAACCAGGAAAAGGGAAACCAGAAACCTTTCCTTAAGCTTTCTGTAGAAACCTGCTGAGCATGAAGCAGAGACAGTGGAAGTGAGAACAGGGAAACTGGACTCACAAACTGCAGTGCTCAAGTGTGCTCAGCTTTCTGATGAAATTCCCCAAAGTGGAAGTGCTTCACTTCTTGAGCTCATCAGACTCCATCTCGTGAAAGCTTTGTGCAATGTGCAAGGAATTAATTTGTGATCCAGAAGGTAGTGTCCTCCTGCTCTAGGTTTTTTGCATTTTTACATGTGTTAAATGCTTACTTGCATGCCCAGCTGTGAGTAAAACCATTAGAGCAGTACCTTAGGAATCATATTTGGAACATGCTTTCCAAGTGTGAAAATCAGAGGAGGGTCTTATATGAGCAATTCTGTCTTTTATCACCAGAGCCAGCCCACTATAAACTAGGATGGAAAAGCATTTAGGATCTGCAGGTGAAAACGTCATATGGGAATACTTTAATACCAAAAAACAAAACAAAACAGAGTGAAAGAAAGTGGAATATATAACTTGGCACTTCTCCATGAACTGCAGATATAGGTTAAAGTTATTTAGTTGGCAGGCGATTGCTAGTGTATTAGCAATGTTTGGGGAAAAAAAATCTAATTTCTGTGTTTTGGCTTGTGCAGTAAAGAAATTCCTCCCACATAAATATGTTCATTTCACCTTCTGGGATGTAAGGAAAGGAAACTGTAGCTGCAGACTGTTATTTAATCTTCCTGAAATTAGCATTTGGTGTTCAGGAAGATTGAAAGATTTAATGCCAATGCCTTCCTCAAAAGAAAGAAATGACACACCACATATGTTTTAGCACTGGTTAGACTGTTAAATGGAATTAATCAAAATCCATGTTAAAATATTTCCATGTGTTAATTAGCAATGGTTTGGAACCTTAAAATACATATTGGCTTGGGAATAAATTAGTGAAGAAATATCAGACTGAGTTTGTGGGCTTTTAATTGCAACATAATATACTATGTGTTTCAGAAAGGTAGATGCTAATACTCTGCTGTGAAATGATATGGCAATGTGCATTTAAAAATTGTGTAATAAAACAATCTAAACCAGGCTTTCATTATGGCAGAGTGATCCATTTCCCATTTTAAAAGAAACATTAAATTCTTCCCTCATAATAAAGCAAGAGAAAAACAGTTTAAAAATGTCAACAGTTTCATCTCAGGCCAAAGGAAGTTTTAAAATTTCTCCTTTGAAAATCATGATGATGTAGCAAGTCCCAGCACAAGGTCTCCTGTTGTGAGTAGTATAGTTCACTTTTGCCTTTCTATTCCTGCTGGGCCACTGCAAAGTTTGTTTCTCATTCCCTCATGCTGAGCCTTGAGAGCAGCAGAATAGCATAAATTTAGTTAAGTACATAAATGAGACTGAACAAATTGGTATATTAATACTCTTAAATTAATACACATAAGAGAGGTAGTGAGATCCATTGTAGCATTATAGATACTGAGCACAGAGACCATGGTTGGCCCTCAGGGTAGAGAGGGCCATTTTTTTTTCCTAGGGAGGGAATGACCATTTTTTTTTCAAGACAAAAAAAACCCCAAAACCCCTATGTGCTATCTGTGCTATGCAGTTTTCTGAAGCTGCATCCCTCGTTTGATCTCCCACCATCACATTGCAGGGATGGTTTTGTTTATATCCATTGTGGGGAGCTTAAAAAGAATAATTGTTGATTTTCCTTTTTTCTGTGGTTGCTGTTCTAGTAGCCATTGAGCACAAAGAAAAGGTTTGGGAAGCAGAGGGAGGACGAGGGAAAGATAAGCACAGCTTCAATAACTTTCCAGGTTAATGAGCCTATTTTTGCTTGGATTTGCAAAGAACTCTGAGAGGAGTCTGTGATCACAGGTGAAAGCCTCAATCCCCATTAATACTGCCAGTTAATACTGCTGGTCTAATCATATTTCAGTTAATACATGCTGCTTTCCCTTGCACACTTCCTCAGAATAAATTCCCACTGTTATATCCCCCAGATGTGTAAATTCCTTGGGTTATATTTCACTGAGCTGCAAGCTGGGACACTCCAGGCCACAAGACAAGCTGGCAATGACTTCTGCTGTTTGTAAATATCCTTCCACCCATTTAGATTTGCCAGTGTTTTAAGTATAAACATCGGGTTAATTCTTTCTTAAATATGTTAAAACAATGACATGTACCACTTGTAAACTTAGAAAACTGTAGAGGTCACTTGGAGGGGTCAGGATTTGGATTTTATTATTTGGAGTTTACCCTAAATGAAGGCTTAATGTTCAGTAAACTATGTCTGTGGTGTTGAGTCCCTTTTTATGCCAAGAAATCCTAATTTCCATGTCATCAGAAACTAAAACATTCTAAAAATGTATGTCTACTAGCACATGCAAGTGACACTTGAATATTCTTGATTTTTGAACCTCTCTTTACATCCAGGAGTAGCTTTTTTAAGTGGCTTCCTTGTGAAGGAAAACTTGACAGTATATTTTGCACTGGGACAAAGAGATTGTCACATCCCTTCCCACCAACACCTGCAGTTCCACACTGACATGAAATACGGCATAAAATTAGCTGGGAAAATTTTAAAAAGTAATTTTTATTCAAAACAATTCTCCTAGCAACCACATCATTTGCTGCACAATACCACGATCACAAAGGTCACCATTTAACATCATTTCATAGTGAGGACTATGGGCTGTGGTGTCATGGACCACAAATGGTGCCTAAATCCAAGTTTGGAAATCAGGGTTTAAGGCTTTGACAATATTTCTGAAAGCAAAACTTTACCATTAAAGGTTCCAGAGGTCTGTGGAGTCACAAAAAGGTAATGAGGGTCTATACATTCTCTGTGCCAATGGTTGGCATTTTTTTCCTTCTCATAAATTATTTCTTCCACCACCAGATAGAAGAAAACTGTGCAGAGTGGAATAGAGGCAGGGCTGCACTAAAAAGTTTTCTGCATATGAATGCAAATAAATGCATTCAAATTCCACTAAATTTGTAGTTACAGCTGATTGCTTTTTCCCTTCCATGTAATGATAACCTAGCTCTTGCCAGGTCCTTAAAACGTAAAATATCCAATTTTCTGTACTCCAGATAAATAAAAGAAACCATACAGAGGAGCACAACTTTCTGTAAGGGGTGATTGTAAAGTACAGCAAGGTTAGACCTGTTTTATCCTTTGGCATGGCCTTGTAGGCATTGCTGTGCAATTAATCCTGCTACTTTCACATGAGGACTAAGGCTTTCTGATTTTGAATAGAAGCAGCAAAATTCAGCCACAAGTGATTGATCTGAATATGACTTATTTAGGACTAGTAGTGTGTAGCAAGGATATAGAGAATTATTGCTCTTCAGAGAAGAAGGAAAATTAAAATTTGCAAATGCTGTTTTCATAAACACATTTTAGTAAGATGTAACTGCACCTGCATTTCATCAAGAAAATTGTTTGATACTGTTTTTAATATACTTTGATATATTTAATATATTTGGTTTGTTTGGTTTTTTTTAACAATAATGTGGGTTTTTTCTACTCTTATTAGTATTCTTCATACTTTGTCCCTAGTCCCAAGTATCAGATCTTGTGAGAGATAGCCTGGTTACTTAAAAATTCTCATCCCACTTTTCCAGAACCAGAATCCTAGCTATAATGACTTCTTCAGATAGGCAACTATATTTCAGATGTATAGCTAGATCAGGAATTTTTTATTACTATGGACTTTGCTTGGTTACAGGAGCCAGGTGCTAGAAATAAAAAGTGTGCATTTCTATTATCATTTTAGTTTATTTTAGGAGAACACTTTGGAAAACAAATCTGATCGTTTGCTGCTCTTTGAATTGCTGGGAAGCGGTCTCAGAATATGTGAAGTGTATTTTTTTAGGTTGAAAGGAAGACAAGCTCTGCAGGGATGCCTGTAACATGCTCCAGATGCTCTCTGGAGCTCAGGAGAAGTCAGAGGGCCACACAGGTCCTCGTTTCACCTTCTCTCTTCCAAGACACACAGACTGTTCCTGGGCTTCTTGGCACCAACTCTCACTCCACAGACCGACTCCTGTTGTGTTGCAGTTCTTACTAATGTAGGGATGGTTTGTCTGGCACTAGGACAGGACCTGGGATAAAATTAACCCTCATGGTTGCTGATTTCTATAAGTTGGATATAACTCTAAACACCTAGATGAGCAGGTGGCAAGAGTGGAGAAGGCTCTGTCCTCTCTCCAGCACAGGCTGCACCTATGCAGGGACAGTCTAGGTCTTTGAGAAGGGAAAAATTCTGCAAGTTCTGGAGGGAACTTCCACAACTAAGCCCATTGAAAGGGAGCTGATTTTTACAGCCTAGTCTGCAAAATTTTCCATAGTAAATCTTGCATTTGGTTTCAGAAGTAGGAGCCCAGAACAATTCTCCATACTTTGGGTTGCTGCAGTCGTTTTGGTTTCTAGGGTGAGGCACATGTCAGGTCACTGGAGGACAGAAGAGAACAGAGGCACGAACAGAGACAGGGATTTCCCCTTTCATTATTCACAATAAATATGTTTGTTCAAGAGCAAATAGCTGGAATTAAGAAGACGTGTGGAAGAAAAGGCTATTTGTGTCAAATACACAGGAAATACTGTTTACAGATAAGCCATTGTAAAGATTGTCTTTTAACAAGGCCAAGTTTATTTGGGATCCTGACTATGTAAAGGTCCCGTATTTCATTCTTTTTCTTATTCTCTAACATGGGGCACTGCCCCATGTAAAGATGTGATTGCAGTGAGCCAAGCTTTAAAGTGTTTCAATGGATTAAAGTGCTTTACTGAAGCTGCCTTGGACTTTGGAGTGTCAGAAATCCTTATTAAGTGAGATTTCCAGGTTTAAAGTCAACAGCCAGAGGCAGCCAGAAGAGATGCTATCTCTATGGCATGCCCTTAATAAAAAGTTTGCTTGGACATAATTCCCCTCTGACAGCAAGCTTGTGTATGATGGTGAGAATATTTCCATGTCACTCTCCAGGATTACTTGTGGTACTTTGGTGGAAAGTGAGGAGTTCTAGAGAGACCAAACCTGTGGCAGTGGAGCGTGGCAGGTTGTGTCCATGGCTGTCCCATGCAGATAAGTGGCACAGGGCAGGCTGGATGTAGAAAGATAAATTGGTTTTCTTTCACCTTTAGATGGGGAGCCCAGGCTGAAGGCAACTCTGCAAGTAAAAATATGGCAGTTGGTGGCAAAAGAACAAGAGCAGCTGGAACTGAAGGCTTGAGTTCCAGTAGAGACAGTGGCAGAGGACATGGGGGAATGTCTGAAACATGCTGAGAGTACCTTACCTGATCTGCTACAGCCTCTGACTGGGCTTCTCCAGAAGCAGGCCATTTCATTGTGGAGTTCTTGCAGGTCTTATTTCCCCTTATTTCCCCTTATTTCCCCGGAGCACCTGGTTCTTCAAAGTACTGGAAGTCAAGTTGACTTCTGCACTCTGTGAACTTGAGCTTTTGCAGACTTCATAGATGATTTTTTTTCTTGCAGTGATAGCATCAGTTTGTTTTCTCTTTGTGTGCACACGTAGAAATCCAGTGTCAAATGGTAACTAAGCACACAGCAAGCCATAAGCACATAGGGAAGCACACAGACAGTCATATGGCCACTTATCCCTACATCCACACTTGCAATACAGTGGCTGAAAAGGCTTTCCAGGCCTGGCACAGTGCTGTGGTTTCACAATAGATCACACATGACAAAAGTAGAAAGGAATTACACATTTTGTGGCCTTCCTCTCTTTTGACATAAAGCCACGTGGAGAGCTTCACTGTGTCTGGTTTATGATTTTGGCCCTGAATACAGGCAAATATCACAGGCTCTAACAATTGTAATTTCTGGTCCTCCCTCTGAAACCGAGACCCAAGGGAATTAATTTTCAGCTGAATGCTCTCTGTTCTGTTCAATGCCTAAGTTTAATGGCACTGCTTGTTTGTCTCTTGCTGAATGGCATCATACAATTACTTCTTAATTCCTCTTTGTTCCCACAGCTGTTTTCACACTTTGTCCCTCTCAAACCAGAGCAACATCAGCTTTGCCCCCAGTGCTGGTGTCCTGTGGCTCCCAGCACCCAGTTTCCCCTCCATGGGGAAGGGTTTGGGTCTGAGGTGAGGGAGCCAAAGGAGGGAAGGAGAGAAATTTGACTTTCTGCCCATGGTCTAGGGAGCAGAGCTGTAGCTCTGATAGAAGATACTGTAATTCCTATGTAGAAAAGCAGAAAAAAATGAAGGCATCAGTGTGTGCTTTAGTGGCTGTGACAGAATATGGTCTGAGAAGGTGAAAATGCAAGGGAAGAGCAAGGCTTCACCCAGGCTCAGGCTGCTGGGCTGGGGCTGCCCAGAGGAGGCAGCAGCAGGAGTGGCCACCTGGGCAAGTGGAAATCCTGAAGGATATTCCTTTGCCTGACTTCTCGTGTGTCTTAGCCTCTTTCTGTCACTTGTCTGCACCAACGGTGACCACAATAATCTCTTTTTAGATCAGATCAGTAATACATCCACTCTTAAGGGGAGGTAAGCTGTGCGTGAGGCTTCTGCCCAACACCAGTTTCCTGTTCTATACCATCAGATACATGTTGTAAATAGTTGTGGCTGTGATGGCACCACAACCCAGCACAACCTGCACTCTGTTGTCATAGGAAAACCTGAACATTTTAAGTGAGTGCTTGGTACCTTAGAAACAGCCTGGTATCTTCTCTTGGGAAGCTTTGGGTTAGTGAATTGTTCCTACAACTTGAAGTGATTATAGTACACAAGTATAAGGTGTAAACCAAAGCTTCTGTATTTGTGTATGTGTGTAAGAAAAAGTATTAAAAATATGTTCTTTTATTGTAATTTTGTAGTGGTGATGGCTGGACCTTGCATATGGGTTATTGTAATCCTACATCCTTGGATTGAGTGTCACAGAGGGCAAAGAATGTAGCAGATATTTGGGAACACAGTTTTCCTTCATGAATGATTGCTTTCTTTCTACTCTGAGGAAAGGAAAAAATATATTAAAAAAAAAAAGTCAGAGGACATCATTTACTAGGGCTGTGTCTGAGCTGATAAACTGTGCTGAGAGCATCACCTCATGCTCATATTTTTTTTCCAGCCTGAAACTCATGCTCAAATAACTTGGGTCTGCCCACAACAGGCAGCACAAATATTTCTTGAAAGGGTTCCAAAAGTTTTAAGGCCTGGATGGCTGTGGTAAGAGTTTGTATGTGTGTATAAAAATATATGCCATATAAGATGTGTACAAAGCCATTTGAAAACCAAGCAAAAAGGTGCACACAGTTCTGATGAGATCGATCTTGGGAAAAAAAAAATTGGAAAATTACAGTCCCTTTTCTTAAAAAACAAACAAACTAACAGACAAACTGCCAGTGAAGAGGCAAGAGTGGCACTTTGGCATGTGGCTGTTACACAAGCCTCCTTAGGGATTACCTTTGACACCAGGCAAGTTGCAGCATCTTGCATAACAAGCTTGCACAAATACCACTTCTCTTCATGGGCAGCAGATTTAGACCCAAAGCAGAAAGCAACCATCACTGCCATGCTTTGTGAGAATGTTCAGAACCATTCCAAAACTGAGGGATAGAAAATGGAGGAAAAGAAGCTCTGGGGGGAAAAAAAAAAAATCCCCATAGCATATCAGAGTTGCACGTTTGACTTTTAATGAAAGAGATATAAGTAATTATTTCAAAATCTGGTGTCCAAGCTTTTATGTTTATTTATTAAAAAGGACAAATCAATGCATTTGCTGCTGCAGGAAGATCAGTTTGTGCTCTGACAAGGTCAGTGAAATTTTTGTTTTTGGCTTCAATGGAAACAATTTTGGCACTTTGTAATTAAGGTTAATAGATGAAAAGTGTTCTCTATTTTCCCCTGTCTCATATGTCTGTAGCTATTCCATAATATGCCAGAGACCCAGATAGAAACCTAGTTTTCTGCAGGGATTTTAAGGGCTGAATTACAGACCCACTGTGCTTATAGAAGACTTGTCATTGATTCCAGTTGTGTTTGGATCAAGACCTATAAAAATAAATTCAGAAAGAGTGATTCTGAAATTAGCACCTGTAGATGACCACTGCATTATAGATTGGACTGGACTGAGTATTTGTGCTGCTCTCTGATACAGTACTTCAAAACACCACAACTTTCCCTGAAACAAGCTCTTGGGAAAATAAATGGACAAGTTTCCAAATCCTATAGCTGTTTCAGTATTCATACATAATAAACCCAGCTTCTGTAAATAACTCATTTTATCTGTCAAACATTCTAGGCACATATGTCACATTAACTGTCACTGGGGTCATAAATAAACAATGTATCTGTCTACACATTACTTATGTCTGGGGGGAATGAACAAGTGCACAAGAAAAAACAGTAAGGAACATATTTAATTGTAAAATAAAATGTTTGTGTTGCTATTGCTAATTATTTTAAATACATCTGAACTTAAAATGCAGTTTATAATTCAATGCAAGATGCAAAAAGGTAGAATTCAAACAAAATCCAATTAATAATGCATCTAGTATGTATTTGTTGAATATATTTCTACTCCCAGTCATTCTGCTTCAACTGTGGGCACATTTTGACTCTTTATTCTAAAGCAACAATAGCAAACAGCCCTCCACCAAGCTGTGGTGCTCTAAAGGTGTAACTGATGCTCTAAAGATGCTTGACCTTGTAGCCAGAATCTTTGAGAAATGCCATTTGCACATTTCAGTCAGAATCAATGGTGTTTTCTCTCTATAACCATATAGAATTTGCATTTGAGCTTAGAGTATAGGTCTTGACTTTGGTTTACTCTGTATTAATGAGCTGAATTTACATCAGTTTAACACTGTCACAATGGACTCTCCTTTCCAATAGTTTATTTTCATTACTGCTTAGCATGTCCTGTTTATTTCTGGTTGCATTTAGGCACCAGAGACAGGGGGGGACTTCTAATGGGGTGCAAGAATTTCAGGACTCTGCCTTTCACCACTGGAGTATCTTGGTTGTTGAGATATTTTCTGAAAACTTTTTATTTTGTTTTCTACAGGCAGTGCTGTTGCGTAAAAGACCATTTTCTGAGATTTTTCAAGGATAATTTGTTTCTTGATGTGTGTTGGGAAGCAAACAAATCCAAACCAAACAAACCCACAGATTCCCTTCAGCCCCTTCTAAATGTTTTGTACTTTTTTGGGGGAAAAAAACTGTTTATCAGCAATCTGGGTATGGATAGGGATAACAGGCTTGGTTTGTGATACAGTAAAATTAAGTTAAGCTCTATCTGAGCAAAAGTGATACTAGGTCTTATTTTGTTAGATGATATAATCATTATTAATTAAAGAATTATTAATAATTAGTTTTTGTACTAACCACTAATACTGCAAGAGAGAAACTATTTTAAAATAAAACAAAAGCCTTTATAAATTCTGTTGGTTGGCTAAAATACACCTTTTATATTAAGTCTTTCACCTTAGCTAATGAGCCAGGAGATTAAAATTTAAGACATTAGTGCTATTAATGTAATAGCTAATGATGATGAAATCCAGACTTTAGATATTTCCATGGATCTCTTGATAACTTATAAATGGACAGAATTTGATCCTACATGCTTTGTTAAAACCCCACAATACTACAATAAAGCAATAAGGCACATTTCCTCCTGGGATGATTAATTCACAAGGTAGCTACGACTTTGAAAAGAAACATATTTACTTCTGCTTGTCATGCCTTTAGCAGGGATCCATTGTGTGCATCCATGTTATTTCCCTTTGATATTTTTAATACCTGATAAGCTTTTTTCTGCTCTGCACAACATTGCAGGTGGCATTCTGGAACCCATATATGACCTATAAGGGCTCCTGATGCTAGATTTAAGCAACACAGCTATGAGAATTCTGCTGCAGACACCTCTTGTTAACATCTCTTCCGTAGGTCCTTAAGTTCTAATTAACAGTTCTAAAACCTAAATTAGAGTCAAATTTGGTGTGAGCCAATTTACTCTGCACAACAAAATCGTGGGCAATGAAAAGTGTTCTGCTAGATTGCTGTTTCAATCAGATCACTGTATCTCCCTCAGTGGGAAAGTAGTGTAGGATAACAATGGCCAGTGACCAAATATTTAATTATTGGGGCTACATATTGCTTAGTTCTTGCATTGTCTAAAAAGAAACATTTTCCAGCCAGGTGTATCATGTCTGGCCAATGTTAGAAATAATTATAAAAAGATTGAGGAGTAATAGACTGATGATCTAACACATTTAAATTAAGGTCTGTTTGTTGAATGTTGCAGGGTGGTGAATTAATTTTCATGGAGGGCTGACATTTTGTCCTTTTTGTATATTGCAATGCTAGTGCTATAATGCATGTAGAAATATGATGAAAAGCCTACAGACTCGGAGCTTGAAAATAAAGCTTCCTTAGGGATGAAATATCTGTTGTTTCAAACAGCATCTTTTCTGGTTGAAATCATGTGTATTTGAGACCCTTCATATAAAATTTATAAACCCTAGGAAAAGACAAGTAATAAGAAGTCAGTCTGTCTTTATCTTTCATCTGTCCAAGAGACTTTTTTATAACTAAAAGATATTCCTCATTGCTGACTGTAAGGTGGTGTAGGGCATCCTTGTTACAGTACTCCACTTTTTTCTCCAAGTTCCTTCTTTTGGATTATAGCAGCAAAATTTCTATCACATCATTGTTCGATACAGTATTGCTTGATAGGGTGTGATGACACATTCATATTATGTTAGCAGCATAATTGAACTGCTCCGTTTTTTTAAACCATTTGCAAAAGTGCCTGAAATGTGTGCATTATAAAATAAGGTCATTACAGATATGGTTGAACTGGCATTTCAGTAATAAACCCTTTGTAGAGGGCTTGATGTTAATGCAGATCTTCTGTCGTTATAAATATGAATCAGTCAGCAAGAACACGGAGTGACTTCGAGAAATGGACACTGGAAACACTGATTTGTTGAGTGCTGATACTGCAGCTGTCAAAACACTGACATCAAGCCACCCAAAGGTTTGCCAGAGGTGTTGTAAGTCCAGAACACAGTTTGTTGGTTGTTCAAGGGAGGATTGGTGCACCCAGATCAGCCAGTACCTTAGGTCGAGGGGGTGGCTGGCATCTACTGCATTTGGAGATAGAAATGGAATGACATCTTCTAAACATCATAGAATCATAGAATAGGCTGGGTTGGAAGGGACCTCAGAGATCATCGAGTCCAACCCTTGAACAACTACTGCCACAGTCACCAGCCCATGGCACTGAGTGCCATATCGAGTCGCTTTTTAAATGTCTCCAGGGACGAAGAGTCCACCACCTCCCCAGGCAGCCCGTTCCAATGTCTGATCACCCTTTCCGTGAAAAAATTCTTTCTAATATCCAATCTGAACTTCCCCCGGCACAATTTAAGACCATGCCCTCTTGTCTTGCTGAGAGTTGCCTGGGAAAAGAGACCAACCCCCGCCTGGCTCCATCCTCCTTTCAGGGAGTTGTAGAGAGCAATGAGGTCTCCCTTGAGCCTCCTCTTCTTCAGGCTGAACAGCCCCAGCTCCCTCAGCCTCTCCTCATAGGATCTGTGTTCGAGTCCCTTCACCAGCTTGGTTGCCCTGTTCAGCCTCATCTGTGTTTAGAAGCCTTGTCTTCTAATCATAACCTATCTCAGGATGTGTCTCTGACATCAGGAATCCATCCCACTGTCTTTGCTCAAGCCTACCATGCAGATGGAGAAAGGGGTTGGCTTTGGGTCCTGCCTTCAAAGGGTCACGAACAGCAAAGATCAATAGACATTTGTACTAATGCACCCTGTGCAGTTAGGTTGTAGATTAGGATATGGGGCTCCTTTTCTGATCTTTTTCTAATCCTGTTTTCTATTCTTGTCAATGACACCAGCCAGTAAACTCAGAAAAGTGTGGGTTTATTGCTGGACTTATTCTGTATCCTTGTCAGTTAGTAGGGCCTTCTGTAATCCTTGACATAATCTTCTGTCTTCCTTAGTATGATCACATAGCTCTAGACATGGTGAGATGCATGGGACAAACAGGTAATTTCTTCAGTAGAGACCCCGACTGTTCACAGGCTTAATGATTTTCTGTATCTTTATCAAACAACTGTGTTATCTCCAGTTGAAAAAACATCAATAAACATGACTTTTTACCATGTGATAAATTCAGTGTCACTTAGTATTTTGGATCTAAAGAGGACATTTATGAATGCACCATGAATACACAAGGTCTGTTCCCTACTCTGTGTCCATTATAGAATTAATTGGTAGAATTTGATCTGTTTTTCAAACCTATAATTTATAGAAGTTTTAACTTTAGGATATCTTGGCTTTGCTATTGGAAAGGCTCTTGTAGTGGAAGCACATACCCTAAATGTGTAAGATGTTAAAATGCAAATGAAATTTCTCGATTTCAGTTCATTTATTTTAAATTTAGAACAGTGTTGGGGAGCTTTTCTAATGCTTGTTCACTCAATAGGCACATAAAAGTCATATCTGCCTGCATGGTCTATTTACTTTTTAGGTCAGATTTGACAAATACATGTAATATTTCAGGAGTGTAATCACTCAACTTGTTGCTGGTTACAGGGAATTCTGTGATATTCAGGTCCTTGTGAATCAAATTAAATGACTAAAAGATTAATTTGTTCTGGGGAAAAAAAAAAAAAAAAGATATTTTGCCTCTAATTAAACGGTGTGAACCACAGAGATGGTTCTTTGTTATATTTCTGTCTGTAAGGCCAAATGTTCTAAGCATTTGAGTCAGCCCTCATGTCTTAAATATTTAAGAACACAAAATTTGTAAGGTCTTTCTAATGCTGGTGATGATCTGCCTGATCTCTGAGGTATTTGCAGCTTGTAAGTAAGTAGTTGAAATGCAGTAATTTCCCATGTTGAAAAGGAACAGAGCATTTCTACAACTGTGATGTTTTGGTATGTATATGCAAAATCTATAGGTGTTCTTTATGAATAACAATGCACTTTGGCAGCAAAGAATCAACACAAAAAAATTAGGTCACAGCAGCTTGCTTGCTCTTTACACTGTCATGGTTGATTGGTTATTCTCATCACCCTTTGTTTAAAATAATTTCAGAATTAATTGGTGTTCATTAACTCAAGTCTTTGTAGCAGAATTGCAGAAACAGTCATTAATGTAGCTAATAAACATAAAAAAGAAAAAAGGATCCCATTACCAGGTCCCTACAGGCTGTTAACTAACATTTTGAATAAGAATACATAAACATAAATTAAACATTTTTACAAACTGCTAAGGATGTGGGGATTTACCATGGTGGTCTGTAGTAATGCTTTGAACCAATTTGTTATATTATGTTGATTTTTAAGGTTTCTGATATAAAGATAGTGGTCCTGATTAACTTAGGTTTTCACTGAAGTCACACAGTTTTCATTTGAGATCTGTCTGCCTTTGCCAGCTACTACAGATGAGGCTCTGATCCTTCTCCACTTAGTTCAGTGAATGTTTTTCTTGAAGATTGTAGAGGTGCAGGTTCCTTTTGGCGTGTTTTGAGAAGAAATGAAGCAAAGTTAGAAGTTTTTCTTGAGGATCCAACAGCAGATACTGACAGGTGCAAGTACCACCTCCTTCATTTGTGTGAGTGAAGGTTGATGGCTGACTCTGGACTCTGCCATCTGATTTTCATGGTAGCTTGAGTTAGACCCATTCAGTAAAACACACTTTTAAATTTGCTGCGTGTTAATTACAGAAATTCCCTCGTCTGAGCTGTTGCCCCAATTTGATGGAATGTGCCATTTAGAAGGCATCTCTGAAACAACCTCTTGCAGGCATTTTTTCTAATGGAAATCTTAACACCCAAGGCTGAGGGTTATGAGTGGTCAAGTACAACACCCTATGAAAAGTCCTCTCTGCTGTGTGCCCTGGCAAGTGGGGAACAAGTGGGAGGATCCAGTGGGGCATGAGCAGCCCTGGGGGGGTTTTTTTGAAGGGTGATAAAAGCAATCACCTTGTGGGGGGTGCAGCAGAAGCTCCCAGCTCAAGCTGACTTGGGTTTTAGTGTCATAGAATTGTCTGGGTTGGAAGGGACCTCTGAGATCATCAAGTCCAACCCTTTGGGAAGGACTCCCCACCACACCACAGCTGCTCCTGCTTCCCATCCTTGCACTGCCCACCCTTGTGCTGCCCATCCACCTGGCACTGGAGATAGAGAGGCAGCCAACCCCTCCACCTTCACCCAGCCTTTCTGCACCTTCAGAGGGCTGGCACAGCTGCCTCATGGGCACCCATCTGCCCCTCTGAGAGTTTACAGGACACCTGAGTCCCCATTTTGCACCTGAGTCCCCTCAAAACAGCACCCAGTTTTGAGGTACCTAAGCAGCCAAGTGAGCGTAGCTGGGGATCAAGTGAATGGAAATGCCAAATTATTTATCCTGAAATGTTGCAGGCATTGAAACTGAGCCCAAGGAAGGAGCAATTGGAAAATGTGTCCCCTCGAATTTAATTTTCAAATCTTTTCTACTGCTTACTGAATGTAAAGAGGGTAATTTGCAGACAAACCACTTAATGTACTTAGTGGGTATATTTTGAGGGCAGTGTAATATGTGAACATCATTGACTGATGTACTTTTAACTTTGGTTAAATGTGGAATCTCCATGTAAATGCAGTCTTGGCATACACAGTAAGTTACAAAACCATTTCAAATACAAACTCAACTAGACAAATATATTGCTTTGTATGTCTGACTCTTGATACATGGTGTCTGTATACATTCTGACATAGGCAGAATGAAACATGAAGGGTTGCCAGCAATCCGTATACATTACTTTTTATAGCATCCAATTTCAAAGAATTCAAGCCTTAAGTAGAACACAATTTGGTAAAGAAATATATAGACCCCTACAATTAAAATATAATAACAGAAAGGCTAAAAAATTGTTTTTGCGTAACTTTTATTTATTGACTAGAACATATAAACGGCTTTAGGCACTACTAAACAATAAAAAAAAAAGTGACTCACTATTGGGTCTTTTATCCATTTTAATTTATTTTGATGCTGCATGCAGTTTCTGAATATCTTTTGTGGATTGTAATAAAATAGCCGCAGTGCAATTCTGCGTGGATGTCAAGCGGTGCGTGACCTGATATGCAAATTTAATACCAAGGTGCCAAAACTGAATTCATAATGTTTCCCATCTACAGAGCTGTTTAAGGCAGTTTAGAAATCAATGAATATGTAATATGAAGGTGATAAGACCTAAATAAAAACCCTATTTATCTACTATGAAAAGTATTTATACACAGAATATTTAGCGCGAGCAGAAAATGGACAGAGTTTCCAATTATATGGTTTGCATAAACAAATGTTGAACCATGTGCTTAGAATAGATAATAACATAGCTAGTTTCTTCACATTATACTTTAGAAATATTCACAGATGTCTCTCTCGTAGTGTATATATAAAATGAAACACTAAACTGAAGCAGCTTTTGAAGAAAACCTCTTTGAGATCTCCTATTTATTTTTAATTTACAGTATACGGGGTGCTTCATTATAGGTTTCTGTTACTGGTTTCAGTTTATTAAAGATCAGTGAAATAAGATACACTTTTGTGAAGTCTTGTAGTTTATGGTGAAATAAGGGACATAAATTTAGCTGGTAATAAATAAGAATCAAATGTTTTCCATCTGCTTACCTTTAAAAGCAGAGAAGATCTAATTTTGGAAGTATTTCGACTTTCAAGATCTTTCCCTGAACTGATGAAGTGATTATTTCTGTTGTTTTGTGCAAGAAGTTAATCTAATGAAGTTTCAGGAGTTTAAATGATGCTTCTGAGTTAGGTTGGCCTCTCACTCAGCATACTTTTGTGTGGAGATGGACTGAGAATCCAAGGCTAGATACTTGTTGTCTGAGAATCCAAGGCTAGATGGATGGCAATCAGTCCCAGCTACCCCACTGAAAATAAAAACAGTCTCCCCACAGAGGATGGGAGAGTATCTGTTGGATTGGTTGGCTTATGTTGTTTTACAGAACCCTGCCAGTCAGCACACAGAGACATTTTTCTCTCTTGGCTGGAAATAAGTTGCTCCAGTAATGACTACCAATGTGTTGAGCAATCATGAAAAATACAGGGGTGCAGTAAGTTTTGAAAAATGTCCATCATGCCATATGTGTCCTGCTGATATTTGGAAGAGATTTTGCATCCATGTTGCTAGACGCCAAGGGCCATCATAGGAAAAGTCAGAGCATTACACTGACAGATGAAATAATGGTTTGAAAGAGCTGCTAATTAAGTTCTTGGGTAAGAAACCAGAGGAAACTCAAACCCAAGAATTGTACACTTTTTTTCACACCTGGCCTTAAACCAGCACAGGTGTAGTTTTCCACTCTTGACTTAATGCCTTGAACCTCAGCAAGAATTTACAGTACATCTGAACACCTTTGTCTGCTCAGATACAGATGAGCAGACTGGGAGGTAGATATTCATGAAGATTTTAGTTTTTATCCCTTCTAACCTGTGAAATTGCTGCCTCCTTCTGAGAAATTAAGACTGGGGTCAGGTTTTGTTTCTGCATGAGTTTGACTGTGTTTCTTCAGCAAGTGAAGAACTCATTTTATGAAGTTTTTTTTTTTTGCCTTGTGACTCAATTTTCTTAATGAGATTGTCTACCAAGAAAATAAATAGTAGCCAGTGTACTGTGGATCTTGTACTTTTCTAGCCCTCAGTTATGTCCCAAATGCTCAGGTTAATTCTCTCTACCAATAAGCTTCATTAGCTTTCCTTTAGGGGATGGCACCACATTCCTTGGGGGGAAGGACATCTACGTTTCCCTTACTCAGAGGTGCCCTGTAGGATCTTTGTTTTAAAAGGAACCATATGGATCCTTCTGTGTGGAAATGGAGAGATCCCTGAGGTTGCCCTCCCAAAATTATCTTTATATTGCTTTTGCATCTCTTTGCATGATCCTGAGGGGTACTGAGCTCTCTCATGGGAGACCATTGCCAGTCCTAAACCCACAGTAAAGGGTCCCATAAGGCTGAACCCTGGAGCCAACACCACAGTGTGCTTGTAGGAACTGGAGTGTGCTGTTGTGTTCTCCTTTGGTTGTTCACACATAACCAGTGAAGGGGCTGAAATGCCAGAATGTAGGAATTAATATAGTAAATAAATGAACTGGAATATGCGTGGTTTAGTAAATAAGTGAAATGGAATATATTTTTTATTCTGAATTGAAGTGAAACATACAGCATCCTTAGAAAGGAATATTTCTAGTTCTGAAATCTTTTTCTGGAACATAATCTCCTAGTATTCACAAATTTAGCTTTAAAACTGAGAAGCATTACTATCAATTTGCTGGAAATTTTATTTTTGATCTTAGCTATGTTTTTCCCTTTCTGACTTAAAAACACTTTTAGACTATTTTTTAAAAAGTAGAGTTTTCCATGGAATGCAAATTCTGGTTTCTAGTCACAGAATGCAAGATCGTGTTACAGTAAGCACTTTGGGTTATTTTTCTCCAGAATCATAGTTCCTCTCTCCAGCTTCTTTCACAGAGGATGGAGGAGAACAGCAGGAAGGGCTGGTGGTGCAGAAGGAACAGGATAGGGCAGGAGATCATCTCTTTCCTTTGTGCAAATTCCAGATTTCCACAGAGTCTCTGGGCTGTAATAGAGATTTGAGCTTTTACTGTTTGTTTCCAGGTTCAGCTTTGAGGTTAGAGGAAAATTCCATCCTCAGACCAAAACAGAGTGGTTTTGCATTAAGCTGCTCTACTTAACCTTTCCTGATGCAAACTCTAAAGCCACAGTACTACGTGTGGCTTTGAATTTTTTGTACATTTTAGACAAGCAGTTGGACATGGACCTAGAGTGCAATGACTGATTAGTCAATGCCTCTGAAAATAAATGGGAATTTTTAGTCTAGGGCTGAGAACTGAGACCCTATTATCTGACAGTAAGCTTCTCTTGGGATTTCTTCTTGTGCAGAAAGGAGTAATGGAGCTTTATAGTAATGGTGGCATAAAGACTCAAGCCACCAGTTCAGGGAAGCCTATACTCAGAAAATACATTTCTCTGAAGTTCATTTTGTCATCCTGGAGACTGCTCTCCTTTGATGTATACTCCTAAATTGGGAGCATTCTTGTGTTACAGATTTGTTTTAGTTAGTTTTGCTGCTTCTGATAATATCCATCCAGGAGAATATTAATAAAGAAAGGATTTGGTACTTAAAACCTCATTTTCTTGCCGGTTTAAATGTCTTTATTTGTGATTTTTCCGTGCATGTCTTTTAATGAGTGTCATTCTGTGAAATCTGCCATTTTTTCCATGACTAACCCATGAAATTTGTCATTTCTGTTTCTGTGATATGCATGGGGCTTGCTTTGTGATTAACAAGTGAAGTTCAGAAGTGGGTGGTTTATTAGCATGGATCTTTGCTCTCCAAAAAAACACATGGCCTCTTAGTCTGGTCCCAAACTAGACTGTAACCCAAGCCTTAATATTTCTAATATTAAGGGATAGTTATTTCATTTTGCTCCTTTCTTAAAGTGGTTATTCAGTTAGGTTAACATGGTACCATTGGTGAAGTTTACCTTAAATGCTTGGGTTCATTGCCTTTGTTTTGTAGCTTGCTTGTATTTACTCAGTTTGGCATTTAGGGAGGCAGCACAAGAAAAAAATTCTGCAGAAAAAAATTCAGACACTTATAAGAATGTGTCATGCAGCAAAGCAGATTACTGTAACAGGCTCAGCTAAGAGTTGAATCCCCAGTTTGAGGGCAAAATCTATAGCAGAAAGTGAGGCTCTTACTATTTGATATATAGTAGTTACATAGTGAGTTATAGTGAATTATATTTTTAATACTGAAGCACTGTTTTATTAATTTTTTGGTCCAGCAAATGACAGTATATGTAGTTTAACAATGAGATGATATTTTGACATCTATTAAAAAAAAAAAAAAAAAAAAAAAAAAAGATTTGGCTTTATTTTAAGTGTGTGGTCAGAATGAATTAATTTGCTCTTCCTGGAAGAATACTTATCATAATGGATTCATGTGGTATCCATGTGCTTGTCACATATTCTTTTTTATACACATCCTTCTAATTCCATTTCAATGCCACTTTAATTTAGCATTAGTTAATGGACTCCACATAAAGGTTGCTAATTTTTTATCTGGATTCTCCAACTAAATTTCTTTTGAAAACTGCTAAGCTGGAGAGGAGAGCACTCAATATTAATAGCAGCACTGAAAATTTAACAGAATTATCTTTCTTTTTTTCTGTTGATTCCTTTTTACTAATTTACTAATTAATAAGCAAAACAATAAAAGGCTAGAATTTAGTAATGAAGATTTAAATACATTGTTGGAAAAGAATGTGCAGGATACCTACACACCCCAGTCATCAGTGATTCTTGGGCAACATGGGGAGATGTGCAGATCAACACTGCTGGGCAGAGTGGAACAAGAGGAAAAAGAGCTACCAGTTCAACTGGGGAAAGTTGCTTATATTAGGAAACCACCTCTATGTGTAACTGAGAGAAGTAATGACTTGCTGGGGCTTAATTAGGAACCTCATTGCTGAAATTGTATGGTCTTATTTCTCAAGAGACCTGCTTACCTTGGACACGACCTGAATCTAAGGTGGGTGGTGGGAATATCTCCTAATATATAAAATCTACAGAAGTCCTTTCTTAAGAAGTTTCTCCGTTGACTTCATCAGGGTTTGACTTAGGTTGGATGGGCCCACAGTATGGTGTGAGACAGCACCTATAGAAACCAAGGTAGAAAAGATACATCATGATAGCCAGTAAGGAGAAGAAAATACTTCAATGACTAAATTGACTCCAGTTGTTTATCATATATTATTTATTATCCCATAAAAAGTCTTTTTCCAATAAGACTGGGGCTGAATTTTCATAGGGAGTTTTAAACAAAAGTGGCTTCATGTCAAATTTATTCTGGAAAGGTCAACATTAGTTTACATCAAAGGTTTGGGTTGTTGAGAAACAATAACATAAGGTCATAATTTTAGCTTGTTTGAAAAGCTGCAATGAACTGGTTGCCAGAGATTCGATCTCTGGTAAACAGGCCCCTCTAGGCTGACTTGGAAAAGCTTCCACTGCACTGACGCTCTTTGCCCGTTATGTTCAGGATGAAAAGCAGGCCTGAAAGCTGCCAGTGGTTTTGGTTCTTCTTTTTTTAATTTTCTTTTTTCTTTGTTGTTTGTTTTTGTTTCGCTTTCCTTTTTTTTTTTTTTTTTTTTTTTTTTTTTTTTTTTTTTTATCTTAAGAGTGAAATCACTTCGAGTAAAAACAAAAAATCGCGGAAGGTGGAAAGAAGTGGACAAGGAAAGCAGAAAGGGTCATGACACTTAGACCACAGATTAGTCTAGTTTTACAAGTGCAATAAGAGCTGTTGATCCTAAGGGACCTTTAAAAAAATATGTTATACACTACAGGCTGAAGCACCTTTACATCAGGTCAGAATTAAAAGCTTCCCTCTGTAAGGGAGGACGAAGCCCTTGCTTAGCTGAGGGAGGGCTCTCTGAAGTGTCAGGACAGCACCTTTTTCCAGAGCTGGAATAAGTCATTTTGTTCTTTTCTGAAGGCTGCCCATGGCTGGCCATTGCAGGCTGCCAACCCTGGCCTTCCCTAGGACTTGTTTCAGAGGGTGGACAGGAGATGCCTTGCTGCAGCTTTGCCTCTGCTCACCAGTGCTCAGGCAGGAGCAAGCGAAGGCCCTGCCCCATCTTTATATGGTCAAGGCCTCTTTCCACCCTCTGAAGAATAATGGTTTTCTCCTCATTGGTCACCTCTCAGAACAAACCTTGCAATTGTTTGGAGACCACTGAGATGTTAAAAGGGACTTGTTTAACACAAATGCTGCAGCTGTTTGTCGGCCTTGAGGAATCCACGTGTCCTTGCGCGTTCGGTTGTCGGAGTGATGTCATTTCCATGCTTTCACACACATGGAAACCATAATATCTTATTACAGATGTAGAGTCTAATGATTAACATACAAAAGAAGATTGTCTAATTCCATGCAGTTAAAGAACCACCTTTTAAAAAAAGCAAGAACAATAGAGTTACGATGCTGTCTTTAACTCTGAGTGAACTTTCTGAGCCCCATTTATTGGGGTGGAATATTTGGCCTCTGGGGCATGTTGAAGCCCTAGAGTCCCTTAGGATCCAGTGACAGACCTTATAATGGGAGTATCCAGTAATTACCCAAATCCTTTGAGTACTGTTACTCACAGTTCTGATTTTTACTCTAACTTTGCTAGTGGTACTAATTTTTAAGTTCTTCACAGACTTCTATTCATTACCCCTCAGTGATGTGCTAATTAGAGCAGCCAAATGCTACAAATGAGTCTGTGTTTGCGATTTTTCAAGGACTGGAGTCTAATAATTTTCTCCACCACTATAAAGATGTCATGAGGTAATGTGTAAAGTTGTGCTGTGGGAAACCAAACAGAGAGAGAGGGAAATAAAGCATTCAAGGGTGTCTGATTTACCTCCTCTGGATACAGTCCTGCTCATGCTCTCTGGAATAGCTGGTGTGCATAGGGTGCTCTGCAGCCTTGCACTTTCTGTTGCATCAGTGTCTCCTTCTTCCTAAGAAAGAGACATACTTTAATACCCATAAACATTTATTTAATCATTTGAGTCTGGAAAGGGGCACCTCCAGAAAGGCTCCACGCAAATGTCTCTTCTTCAGAAGAGGCAATAAAAAAAGTCTGCTGTTAGACTGCCAAAACCCAAGATCCACCTAACTAGACAAAAGCCTATGAATAGGGAAATGCCAAAAGAAAATACATGGATTCAGTCTCTCTTCCCCTGAAATACTTTCTACAAAAAAGTAAAAACAATCTGTTTTCTTTTACAAACAAGCACTCTAAAGCAGAGACACCTTTGTTGCAAGCCTGGCACAAGGGTTTCAAAGCATCAGAGCACATTATGGCAACTGGAAAGCCTTGGGAAAGCATTGGATAAGGAAACCCTGCTATCTGAAGGTAGATTTAAATCACTGCAGTGTGCTTCCTCCCACCATATTTCGGTTACTTGAAGTGTAAGGCATTTCCTCCAAGACTAGGTTGTCTTCAGGTGAGAAGAGTGAGACATCTCACCTGTCTAACTAAAAACAATGTATATTGACTTAGTACTTTACCCTCCAGTAAGGGTTCAAAGTTTCAGAAGTGTTTACCCATTAGAAATGGCATCTTCTTTCAACATATGCCTGCTCTATGTGAAGAAGGGTAGTGGGACCCAGCCCCCAGAAGACCACCACTAGCCTTTTGTTACTGGGGTTTATCTGTGGTTAACCTAATAGCACAGAACACCTTTATAGTCATATTAAGTTTGGAATTTCTTAGCAGAGAAATGATCTGAAATCTTTCAGATCACATTGAATGCATACAGTGGCTTGCCTTGAATGCATGGACACCATGCTGGAGTATCACACAACAGAGACAACAGTCAAAGCATTTGCTCAGCCACTCAAGGGCTGAACAAAAAAACATTCTGAAAAGAGACATCCTGCTTTTCTTGAAGGCAGTGGCAAAATTTGCACTCTTCAGCAGTTTAGGATTGAAAACTCCCCTCCTCACTGCCCTTTTTTCTGTTCCTTGATGCTTTTTAAAAGGGTTCAAAATCTGTTCTGTAACACTATTTGACTAGATCTATGGTGATGTATGCCAGAACATGTCAAAATAATTGTGTGGTGACTATTCTGGGTTAAGGAGAATCATATTTAATGTTACTAATTTTCACATTATTTCACCCATAAAAATCTTTCTAGCAGCAAAAGTTTTATTGCACTGTATTTCAGAGTCTCTAATTTATTCATGGGATAAATGTTTCATATAATGAATTTTCTAGTAAATGTATTCTGAAATTCACATAGAAGCAGGACCACTGTAAAACTGCACACAGTTGTACTAAAAGAGATGTATTTCACCCACTGGAAAGTTTGGAGGTTAAATCCAAAGCTTTCTGCCCTTATAGCCCTGGTTTCTTCTTTTATTAAGGTTTAGCAGCTGTAATAGATTTATTGTAGAAACACTACCACCACATAATATGCAAGTTAGGTCCTAAATAGGTTTACATGTACAGTCCTTTGCACAATCAGAATATTATAAAGCTAAATCACGAGGATCATGAGGATTAACCTTATTTTTAGTATTTATATTGCATTGTCTTTGTTTCCATTTCACATCATGTCACTTGCAGGTAGGGAGCAAGAGGTCTTGAAAGCTCACATTCTTTTTTGCTATAATAAGGCACTCTGTAGTAGATAAGCATAGTGTTTGGAGACAGGGAAGAGCTCTGTAGAGACTGATTCTCCTGTCTTTTGCTGGCATCTTGTTCTTATGTTAAAAATGGCCCTCGTGTGAAGTAACAGGTACAGAGCAGCACAGAGATCAGAAGGACACAACCACAAATAATATATCACTGACCTTTGGTTTCTCCCTGAGTCAGTATAAAGTCATTTGGCTGTAAGCTGCCTAATGCTGCATATACCAGGTACAAATCCAGTTTTTCTAGCAGTTTAAATACCTCACAGAGAAGTAAGCAAAAGCGAAAGATGTTCCTCAATGCTTCATCCTTCAATACCAGACAAAATTCATTACCTTGGGGAGTAAGCCTTTCAGGAATTACTAACTAGGCAGCTCTAACCACGTTGTGTTGCATTGGTGAAAATTTTGAGGACAAAACTGGTCTTCAATAACAAAATTATGTCCTGGGGACAGTTATGCTCAAGCTGAGTAAGTTTCAGGGACAAATTCACTGCTAATCAAATGGTTAACAGCAACTTGCAGCAAAGCAGATCTACCCTACTGCCATATATAAAACACACCCAGTGATCAACACTGACATAGTCATTAGTTGCAGTTACCCCTCCATACAGAAATAACACCCATGTATTTCTGACTGTAGATATGAGAAGATACTGAACTGGCAGTATTTTAAAAATGCTGTTTAACAGGGATCAAAATAACAAAACATGATAGCTAAAGATAGGTAGATAAAGATCATAACCTGGAATACTAGTTCAGTTTATGAATAATTCTGCAGCTTACCATTCCCAATTAGTTACAATGGTGAACCAGAAGCTTCAGTGTGGTCAAGGCAAACATTTGTCAGTAATCAGAAAAAAGAAGGGTTTCCAGTATCTGGTGAATGGACTGGACATCTTCAATCTGAATGGATATATTCTCCCAATGAGTCTCCCTTAATTTCATTAAGGCTCCTTCTTAAATAAATGAGGTAACTGTAGGCTAAATGGTAGCTCTGTTTTAATATTCTTTTTAGGATCTGGGAATCTTAGGATGTGAATCTCTGAGTGACCAGATGCATAGGAGCAGGTATTAAAGTGCTACAATCTAATTGATATATGCTGCTATCAGTTCTGACCCAGGTAATAGCTCAGCTAAAACAATTTTGAATGGGTCGAAACATCCCTGGAGTACTTACTGCAGTGATATAAAAATCTTGAAGCAATGTGTCTTAAGTCCTGTAAATCACGTTAGACTTAATGAAACCTTCTGCAAGAGTATTCCCTGTCTATGATGTGTTCAGCTGCAGTCTGTTGACATTTTGGATATGGTTTTAAGTATTATGTAAACTTTTGATTGTGATGTACTCTAGCTGATAGGATTAAAAAAGGGTTGCTTTTCAATAGTTCATTTGTGTGGAGATCTTAATAATTGCAAAGGAAATTCCTGAGGTCCAATAAATTTCATCGTAACGTTTTGATTTCTTTTGCCCAAAGGAATTTTTCCTTATGAAAACCTTGAAACCAGATATGTGTCTGTTGCGTACACAATATCTGTTTCAGCTGGATAGATACAATTGAGTCAGAGCAACTTCATACGTTGCTTTAGTACATAAAATTTATCTGCCTTATATTTACCAGTGAGCTATAAATGTTGTCCTTTGGAAGGGAAGTTGCTATATAATGACAGGAGAAAGATAACAGGTGAGACTGCAGATATAGGCACACATCCTTCCCTCCAAAACACATGTAAATCCTTTTTGACATTAATGAGGACAACATGCATGGAGGGAAAAGCAGGCAAGACTCCATAAGAAAAGTTATGCAATAGGAAGCACTAAAAATGCCACAGCAGCCTCTCTGTCTTCAAATATTTGCTTCTCATTCTGACTGTCCTTAAAATACATAAAGGCCTTCATCTCTGAGAAATTATGATTGTGCTAGGCTTTTTTTCCTAAGTTATTCCTCCAAAGTGTTTTTTACTGGTAGAAACTCACTTCTGGAAGAGAAGTAAATTCTGCTGTTATTCCAGAATATAACCTGGAATAGACAAATTCCAGTGGTCATTGTTTTGTTCAGAGTGTCAGAGCTGTGGAACTGACAGCTGAACTCCACTCTATGTATACTTATATCTAATGTCTTCAATTTCAAATGCTTATTTTAGAGGGGAGTCAAAGAGCTTCAGTTTTACAGGAAACATCCAGCAATTATGAAATTCAAGTTGGCTAATTAAGACACGCAGACCAATAATCATTTTAGAAAATGTGGTTTGTAATGCCAAAAGTCCCAGTCTGCATTTACAACCAGCCATTTATCAAACTGGATATTTTATCAAACTGGACATTGTCACCCACAAGAACTTAAAAAAAAAATCAGGAGAAAAAAAAAAAAAAAAGGAACAGCCAAAAAAAAAAAATAAAAAATCACAAGACTGGCATTAGTTATCATGACATTTTAAAAAGTAATAAGGTCTTATGTGCTTTTATTTGCTTTCTGGTTTCCAAATGAAAGGGTAACATTCTGAAGGTTTTCTCTGGGACTGTGTAAGATACAAAGCTCTTAAATAAATTGAAACTAAGTTCTTTGTTTGAGTAAATGATGTAGTAGCTTAGGCTTTAGGAGAATCACTAAATGTCTCAGAATTTTATGCAAATCTGGTGGCCTAGCACTGTTTCTTCAGAGTTGGTAGATTTATCCTAATGCTTGCTAGGTAAAGGTTTTTTTTTTAAAAAAAAGGTGTTGTTATCTTAAAAATGGAATTATCCTTATTTCTGTAGGGAGTCTTATGCCACAAAGATACTACTTGTTTCCATAAATAAGATTTTTTTTTTTCATAAGAGGTCTCAGAATGCATGTTTCCTCCCAGTATTTCTTTCATCTTGGTAAACATAGTGTTGTTTCACCTTGTAACCCAAACCCTGTCAGTTGGGCTTTTCTGAAAGGCACTGACATCCATGTACAGAATGGACTTTGGAGGGCAAGGTATGGAAAGAAACTGCCATTTAGTAGGAACAAAAATTCTGAGTGTAAAGCTTTCCAGTCCTATTAAGCTTCATATTAACAGAGACCATACTTAGTTCTTCCATGTCTGACTGAACTGTGTCTTTTTAAACCCTTTAGAAACATTAAAGCAATAGTCCATATAACTCTGGCTTTTGTCAGGAGGAGTCTTTTGGAGTTCTGCTCGTGGGCTTTAAACCCAGGGTCCTGGCTTTGCCTTGTTGAATATGGAAGGGTCAGAAGAGGGAAGCAGAAGCAGCAGAGTCCTCTCAGTTGTAATGCAAGGGGAACCACCCCACAGAGACCCATCAACAGATTGTTGATAAGAAAGCAAAAAATGCTGACAGCTCCCACCCCTCCATACTGTCTGGAGTGTCTTGTCTTGTAGGCTTTATTGTCAGACAGCTTTTATTACTGTTGTTTATTCAGCTGATAAATGATTACAAGTCTTAAGCTACCAGTAATGTATCAGCTAAGTCAGGGAGTAAAAAGGTCACTTTGGTTTTCTTGGGTCACTGGAGAGCTGAGCTCTGCTGGTTTCTTTCTGTTGCACTGATCTGGCTCAGGTTATGAGTCTTTTTTTTTTTGGCCCTGGGCAGGGCAGTCCCTGGCCTTCATCTGGTGGCTCTCCTGAGGTGCCATCCCTCAGCACTCTGGACTCATGGAATGAGTTCAGCATGGCATGGTGTTTGTTTAGCATCTTGGGGTTAGGGTACCTGGTTGGTGCCTAGCTCTGGCTCTAGTAAAGAGACAGCCTTTCTTTGGAGACAAAAATACATTTTGTTTTAATAGTATGTGAAAATGCTTAGAAAGAGAGGAGTTTGGAACAATCCACGTGCATTTCCATCTCACCACAGGGCTTTTTATCCTGTTGGAGCAATCCAGGCTGGCCTAATTCCTTTAGTCACCCTCTGTCTATGTAAAAGTTGATACAGAAATCTGAGTCCCCTGAGCAGTTTCCACTCTGAAGAGAAAGCCTCTTTCTAAGCAGCAAGGGTTTATTCCTGGCCATTCTGGGTGAAGCCTGTCAAGTATGCTTACTAGAGATAAAACTGTTGGCTCTCAGCACATCTGCACACTCTGCTCCTGTGGCTGACCTTGAGCATTTTCGTGTTGGCATCGCCTTTCACAACCTGAACCAGCATGATCATGCTGTAAAAACTGTAGTTGAACGATCTGCTCAACTTATAATATCCTTTACATTTCCCTCAGGTTTAGATACTCAATAGATGTTCTTGGGTGATCATATCTTTTTGGAAAATCTGACCAGACCTCTCCAGCAAAATGTGCTGATGCTGAAAGTGTTTGAAAATCTGACCCTTATAAGAAATGTACAGGCCATAGAGCAGAAGTGTTCTGTGATACAGAATTGATGTAGCTGGTAGTTTCTTTTGCTGTGCAGATCACCAGGTCACTCTGTGAGCACAGGTGTAACACAGTTCCTTAGCGTTGTCCTGTAAAGGATGCCTGGTCAGCCACTGAGTTTTACAGTTTCTGGTTCAGGCCAAATAAAGCATCCATCCCAAACACAGTTAGGTGTGAGGAAGTGTCAACAGCAGAACAGGTATCCGAAATCAGTGATAATTTTTAAATAAATTCCACCTTTTTTAGGTCTTTGTCAATCAGTGCTGTTGATAGCTAAAGCTGCTCTCTAGACTTTTCTTTCCTAAGGCAGCTGTATCCATTAATTAATAGCAGGGATTTACAAATCCTCCAGTCACTCCCTTCTCAGTGCTGCTCATTATCTGCAGAACATCCCTTCTGCCTCATCTGCCCCCAGTCCCTGCCAAACTCCCAGTGGGGTGACACAGTGGGCACCACTGGGCTCATTCTCATTCTTTGTAGATGCAGAAAAGATGTTTTGAACATGCTGGTGCTAAGAGTTGTACTTGTCTCAAAACAGAGTAATGCTGTGTTCTCATCCCTCACTTGGGGTATCCTGTAGAACATAATCACCAGCTGAAAGAGTAAATCTTCCTTACAGCCCATTCCAGAGAGAGTCTGTCACACTCCAACACTGTAAACACTAACCTCCTTATCCCAACCCTCCCTCTAAGACCCCCTCCATATCTTTGTCCTCTTCTCTGCTTACAAAATCCATTTTTATCTTTTCTGTTACATCACTCCCCCCACACTGTATTAATCATCTGGCCACTATCACATTACACTTAATAAATGAACAAGATCTAATACAAAAATCCCTCCAAACCAGATGACTTAATACTCTTTTATGCTTAACTCCTTATTTTATTCCACAGATGTGCTGGAAACAGTCATGAGTGTTCTGTAGTAGATTAAATGCTTTTAACAAAGATCGTTTAAAATATATGTAGTTTATATAAGCTATTTTAAATATTGCTGTTCATTTGTGTTTGATGGAGTATTGTACATCCTGTTTTCATTTTAAAAAGAGAGAAAAATGATATTTTTGTGTGCTAAAAAGGACAAATCCTGCAAAGTTTCAAGCCTAGTTTAACATGTGGCTCTAAGGTTACATATTCTCAGAGTAGTCCATGTCAGAGCTGGAGCAGGCACCACTAATCATAGCCACAGTATTCCCTGAAATACCTTGGTTTCAGGGGCAAAACAAATCACCTTCAGGAGCACAAGTTCAGCTCTGCCAGGAGCCTCCATTTTGTTTGCTTTTGTGCTCCCTGATGCACATCACCTTCTCGTGGGGTTTGCACCTTCAGCAAAGTTCAGTTTGCTTTTGGCTCTTCTTTGCCCTGCAGAGCTTCCATGCCCAGATAAAGCTGCCATCCCTAAACATTTGATAGATGAATCTGCTACCCCATTCCCCCTGCAGGACCTCACTTTTGGGGTCTGAAGCCCCTTTCTGACCTGTTTTCTTACCACAACTCCCCAGTTGTGCGTGCACATTCCCAATGCTTGTTCTCTGGTGAGCAGGATGTCCTGTGCACCCCAGTGCAGTGACAGCCAGCTGTGCCTTATCCCTTCTTACCCCAGGAGGCAGCAGAGGTGCTGGGCACCTTATTGCCTTATGAGCACTGTGTTTTTCCTGGGCTGATGCATCCCACTGTTCCAACAAGCCAAATCATAAAGGTGGCATTAGCAGTTCTCTCTCCCTTGTCTTTTATTGTATAGTAAAGATACCACTAGTGCTTTTCAGTGTTAATTCCAACTCATAACCTATTGTAATTTTATCCCAAAATGGGTGTAGAAAGAAGCCTGATAGAGCTTTTGGTCTGAACTAGATACACAAAGAAAACCCTAAATATGGTGAAGTATCAACAAGCCCTACTCAAACGTGCTGTGGGCTGTTCCCACCTGTGCTGTGGGAAATTATCTGTTAATGAGAGAAATAATAGTGTTTTCTGAACAGTATTTTGCTAGGGTTAAAATAGGTGAACAAAAATACCCTCCAATAATTCTCTTTATTTACTCACAGAAGAATCTTTAGTTTCATTTTCAAAAAAAGAGGATGGTCATGCATGACTCACAAATTTTCACTGCCTTGGGTTTGCCTGGAATGTCCTTATAGTTGCCTGTCATTTGCTGAAAGTGACACAAATTTTTATCTTTCTGATTGCAATTTTTTCACCCTGAAACATTTTATGGAACACATTAGGTTTCTAAATTGAAATAGTAATGACCCTTGTATGACTGTGGAAAACTAAACTCTGGACTTTGAACACATCTGAGGTTTAAAAACACTGGGAAGTAGGTACAGCATTAGGTGATTCACAGAAAGAGGTTGAACTTTGCATCTGGTGTAGCTACCATAAGGCTTCACTGGCAAATGTAAACCAAATTACCTGAATACTGGAAAATTGCATTTGAAAATAATCACAGTTTCATTTAGTTTTATCATGCAGAGTGACAGCTGGAGGAGACTCGGTCTGCCGAACCCCCAAATCAACAAGTTCTGTCTCTTGACACACACGAGGGTGGGAGAAGCTGCTCATTTAAGACCAGTAAACAGCCACTGCTGTGAATTTCTAATCCTTTCATTAAACCTCACTCTTCATGATTGCTGGCTACATTCACTTTCCTCTCTTTTGATTCACTATCTCCTCAATTACAATAATTGAAAACACATTATGACCAAGAAGGGGAATGGAAAAAGCTAAGTAGACAATCACCTTGTAAACATCTTGTGATGGTGATGGCTATTAAACAGGAACGTTCAGTACCAACTGAGGCACAGGCAAGCTTATCCAAGCAAATCAATGCAAGTTAATCTTTCAGTGTCAGCTGGCTGAGTTTTGGACTAGTGATGAATGCCTTGACTGGAAAGATGAAATGCTGGAATGCCAGGCACTGCTCTGACAGCTACAGATGGTGCCAATTACTGCCAGTAGAGCCTGTCCTGCTGTGAGCCCAAGATGTCTGATTTGTGGTCACAGAAAAATGAAAAAGAGGTTTCCCAGCTGGGCCTGTCACCTGTCCTATATTGCTCCGTAGCAAAAATGGTATTCATGTTCTAAAATCAAATTTCTTTGTATATTTATGCTAATGAGCCCACTATGCTAATTACCAGACATATGCCTTGGAAAGATACAGACACTATTAGAGAATAGAATTTTCCTTTCCCTTGATTAAAATAAACTCCAGAAATTACACAAAAGTTAGAATAAAATGCACTGTTGAAATAAAGGGAAAGGAGGTGAAAGGAGGAGAATCGTGTAATTCAATAGCGCAGGCAGACATTCTGTGCTTAATTTTTCTCCATGCAGTTGAAAGGGATTTGCAGGCTGTAAATCAGAACAGAATCCAGCCCATGGTCTCCAGTCTTACCATACTGATCTTGAATGTTAATATAAGCCTTTGTATGGTTGAGCCTTTTTGTGTTTGTTTTTCATGTGCCGTCTTATTCCACCATTACCCAAGCTATACAAATTGTCATTTATTGCACTTTCACGTTATTTCCTGCCTCTGTGATATTTAAAAGGATTAGTCTAGACATCTGTGATCTGTAATTGGCTTTTTCCATGAAAGGGGATCAGCTGTAAGAACTTAAGCAACCCAGACTTATTTTACTTGTGATACTTGAAAGCCTTCTGGACAGGGCACATTTGCTGCAGTGATTTAACACCAGGTTACTCAGTGTGCAAATGCAGCTTCAGCCAGCCCTTTGCCATTGAATCCACTGTGATTTTATCCACCTGAAAACAGCCCATGTGTTTTAATTAAAATACATTTTGAAGTAACTGGTTCCAGGTTTGCCTTTTCTTCAGCGTCGTGCTGTGAAAAGGCACCTGATAGAATACTTGAACACTGAAATATATTTCCATCCCGCTTTTATTTATATATTAAATTAACAATAGCATAGTAATTATCCTTATTGGAGCATGAAATACAAATCTGTGTCTTTTTTCCCTGTCCTCAGAGCTCATTTACGACAATTTGCCTAATTGTTAGGAGCTGGTAATGGGGGATGGGGGGCAGATGACTTATTTCAATTTTATTAGACTCAACCTTTGCTAATGAAGCTATTTTTCCTTCAACTTAAAACACAAATGTTTAAGCAAATTTTAAAATTCATTTAACAGTAGTAGTATATCAGTAGAGAAACTGTAATATAAAAATAACTCTTACAGCAACTGTGGGGTGGAGTAGGCCAAAGTACCTTTAGGTCCTGGCAAGAATCACAGAGTATTTGGTGCATCCAGATAACTGCTCAGTTGCCAGTTACAAGTCCACCATAAAACTTCTGAGAACTGACACTGAGTTCCCAGCAGCTATGAATGATAAATTAGAAACTTTCAAGTGATCATTTCTTTGAGGATTTGGGATTTAAATGCGATTGATAAAATGAGAGAAGGAAAGAAACCACAACGTCTCTTAATTTTTCTTTTCACCTTTTTTGGGAAGTTTGGGAAGACTTTCAGTATAACAATAAACTGCAGTAGCTTTCACATGCCTGTCATCTGAGGATGCCATTAGGTTGCAATCTTGCATTTATTACTAGGTTTGCTTTTCCTATCCCACAGTTACTCAACAACTAAAACCAAATATAGAGGTTTTGCTGCCAAATCTCTCGTTTTAGCACACACCAGTGAAGTCACTTGCTTTCACTGGTTCCATTTTGATGTGTGGATTGCCTGCATGTAAAGACTCTATCATTAGTATAAATGCATAGAAAATTTGCTGGACTAATAGTGGTAAGAATCACATGGAAAGCCATTACCAGGTGGGTAAGATCCATAGGCTCATTCCCAGGCACAGTAGTGGGAATTGTCGGTTTGATAAAATGAAGTCTTTCAAGCTCCTTTTTTTATCAGCAAACCAAAGGGGGGAAGATAGAGAAATGCTGCATTTAGGGCTTAATCATGCAGCTACTGAATATGCAAACCCGTGGTGTGGATCAGAGGATACCCAGAGCTGGGGGCCAGCGGGCTGAGCCCAGGGCAACTTTCACTGGTCTGTTGTCAAAGTGCCATTAGGCTCCAACTCTGATTTGTTACCAGATTTTTTTTCCCCTACCTCTAATTATCCAACAGCTAAACCCAGATATATGGAGTTTGCTGCCAAGGGTCTCAGCTTCTCATAGAAAAATATTTCAGTTGTCTTCTGAACCACTTTTTCATTTCCGGACTGCTGGGAGAAGAAGGATAAAAAGAGTGAAAGCCACAGCAGTGGGCCCCTGAGTACAGTGTTTTTGGGGGCAGATATGCTGTTTTCTGTAACATTAAACCTGGGGAGATACTTAACCACTTTGCCTCAGTTCAGCATGTCTAATACTTGGCACAAATCAGTGTATTCGTGTTTCATTCAGCTTGGCTAACAGCCAGCATAGAGACTCTATTTTCATTTTTGAATTTCACTTGGCAGATCCTTAAAAGTCACTGGAGAACTTTGCCTGGGTAATAAAAAGCAACTTTTTTTATTGAAAACTAATTATTTTTTCAGCTCCGTGTGCCAGCTGTTTAAAAATGTTGTGGTCACGTTAGCGCATACTTTAATTACAGAGTTCTAGAAAAATGCAGATCCTATTGTGAAATGTTCCTCACACCAGTTAGTAAGCCACTTATTTGCAGCCACATCCAAACTGTTTAAAACATACAGATAGATTTTTCGGCTACAACTAAGTATCAATTAACACTAAAGCACAAATATCAGGATAAAGCATCTGCCTGGCTTGGGTGGAAAAAAAATGGGAATTTAGTGCCAGAACTTAAAGCTTGTGAGGATGTGGATAATACTGAATAAGATTTTCAGAAATGCTCAGTGCTTTCCCAGCCACTAGGAACACCAGACTCGAGGTACTTCTGCAATTTCTTCTATTCCTAGGGAAAAATCCCTTTAGGCATCCCTGTGCATGGCTGGGCACATAGATGCTTTGGAAAATCAGGCATGAGAAGACTCCTGGGATGCTGCAGAGCTCTCTGCTTGCTTAGGACACAGCACTTGGTTTGGGAGGAGCTGGGCCATTTAGTGCAGCAACACAGGCCACTACACCACAGACAGTTTTTTGGCAGTCGTATCCCTGAGTTGGACGGGTTTTTAGGTCTCAGGAAAAGAATAGGGGTGAGAACAAGAAGATCAGCAGGGAGGACGAGCGCTACATGAACCAAAGCAGGAGGTCTTTTTGCCTTTGAACTGAGCACCACAGGGATGGTGGGAGCTGGGTCGCTCTGTGCAGCTGCAACTTCCAGAGTTCCTGCATTCACCCTTCCTGTGCGACCCAACTTCCTCCACGGAGGAAGCATTTCTTCCAACACGCTGTCACATGAGACTTCATCTTTCATAGTGCCAGCATTTGCAGAACATTTGGCCTGCCAGATGCTGCTTCAAATTAAGGATGGGTCTGAGCCAAAATCTTGGGTTCAAACACCTTCAGACTTTGGGAAAGTCTGCGTCCTGGTTTTATGGCTTCGCTCTATCCCTGCTTCATTTCAGTCTTACCTAGTTAGAGTTTTTATATTCTCCTGCAATCAGAAGCTGCAAAGAAATGTAAGGGGAAACAGAGTGGGTGGATGTCCATGGGAGAATAGTAAAACTTCGCCTGGCTGGAGGCGTGCTCAGTTTTCTTGGTCAATTTATTGTATATATAAAAGGGATTATTCAATCGACACAAACAGTCCTGCATCCCTACCTTTTATACACTCTATTTTTGGTCATGCCTTTTATATAAAAATAAAGTACCTTTTCCCTATAATATTTGATTCGTTCTCATAAAAACTAATGTGTTGCATATATGTAGGCAGAATTTTTATGTAACTATGTAAACACTAGGGGAAAATGACAAAACAGATGGCAAGTAATTAAGCCATTTAAAGGTATTGTTGAACATGCAATACCAGACATGTATGTTTCTTCTCCATAACTTTTTAAATGATTCTTTGACTTTGCTTGGATTTCATCTGAAATAATTTTTGCTCTCATTGATTTGAAATTGATTTAAGATCCATTTCACCACTCTTCCCAGATTAAGGGTAAGCATGTAGCAGTAGAATATGTTACCACAGCAAACTGTAGGCCCAATATTTGCTTATATTGAGTTATATCTAATTTGTTTCATTAGAGACAACTGGTAGCTGTTATAAGAAACCTGTCCTAGAAATAAACAAAATCAAATGGGAATGTTAAATCATTCTGAACATTTCTTTGACCAGAGAATGAGTCAAAATAATGTGTCAAAATAACACAGCTAAGGATGTCTTTAAAAACTGAAAAACCCAAACAAGACTGGCTGTTTTGATATTGTGCAGTTTGACATTTTCTCTCAGGAAATGGTGAAAACCAAGGAAATGAACCAGTTTAAGGTGAAGAGAGAAGAAACAAAAAGTACGTTTTAATGAGACGTTTACAAATTGTTAAGCACAGAGAGAGACACATTATGCTAGCACTTTGTCACTGTAAATACTGCAGATGTTGTTCCTCTGAGTTTGTCCTGAAACATTATTAGAACAAAATATACAAGTGTGCAGCCAAATCTTTTTGTGTTGATATGAATGCCTTTGACTCGGTCAGGTTTGGGGTGGGAATCCAGATCTGCCCCACCAGCAGACAGTCATTGGGGCCCAAGACTAATCACCGTGAAAATTAATTCCATGCAGAGGTCAGTAGGGGGGTGATAGGTGGTGTATGCCTGTTGGTGGGTCTTCTCTGCAACACAGGAAACAAAAATTAAAATCCTGGTGGATCCATGACCTGGTTTAGGTGGATCCTGGGTGTACCTTACAGAGCCTGGCTCGCTTGCGAGCAAGACAAGAGGGCACAAGAGGTCTCAAGTTGTGCCAGGGGAGGTTTAGGTTGGACATTAGAAAGAATTTCTTTACAGAGAGGGTGCTCAGGCATTGGAATGGGCTGCCCAGGGAAGGGGTGGATTCTCCATCCCTGGAGATATTTCAAAAGAGCCTGGATGTGGCACTCAGTGCCATGGGCTGGGAACTGCAGTGGTATTAGATCAAGAGTTGGACTTGATGATCCATGAGGTCCCTTCCAACCCAGCCAATTCTATGGCTCTATGATTAGGGAAAGTGAGAGATACACCCAGGCTTTCCTCTGAGAGCCCTTCCAAGGGGACAGGCTGATCCCAAGGCTTTCCTCTGATATCCCTTCCAAGGGGAAGACTGATCCCAAGGCTTTCCTCTGAGACCCCTTCCAAGGGGACAGGCTGATCCCAAAGCTTTCCTCTGAGATCCCTTCCAAGGGGACAGGCTGATCCCAAAGCTTTCCTCTGAGATCCCTTCCAAGGGGACAGGCTGATCCCAAAGCTTTCCTCTGAGATCCCTTCCAAGGGGACAGGCTGATCCCAAAGCTTTCCTCTGAGATCCCTTCCAAGGGGACAGGCTGATCCCAAGGCTTTCCTCTGAGATCCCTTCCAAGGGGACAGGCTGATCCGGCCTGGCTGGCTTAGAGGTGTCCTAAGGGCAGCCAGCCAGGAGCATCCACACTCCTGCCCAGCACCAGAATCTCTCAGGCCCTTGAGACTGGCTGCTACTCCAGTTGCACAGCTGGTCCCCTTGCTCTTGTCCAAAAGAAAGCTTTCATCTGCTGCTTGTCAAATGTCCCTGGCTTGTCACTGTGGGCAGACAAACCCTGCCGAGCATCTGGGTTGAGCAGGCTCCACCTGGCTGGTTGGAGCAAGGGGACTTGGCAGTCAAGAGGCATTAAGTTAGGAATTGAGAAACTCCCAAGGGACCTAGCAGAAAGGACAAAGGAAAATCAGCTCAAGAAATCCCTCATGAAAATCAGAGAAAGGGTCCTTCTTGCTGGGGAGCAAATCTTTACAAGCAGATGTGTCTCAGCAGAATAGCTCAGTGCATAACATACCCTGTGTTCATCACTTCATCACTTCATTTATTTCACTGTCCTTCCACATTTTCTTACCAGATCTTTTACCAGATTTTATAGTTAAACAGAAGAGATTTTGTTGTTGTTGTTCCTATTACCCTGGAGCTATCACTACTCTTTCCTGTTTATTTCATGGCTATAGTGGTTCAACTGGATTCAAGTGATGTTGAAAAATGTGCAGATGAAGGCATAAGCAGGCAACCAGGAGCCAGGATAGATGATCTGCTAGTTTTGTCTCTGCTGGTTGCTTGGCTGGCTTCATTTGGCATGGTTTAGTGCTGTTTAATGTGGTATAAGGAAGCACTCCTGCTTTGGGGTGAGATTGTGTCTGGACTTTCTTAGGTGGTGCCTGTCTATGAGGTCCTGGGGCCGTTGTCCCACAGGCAGCATCACCACTTTCCCACTGGGTAGGTGGCAAAGCTGAGTTTTATAGGAGTGGGAAAGGTCTGCAAGAGAGAAACATAGTGGTTTTGTTGTGTTTCCTATCAGCCACTGATGGATTCAATGACAGCTATCAAACCCCAAGGATTCCTGGCTGTTTCAAAAGCTCTGCTTACCTCCAGTTTTTGCCAGGAAGCACAGTTATTTTTCTTCATGCTATATTTAAAAAATCCAGTTGAGCAAAAAGTTCATATTTTCTTAAACTCGATCATTCTTTATAAATTACTAATGTTTAATTTTTTTGGCTGCTAGACTTGGAAAGCTGCCATCTCCTTAATGTATCAGTGTGTATGTATGCACTCCCTACCACCAGTGAATGTAATTACTGTTTGAAAATTGTGGCTTTCAGTCTCACAAGCATAAAGAAATGTTTTAATTTGACAGTATGGCTGACAAAATACTAATTTGTTTTGGGACAGACCCTCACCTTGTTGCATGGAGACAAGTGTGAATAGGAAGCAAACCTTTTCCAGATTTTCCAGCAGGGCTAAATATAAGATTGGAACCTGTATTTAGAAAACATCCCTGTCTATTATAATTATTCTTTTTCAATTTTAGCATTCTCCAGTAGTATGATTTGATGAACCTCTAGTGGTACAATTAACTATTAGGAAAGAAACTAAAATTAAGAACAGCCTTTGAGAAGCATTAGCTTATTTTATTGAAGACAGTTTGGTGAGCTCATGAAAAATAAATGTTTATTCCACTTATTGTACAATGGACTAAAGTAGAGAGGCTATGTAAGTGCAAACAGAGAAAAATACAATTTTTATGAATAAGATATGATGGACTACTTTCAGGAGTCAAGGTAATTGTAAAAGATCTATCTCAGCTGATGTGACAGCTTTATATTTTTGTCATGCCTTTGTAACACTGGAGATCATTAGGAACTGTCTCAAGGGAAAGGGACCTGTGTCTAAAATCAGTTTGGGCCCATTATCTTCAGTGAGAGACTGCCTAGACCCCAGGCATCCTGAATCCTCTATTTACAGGGGGGGGGAGCACATTATGTCATGGATATTAATACAGTGGGACCCCACATTTCTAGAGCTCATTAATCCAAGTGATGGGAGAGTTGACCGTCAAGTTTCTTTCTGCCTCTGCTGTGCCTCCTGCTCCTGCTGCTCGCAGGGGTTTTTATGTTTCCTGCACTCACTTTAGTGACTATTTCTTCTGTTTTCTTTTGCTCTGCAATACTCATTTGCCATGAAAAATCTTCAGTATGAAATGTGAAGGCTGCATAGTGGCACAAGGAGGAACTTTGGTAACAGCGTCCCCAGGTTTTGCTGTTAATGAGGTTCCTCTGCTGGTGCATGCATTGCATGGAGGAGAGGCTGAAGCTGATAAAGTCACACTCCTTCCTTTTCTGGCCAGCCAACGAGCTTGTTTAGGTTTTGAATTTGAAGTTTCCAGCAGTCTGGTTTGTTATGCATTGGTGGAGCCAAGTTTCCTCCTTTGCAGCAAGCTATCCTTAAACACGTTATTTTTAAGGTGTTCCTCTAAGCACAGTGCTGATGTTGAGATCATGTAGCACATGGGTACATTCTAGTGTAATCTCAAGTGAAATGTGGCTGTGAGGTGCCAGCAGAAATGTATAATTAACATTTTTAAAGTGTCGGTTTGAAAAAACGTAGGGGATCAGATGCTTTTTGTGTCCCTCAAAATACAATTTAGAAACGCAAAAAGCAACAGCTTGAGGTGAACTGTTAAAGGTCTGACTTTTCAACTATCTGTTATAAATTTTGTGGCTTTCAAACATCTGAGAATGTCTTCTGCTTTTCTTTTGAGGCTGAAAACACTATGAATTACCAAGTAAAATATTTATTAATTCCCTGTTCAGTAATCAAAATCTGTAAGAAATGGCACAGCGTTACAGAATCAACGTGTAAAAAATGAACTTTGAAAGACTTTTAAAAATAATCTAAGTATGTTTCTTCTTTATGTGCCTCTAAGCAGTTTTTAATAGCTGTGGAAATAGACCTTTAAATGTCTTGATGTCTTTTAAAAACTACAGGTTACATCATCTGGCACATTACGCCAAGGTGTAGATAACATTAAACATAAGAGCTGTATAATGACTATACAAATACCTACAAATGCTACAACTTGAGATCACACAGAAATTATATGTGTAAGCATTAGCTAGATGTTATCACTGGTCAAAAAATGACCCTAAATCTGGTTAAATAGTTATTCACTAGAAGTACAATAAATAACTCCTGGGTCTATCTGTTACAAAGATCTCTTCTGAGGTCATCTGTACAGATGTCTGTGCTTTCTCTTGTAATTTGATGACTGCATCTCCACAGGCAGAGTCCTGGGAAGTCTTCAGAGCCCTTCTGACAGGTGCTGAAGAATTGCAAGTTTAGTGAAGTCTCAGTAAATTGAAATGTTGGTGATGTTGCTAAATTAATTTTTGTTCCCTGAACAAAAAGAAATTGTAAAGCTAAGGAGTATGCACCTAGAAAATTCTAATGCTGGAATATGCCTCTATGTGGTCATATTTCTTTCTTTAATTCCTCATCCAAAGGATGCTTATAGTGAAAAAAACAAAACAAAACAAAACAAAAACCAACCAACCAAAACCACAAAAAAACCCAAACCAAACCAAAATAAAAACAACACCAAAAAACAGATGTAGGTGTCCACATGATAGGCAGACAGGTATATTATTGTCCTTTTGTGATTTTTAACATTTTAATAAAACTGGTAAAAGTGATATGTGAGTGTGTGCAGCTAAGTCATGGGGTTAAGTCCAGCAAGTATCTCAGCTGGGTTTTTTCAGCACCCAAGATGCTAAATTAAATGCCACCCCGTTTTTGGATAATTGGTCTCGTCTGCTGTAGCAAATGTGTTGTGAAAGAACAAGCAGCCAAAAATGACATTTTGATTTCAGTAACAGCTTAGTGCTGTTAGCTCCTAGCCTAGCAGATATGTGAAGTCCAATCTTTACAATTCAGTGCTACAAGCTGATTTCTTTTCTGCTCTCAGGAAGGAGGGCTCAGTAACTTCCATTTTGCCTTCTTAGCTTTCAGTTCAAAACTCTTTGGACTTTATTCCATGCTACTGACCTAATGTCCATCTGCTCACATACCCCATCCTAACATGGCCACCTCTCTGGGATAGTTTTCCTTCTTGGCATATTACCTGGTGCACTGAAGAGAGGTCATTTTCCTCTTGAGATACCCTCCAGGTGTGGGATATGGTCTATCCACCCCCTTCAACTATAGAACAAGACCTTTAAACCCCATCTTCATTTTCTCTTTGTTTGCAGCTCTTTCTACTGTTCCTTGCGCATTTACTCCAGCGTGGCTGTGACACTGTGTCTTCTGAATGGTATAGAAAATAAAATGTGGTGTATTGTAACGTCGTGAAGCATTTGAGCTGCTGCTCAAATGAGGTGCTTCCCGAGGAGTACCAATATTTGTTGAGCAGATGTTATTCCAACCTGAATAATGGAAACCTTTCGGTGTCCTTCAAAAGCGTCACGAGCGCGGTAGAGGGGAATAAAAAAAGCTTCAGCAGAGATGCAACAGCTGGAGAATTTCTTTCCCCCTCTCTTTGTACCATGAATAGAAGCTGTTTGCAGATGTTTCAAAATGGCCGGGGTACTGCTAAGGGGAAAAACTCAACCACTCTCTGCACCATGTGAAGCCACGCAACCGGCTCCTGCGCCCTGCTGAGCTATTCAGTAGAAAGCTCAGCTGGGTCATGGAGTTCCTGCCAAGGGGCCAGAGGGCAATTCCTGTAGAGAGAGCATCAAAATCAGGGCAGGAAACTATTCCCTTCCCTCCTCTGAGACTAATGCAAAGTATCCCACAATGGGCAGTTTTGTTTTTGTTAGACAGAAATATCTTCTCTGTGCCAGAAGAGCGTCAGCTAGGTAATTTAGCAGGTAGGGTTACAGGTTGTCTGCTGAACTTGGTAAAAGGGAAAAAAGAAAAAAAGAGAAAGAAAAAAAGGAAAAAAAAAAAAAGAAAAAGTTTTGTTCCCTGGTACAGATCAGAGGAAATGCAATTGACAGGTTTTTTTTTTTACTTTTAGGAAGCTCTTAAAATATTTAAAACTGCAGAGCTGATTGGCAGTTTTCCACCAGCCAGATACTTGCATGATTTCCTGAACAGGTATTTTGAAATCTGCAACCACTGGGCTGTTTTTCTAAGACATACTCTGAGGCTCTGCAGTTGTGTCTGGCTCTATCTGATGGAGAGGGATCAGAAAGTGCTGTAAAATAAACTGAGGCTTGTAGCCTGAGTGATTTTTATCAGGAGTCCTGTAAGAATGGTTGGATCTGGTTACCCTCAGTGTTCATAGACCAGCTGAATTTGCACAGATTAATTCAGTTGTGTGTAATTAACAATATATTTGCAAACCCACTTCAGACCTACTGCCTTCTGTCCAGGAGTCTGCTATACCTATGTATAAAGAAAACATAACTACAAATTTGTTAAACCAGCTGTTGTTTGGTGACCTTTTGGTCTCTTGCAGCTGAGTTGCATGAAGGATCTGTTAGCTGGAATGAAATGCATCAATTTTAACTAAGACTTTTTTGTTATAGGGCACCCATTTAGTAACACCCCTTTGCACACCCTTAACTGCAAGATCACAAAATGCTTCCTCAGTTAGGAAGTGGTAGAGCAGCTATAATGGAAGAAATATCAATCTTTAGGAGATACTGTCACAAGAAATGCCTGCCTTATTAGCAACAGTTTGATAATACTACAGCTACTCAAGTAGAATATTAATCTACTTTAAATCTATGATTAATTAATTCCTGAATACTTGACAGGCTTTTTCATTTAAAATTCTGTGTTGCCCCTTTGAATATCCATCATTGTTTGTTCATTGGTACTTAATTTTCTTACAACTCAGCCTAACCTTTCTTTTCAAACCTCTTTTTTTTTTTTTTTTTTTTTTTTTTGAATGAATTCTTTATATCCTCAGACTTGCCCACAAAAGTTTCAATGTGGTTTGTAAGTAAAATAAAATAAGAAACCGATGTTGCTTTATAGCAGAGAACAGCTCTTCTTACACATTTTGTTTCATTGTATCAGCCAAACTAAGTCATTTTCCCAACAGAAAAAAACACCACAAAACCCCACAACACCCCAAGTAAAAAAAAAAATAAAACCAACCAAGAAAAAACTTGAAGCCTGGACAATTGGGATTATTTTTAAAGGTCAGTCTTGATAGTCCTTGAGAATTCCATTTCAGAGTGACAGGGGAAGAACCAATAAGATCAAAAACTGGGCCTAACCCAACCTTTATTGATGGCTGAAGAAATTAAGGGTATTTTTGCTGAGTTTTCCCAAGGGAGAGATGAGATACTGTTGGACCCTTAGGAAAGACTGGAGCAGCTGAATGATGGTTTTGGTGGCATACATTTGGTATTAACCAGCTGACCAGTGTTTTTGTGGCACTGTCTGTGTTCTGTCTCTTCTGGATGAGTGTGAGTGATTATTCTGCTGTGCAAGGACCAGGGGCCCCAAACCCAGCCCTTGGTGTTTCCACGGGAGCTTGAGGCACAACTTGCTCTGATAAAAAAAATAAAATATTTTTTGAACAAAAAAAAAGGACCTGCTTTCAAAAATAACAGAAAGCCTAGGCTGGACTTGTTTCCAGAACACCTTTTCTTGTGTCTCTGTTCCCAATTATGTACATGGCTTTCTTCTCCTCTCAGGACAATCTGTCCCTTGCTGTAAGTTGTGGTGGGCAGCTGGGGGCAGGGACATTCACACCACTGAACCTCATCCCCGTGCTTATTTATTGGCCAATTTTCCAGAGAGTCTCCTTGGCTCCCAGGGATCAGCATCAACAGAAATGGGTTGGGATCTCTGCAGAGGGAATTGGAGCAGCTAATTCAGCTCCTAATTCAAATTCATCCCTGGATGGGGCCTCTCTCTTCCTACAACTCTCTAGGGAAGGTAGGGACAGCAGCATCAAACCAAGACACCAAAGTGTGGGTTTTTTGGATGCTTTAAAGGAACACTCTCAGCCCCTTCCACTGGGTTCATAGCACCCCAATGTTACCTTGCAGCCAGGCACATGGCTCCCTTTGCTTTTAATAGAGCTACATGTGCACAGAGGGGGTGAAGCTGCCCTTTAGAGGGGAAATGATAAGAAATGCCTATTTGTAGGTGTGTATGAGCTTTATCACCAGGGCTTTTGAGAAGTCTCTCAATCACCTCCTACTTCAGCCCTAACCCAGCAAAATTTCTGTAAGATGGCTCCAGGTTAAGCTTTATGTTCAGAATGAATGTTTGAATTGGAATGCTAAAAGGTGGCTGATTTTCTGATTTGTTCCTCTAAAACCAGTAAGATTTCCCTAATAATTCTTGCCGAGTCTCCCAGCTTGTTGTTTATGGCTTTTGCTGTTATTTTCATTAACAGCAAATTGTTCAATATGATGCTAAACTGAGCTATATTAGATCAGCTAGAAATCTTTGTAGGCTCTCAAAGCACGGGCATTACATATTCAAAACAGGACTTAATGTTTCAGAGATTCATATTCTACTATAATTATATGGTTCAATGCAAGTGATTATATCTCTTCTTCAGTATCGGACTGAAAAGTTTTGGTTTGCTGGTTTCCTCATAATTTACTGCCGAGGCATAATGGGCCAGTCTTGTGGAAAAAAAGATGATAAATGACGCTGGCAAGGATTCATAGATTTATTAAATTTCCATCAAACAGTGCAACAAAAAAAAAAAATCTGGTTAAGTTAGAAATGGGCTCAAATTTTTTAATCAAAATTCATGAGTCCCGATGCTTGGTTCAGTAGGTCCAAGGAAGGCTTGAATTGAGGACTGATTAAAGAAAATAAAAGGCTTATTTGAAGTAATTTTTCAATGACGGCTTTTAATTGGATGTTAAATCAAATTCTTATCTGCTTTTCTGCAGATAGCACATTATATAAAATACAGTTAGTGGCACTACCACTGTAACTGATACACTGAATAACAATTGACTTCTTACTTTACAGCAAGAGGATAGAAGGACTGCAGTTGTCAACCTGTCAGAAATTAAGTATGTAAATTAATGCTTAAGTATATGAATATGAATATGATTTACAACAGGCTCAAAGTGCTGTCAGTAAAAATACTGATTTCTTCCCCGTCCAAGGTTAACAATTAGTCACTGACCTTTACGAATTTGAGCTATATATTTTTTTTTTTTTTTTTAATTGTGTGATGTTCCAGAGGTCTCAATAGTGCTGAAATAATCTGAAGTGATCTGTCGTGTACAAAGAGGAATATTTTACTAATACCCATTATGTTTCATATGTATAAGGCAATATATTCCTAAAGAAAATATAATGGCTATTTAGTTCAGTGGTTACAATATCTGTGAAATTTGTTGCTTGCTTTCATTGTAGGCTGAGTTGTAGGGCAGCATTATTTATGATGAAGAATTATTCTTAATAGGCTATTCATTAAGTTTGTAATGTTTTACTGCTGAGAATAACTGAGAATAACTCTGATTTCTTGGGTTTAGGAAAAAAAAACCCTCTATCTCACCTAGACTGGTGAAGACCTATAAAGAAAAGGAAATATGGTGTAGAATTTAAATAGTTCAGAGTGTGGTAGAAAGAGGAAAACCAGCAAGCTTTAATATTAGACTTACTTGTTCTTCAGTAGGAGAAATACATATATGTGGGTTTTCTCTGCTGGAGTTTGCATTGGGCATGGTATAATCACTGTTCTAAACATTGTGATTATTTGTACCACTGGAATTTGCATCTAGTTCTGATGTATTCCCCTGCCTGTTCCTCCACGGAAGTGTCCCACAGGAAATAGAACTCCACATGAGGAGATCCTCCATGAGACTTGATATTCAGTTCAGAGAAACTGTTCTTCAAAACCCCATCAGAAGCTTGCTTGAACAATTATCCTTTACAATGTGTAACAGGCTTTTTCCACACAGAGGCAGTGTGGAACACAAGTGTATCTGAATTGCAGGATGCTCAGGATGGAAAGCTGGAGTCTCCTCATGGTTTCTCGTAGTTGCTCAGGTTTCCTCCATCTTAGACACCCAGCACATTGGTATCCTGAACTTCTGTGGCACTAAAAATGAAGGAAAGGAGACTGTAAAATCATTGTGTGCTAAAATGAGGTTAAGCAACTGCAACTTCTCTCGGTGCCTTATAAAATGGAACCCCTGAGCAAAGACAGACCACCTTCAAAAGATTCAGAAATTTTCTGCAGATAATCCTCAAGAAATTCAGCTTTTTCCAAGCTTTGAAGTCCATTATTAATCGTGCCTCAGAGCACGTGGAGTTCCAATGGCTTGTGGGCTTCTCTAGGTACTTATCATAGAATCATAGAATCATAGAATTGGCTGGGTTGGAAGGGACCTCAGAGCTCATCAAGTCCAACTCTTGCTCCACTCCCCCCGTGGTTCCCAGCCCATGGCACTGAGTGCCACATCCAGGCTCTTTTGAAATATCTCCAGGGATGGAGAATCCACCCCTTCCCTGGGCAGCCCATTCCAATGGCTGATCACCCTCTCCAGAAAGAAATTCTTTCTAATATCACACCTACTTCACACATTGCAGCATGTAAGAGATATTCCTGCCTGAGCTGGCAATAATCCAAGTGGTCTGGGCAGCTCCAGGGTTGTTCTCCCAGTGTTGGTTGTAAAAGGAGAATCTGGCTCCTTTTTCCATCAGAGATGACCACACGTTGCTGCTGTCTGCTCTCATGTCAGGCTTCCAGAGGAGCAGGTAGAAAGGTCCTCTCCAAGTGACCTGTGTGAGGTTCTCTCCAGCTGCTCACACTGCTGGAGGTTTTGGAAGCCCCTGATTTACTTGCTCAACCCCCTGGTTCACTGGTAAATGTCATGCTGAGTCAGGACTTCACTGCTTCCCAAAAAGAGAGGTTTGTCGTGAAAGGAATTTGTATTTATTTTGAATGTTCTTCTTAGATGTTTTCCTGTATCGTGACAAGTCCCCTGCTTAAAGGTTGTGTTCACTTATTGGGAAGTGTAAACTTTATTTATAATGCAAATTCTTTTCCTACTTCTATGTTTACTGAATGGTAATGTATCACATGGATGCCTTATTTCATCTATAGATGAAATTTGGGGTCCTTGCAGCTCTTCTGAGGGGTTTCCCATGTTCAGCTTCGAATTCTGCACTGATTCTCAACTGATTCTCAAGCTGTTGTTGGCTTGAAACTGCACAGAACTCAGGCACCTCAGCAGGACCAGGTCTGAATTTGTGGAAGGTGGAGATTGGACACTGTCCCTCTAAAATAACATAAATATAGGGATATGTCAGTAGAGTTATTTTTTAGGAGGTAAATGAATATCATGGAAGAATCTTTCAAGGTACAAAGGCGTGTGCAATTTTTTCACTTAGTATTTATGGTAGCAAAATTCATCTTCTTGCTAAATCTGTATTATTTGGTAAATACCCCAATAAACCCCAGCAACAGTTGATGGGGAATTATTCTTCTAGCAGCCTGGAAGATAAATAGTATGTTGCTCAACCAGATATGGTTCTAATTATAGCACTTGCATTATGCTGTTTTAATTGTCCTCTTAAATGCAGTTTTTGACATCCTGCCAAAAACTTCTCAATGATTTCTTCATTGAATAGAGGACATTTAGTCATCCACTGTATTTCTTAAGGCAATAATTTTCAACAGCATTAAAATCCACTTCTTCTTCCTTGCCTTGTGCTGCAGCTAATATCATTCATCTCAGGAACAATCGTCCTGTCACCCATTTACCTGGGAATCACACTCTCCCTTTATTTTTCTTTTTTTTTTTTAATTCACAAAAGGTAAAGATTGAGTAGTTCAGGGAATGAGTAGCTCTACCATCTTGCTTGGCTTACATCAGGGAGGTGGTTGTGATGTAGCTTTTTGCTCCTGGGATAATAAGGATTTAATAAACAGGAAAAAAATTAATTTCCACATTTTTCATACTAGGCATTTTTAATTATATTTTTTGTATGCAGAAGTCATGGAAGATACTCTTTACTTATTGTTTTATAAAAAGAAGCTGCCTTAGGGTGATACTATTTTAAATTCTCCAGGAGAAAATACGAGTAGAAATTATTTCACCAGTTGTTTTAGCTCTTTGGCTGCTTTGTAGTTCATCTTTTTTGCACAGAAAATTACACACTATGGGGTAAATTTTAAGTGTGGTTATAAATTGCCAGAGGAGACTGCTGCAAACAATAAGAATGAATTTAAGAGGCAACTCAGTAGTTCAGATCAGGAAGCAATGCTGTAGAATTAGGAAGAGGCATTTAAGGTCATTCAGAAGCAATCAACCTTTGTCAGTCCCTGACACTTCTGTTGTGAGTTTGGGTTTTTTTCCCCTCAAAATATATTTTGGAAGTATTTGGAATATATTTTGGAAGGGGCAACCTGTCAGTTATTCCCATTACATCTGTATCAATCCAGAGGTACTTTTCTGAACACAAGTGCCTGCTGTTGAATTAAGGGTGTACAGAGGGCTCTACAGAAAGCTGGATTTTTATCTTGTCATACAAACTGACTAACACATTTGCTAAAGCTTCAATTAATATTTATCTATTCATGTCCTCAAAACCCAAACATTTGCAAAATGAAAAAAATGCATTTAAGACCCCTCTCCAATCACACACTTGACATAAATGCTTAACTTGGAGTATTTAAGCTGTTGACCTAAAGCAAACTCTATTTTTGTTAAAAGTCTACAATTACTTCCTAAGTCAAGGTCCTAACATAGAAACCACTTCTATTTGGAAGAGCACTGAAGCCTGGTTTTAAATGCCTTCCTGAATCAAGTTCTCATTTTGGAAGAATGTCTTTCCTAACAGATAAACCCCAATGAATTCTGATGGCCATTCTGATGAGGCAAGAGCTCAGGAAATCAGGTCGAAAAAAATAAGAAGTATCCTGAAACTGCTTCTACTGTTCCTTTTTTTAGTGATGTTTAGAGTGATTCAGACATAGTTTGGTTTTCAAATATACATTATAAATGTGTAGTAGAAATTTATACTATTGTGTTTCTTTTAATCACCAGTTCAATAATTTGCTTTCATGCTCTCCAGGAAAGCCCATGCTGCTAATTTTCATCTGCAGATGGATGTAGCTCAACCCATTTCAATAAAAGTCATTTATTTATTAGGAGTATTTGGACTTGTAGGTAAAGCCTTCTTTCTTTCTCTCTGATCTGCAGAATGTTTTTCTGGTAGCTGTAAGAATCTGGCTGCTTTTAAAAGGTTTACTAAACCAAAATTAATAGGTAAATTTACCTAGACTCCTCTTACTGTCTGTTTTTGTTTGATAGCTGAAGTGCTGCTACAATGATCTTATAAAGTGTTTGTCTGCATACACACATCTCCAGCTGGATTATTTCAGCAATGAACAATTAATTGGAGTCTGAAATTCATTAATTGCAGCTTAATTTGCCACTAGTGAAAACTGGCAGAGATCTGTGAGATCAACGTAGTTCTGGCAGTTTATACCCACAGTGAATTTGACCCATTATCTTTTGTTGTTAAAGCTTTATTTCTTTTGAAGTAGTTGTATCCTTTGTCCGTAGTTAATTATGATATTAAATTGCAGAGGAATGTTTTCATTTTCTCCAACTGCCTAATCTGAGTCTTTGGTCTGACACATCAGATTAGTTGAGATTTAAGCCAATGACCTCCTGGCTCTGGATAATGTCATGTTGGTTCCTATACAAAATAACAGGTCTGTCCCTGTTCAGGTTACACTAAATCACAAGCTGATGAGAGCTGACGGGTTCTGCAGCAACTCTGAATCACATGTTGGTTGATTTCTGCCTCTCTGGGCCAAATTCCTCCAGATAAAAGGTACAGAAGGTCATCCCGTGTACAGAAATACTGGGCTGAGATCACAGCAATATTCCAGCAGTGTATTTTTGTTTGGCAAGTAAAGCAGCAGTGTTCTTGTAAATGAAAAAAGTGGAAAAACCAACCCAAAAAATGCTTTTCTGTGCATCCCATCGCTGATTTATAAATAATTGAATGAAGTGGTGAGATGTTGTGTCAAAACACTTTTAGGCTTAGTTTTTCTCCACACTACAGAATAGTCAGGAAATGCTGTAAATGCATTCTGAAGACAGTGGCCAGTCACAAGTGCTTACGTGCCAGCTTGCAGCCCTGACATGATCAGAAGTCAGCATCTGAGACAGCAGCTGGCACAGATCAAGTTGGAAGTCTAAATGTCAGTGAGTGGCAAGTGTCTAAATCTTGATCTCTCAAGTCACTGGGTTGTTTATTTGAGTGGTTGACCCCTGAGGTGGACAGAAATGTCAGGAGAAAACTATTTGAAAAGATATCACACCACTGAGCTATTGGATAATAGACTTGTTGAGTCTTGACTGTGACTATAAAGTTGCCATAAGCATTTTTTTTAATTTTTTTCCTGTTATTTAGAATGAATTCTAGCAATTTGATATTTTGAAAATTAGGTGCAGTCACTTTTCCTTTATAAATCTTAGAGCAGATGTGTGTGTGTGTGGTTTTTCCTTGGGAGAGTGAAGAAGGAAATGAGTTCTGGAAAAATAGAGCAGCTGAGAGGATGAGCTAGACCCAGGCTGTGAATGGAAAGCCAGAATTCTGCTGCAGCAGAAAAGGACCTGCCACAACGTCTGTGTGCTTCAAAGTTTCACAGAATCACAGAATATTAGGGGATGGAAGGGACCTCTGGAGGTCACCTGGTCCAGCCAAGTCTTCAAGACTTATTGGTCAAACATCCATAGACAAGGAGGGGTTCACATATGTGGTTGTGTCCATGTGTACCAAGGCTTTTAATTTTGTTGGGCAATTTCACCCAAATGTCAGCAAAGATGCTGAATACTGCTGGAGTTGCTGTAAGTTTTGTGAAAGCAGTGGGATAAAAGACTTTACCAGCCCTACTATTACTAAAGCTGGAATTTCATCTTAGCTTGTCAGACTGATGAGAAACCCCTCTGAGCTGTGCCTGCAGGCCTTACTCAAGCAAGCCCTCACTTGTCATGGTTTTGGTGGAAAAAATATGTTCTAGAATGTGAATGCAAGCAGGGTTAAAAGCAGTGATAGTGGCAATGTTGGAATCATGCCTCTGCCAAAGCAGATTTGCTTACTGCTTCCAGAAGAGCTTTGTCAGAAGACATGACCAGTGGGTCACATCCCATTTTGGTCAAAGCCAGAACTGGCCTGTGGTCTTGAAATTTATCCTGCAGTGCAGGTTCTGCAAAACTCATAATTTAAATAGGTTTAGATGCCTGTAATTTGAGACTTCACTCAAAGTCTGGAGAAATAAAGCAGAATTACTCACTCTCTGATTCTATCTTACCTTTTCCCTGTAACACCCAGACAGTGCTGATGTGCTCAGTTTCAGGAATCTCTCTAGACTATCCCTAAAATCTTGGCTTCCTAACAGGAAGATATCCAGGAAATATGTTCCATGTTAGTCAGAGATAAAATTATCTTTCACTCCAGGTTAAATATCTGTTCTGCCTGCAGGTGATACCCTGTAGTTTTAGGGTGCTCAGGTTCAAACCCCACAAAGGTCATGTTTCCTTAGGAGTAAAAGAAGCAATTAGGGCAACAAGTTTTATTTCATTTGATGAAAGTTCACATACTTTAATATTCAAGTAATAATTACAGTAATCCATAAATGAGGGAGCTAAATTATTAATTCATTTGGCACAGTCCTAGCATGCACTGTCATAACAGTGCCTGACAGGACTAGCTAAAATCCTGTAGTTACCTTTTTATATACCACAGAATTTCTTCACTGTTGTGATAAAATACAGATGTGGCTTCGAACAAAACTTGCATGGTGAGCAGAAATAGAATATATAATTAGAACAAAGAGGGCTTAAGTCAAATTAATCTTTATCTGACAGGAACATTTACATTTACATCACTGAGTGCAAAGTCATAGCCAAAATTGAAATTAGAAACAGATAATTATGATAAGAGAGGACACTTATGCTGACTTTTCTCACGCATAATTGGAAATCACACAAAATGCACTGCTTGTTATAATTAGAATTAGTGTTAAAAATACACCACTTTTGATGAACGCTGGTTTGTTTTAATAAAAAGTTGCCTAAATACTTGTCTGGTAGAAGAATAAGTCGGTTCTGATTAGAAGATCATAAAGAGGGCAGATGGTTTAATAGCTTTTAAAACCCAAATGTAATAGAAATGGACTCAGTAATGTTTTGTCTCGTGTGTTCCAGATCTCTGAAAGTTTAGATTTTTTGATTCAGGGCCTAAGTCCAAGCATCTAATTACTGTCATTTAAAAACTGTAACTATGGATTATGAATAGTTCACAGCATTTGCCACCCCAGGATTTGAACTGGAGATGAGCAAGCTTCACTTTTGTGAGGCTGGAGCAGCAAATTGAAGGGCAGCTGGAAGGACTGTGACCATCTAATGCCCATGCAACCTTCCTTCACTTACCTGTACCTTGAAAGCATTTTACATAAAAAAAAAACCTGTCCCCTTTGCTGCTCACTTACCTTACTGGGAGTTATTCCTGAACACAGGTTTCACTCCTCCTGAAGTCCCAGGGAAGTAAATATGCTTTTTTGAGGTTGTTGTAAGAAAGAGCTAGCTTGAAACTGTGGAAGGTGTCAATATCAGGACAAAAGTCAACACTGAAAATTTTAGTTGACTGGTTCTCAACTGTATTCTTGTTCTATTGATCCCTCATCCTTTTATGTGTGGTTGTGAATGAGAGGGCTGGGCTCTCAGATGCTGTAAATTCAGCACAACTCACTTGGTATCAGTCAAATTTGACTGATTTACCAGGCAGCTGAGAATCAGAGCCTGTCTGTGTTTAATGCTGTGGATACACACATATTTATGGTGTTTGGAAACAGCACTATAATTGTCCCCAGCTGTTAAAAAATCCAGATGTTTAGATTTTTAGATTTCAGAAGAAGTATAGCTGGAGCTCTAACGATGTTTCTCTGCTTAACACCTTTTTGGTATAAGGGAACCCATCACATTAAAGATGATGGGAAGAACTGGGATGTGAAGTTCAGCCTTTGGGTGGATTCTCACAGGGTGTGAAGGGTTCCTCCTTTGGCTTTCACTTGCAAGTTTTATTAATGAAACAGAACTGGAGTGTCTCAGGGAATTCACCACCACAATAGTTTAGCATGCTGTCAGAAAGGAGCTTGTCAGATGGCTCTATTGTACTGGGATGTGATTTTTAGTAACATGTAGGATTAGGGAAGTGATTCATGTATTGTGCACTGTTGAAAAGCAGGGTAATTTTAGGTAGCAGAAAGGATTTTCAATGCCAAAACAATAATGATAATTCATCCTGTGGTAAGGGATTGTTATGACACGTTTTCTATTATTAATCTGGTTAGAGGGTCTAGGTTAAATGACTGAAGTCGATTAAAAGATATATAGATAGAAAAGCTTTATATATTTATTACCTTCTTAAAGAAAAGGAAATTTATCTGAGAAAATTACAACACGGAAGAGTGCACAACTGTGATTTAATGAGCTGCCTTTACATGAGCATCTGGAATGATAATAAAAATATAAAATCTATTTATTATTATTAAAAAAACCACCCAAATACTGACAACTAGGAATGAAAAGTGAGGTTTTTCTGTTAGCTGTAACAAAAATAACCAGTGTGGTTAAAATAAATCTAAACTGTAGCATTTCTCTGGGCTGTGTGCTGCTGCAACTGCTGTAAATTAGTGCTTTTTCTCCTGGGGAGTGTCCCACTTAAATCAGAGAGTGCAAAGGAGCTTGGTGCAGAGTTTGTAGAGTGTATCCCTAAATGATAAATATCAGCCTCCCTAATTTTGAAGGAAACACTGCTAAAGGAAATTGTCTAGCAACCAGGAATTTCATTTAGCTGATGCCATAGGATGTTCAAGGAGGTCATCCCAAAGTACACACAGTGGTATTAGCTCACCTAAATTCTGCCTTTTGTCAAGCACAGTCCTGACACTGCTCTTTTGCATAAAACCAAAATTAACTCTTGCATACATATTCATTTGCCCAAAGGCTAGAAATGGCTACACATAGACAGCTGCTTCAAGAAAGGTTGTTCTATTTGTGCCCATTTCCCTATTTTTTTCTTTCCAAATACAGAACTTAACTGTAGCTCTATGGTCTAAGTCTATATTTATCTATACTTGTTTGTGATACTTATCCATTAATCTTCAGTGCCTTTTGTGTTGTGTTATATAGAGGAGTTTAACCATGAGATTCAGAGTGATTCTGAAGCATGTAGTGTGCAACAGAACTGGGGAGACAACAATGTATTTCTGATAAAAGTCATCTTGCAATTTTTTTAAAAGCATGAGCCTAGTTACAAATGACACCCAAAATCCATATATCCTTATGCCAGCAAAATAGTTCATTGCTCAGAATGGTCTGTTAAGTAACTGCTTTAAAGCAGAACTCTGAAGTTTGGTGGCTCTTTAACCTTGCAAGGAGCCCATATTTTGTGGTCTGTGAAGAGCTGAGGAAGGTAAGACATCCTAAATCTAAAAATCTAAATGAACCATAGCTGAATATGAATCTTAAGGCAGAGCATCTTTCTTTCTATACTCATGGGCTTTGCCCTGGAGAGCAAACTATTGTGAAAACATTTCTTTTTAGTTGGAAAACAGGACAAACATTCACTAGGTTAATTTAATATCCCACAAACACCCCTTAAGGAAATCTTATATGAATCTTTGTTACAGTATTTCACAAATCAAATTAGCAACTCAACATTAAAAGATTTTGATTGACACATCTGGTATTAACCATTCGTGTCCCTGTGGACTTCCTCATTAAGTAAATTATGAAATTCTGGCTCTTGATCAGAAGAAGGGTCTGTTTTGTCTTTTTCTGAATGGAACCAAGGGCAGATCTTCAGCTGACATAATCAGCCCACCTCTGTTGAAGCTGCCTTAGGTACTCAAGTACTCAAGTTTACATCTGCCTCAACTATAAACTCATTATTTCTGATGGATTTAATTTTGCATGACAGGACTTCCTGATAGCAAAAGTGAATTTCTTATCATCCACAGGTAAAATTGTGGCAAACCAGAGGTGTTGTGACCCCCCTGCTTGCATTCCTCTGTCTGATTCTGACCATTCAGTCTCAAATTACAGACTCCAGCCACTGGTGCCACCTTTGCATCAGCAAAATGACAGTGACCCATGTGAAGGAATTCATTGAAAAGGTCTTGCACTGCTCTTCCTTGTGCAAGATCATTCAATTTCAGCTGGAACTGGAAATCTGAAATCAGTTGCCCAACTTGTAGGAGGCTCTTTTCTCATTGACTGTTTTGGTGTGAGTGTGAAGGAGCAACTCTCCTCACTTAGTCCTGTGAAAACTTGAAAATGTTTAATTCCCAGCTTCACTAAAAAGGCATTTAAAAAATTTGTTGAGGAAAAAAAACCCAACCCAAATCAAATAAAACCAAGAATAATTAATAGTAATCAGGGCTCCTTTCAGAAAAGTGAGTCTTGTTTAGATGCTACCTAAACAAGAACTAAAGCCTGGTTATGGAACTGAAGCCTGAAAACTGTGAATCTTAAAGAGAAAAGATGACACAGGTAGGAAGAGAATCAATACCTAATTTCTTCTCTGGAATTGCTTAAGCAAAAGGAGGAACACAGAGAATAGTGTTGCTGTCATCATAACCATATTATGTGTGTTTTTCTTAAAAACCATGTATGCAGATAGAGATAGGCACAGGAAAACAAACAATAGCTGCTGGATTTGCTAAGCTTTCATTTGTTGGGCTTCTGTGTTACACAGATTGTGTTTCCTTGGAAAAAACCCTCTTTTTCTTTTGATTTAGTTAGTGTTTGCCCAACGTTCTCACTTCTGTGGTGATTATGAAGGTGACTTAGTCCCTTAGGAATAATGTCTTATATGACACCTGATGTGTCTTACAAATTAAGGTAGATAAGTGGGCAATTTATCTCCACAGATACCTCTGCAGAATCATTTTACTTTACTGACCAATACTTCAAACATCTCCTGCAGTGGGTAGGAGGCTTCTCAATTTCTTTGGCTGTGAGCAGCATACCAGTTCACTGAAAACAAATGTATATGATAGATTAGATTATTCTCCAAAAAGGAGCATGGCCTCACACCTGCTGCAGACAGGTTTGTGACCAACCTTCCTTGACAGAGCTGGTGTGAATTCAGATTCAACAAAGAGACTGGAACATCTTTAATGACTGTTATTTTTAGACCACTTAAAAGCCAGCTATGCAGCATGAAGGATATAAGGGAGTGTGGAGTGGTTTAGGTAATAAAAATATAGTAACTCTGAAGGAGGCAGAGGTGGGTTTTCATGTTACCTGCAAAGCTGCTTGGTCCAGGGTGAAAGCATCTATAGAAAGGCATTTTTATTAGAGTATGCACTCTTTCCCTATTGAAAACTTCATTGGATTATATTTTCAATAATACAAACACATTTAAAAATTAAATACTTTGGCCCCAGCTCTTTACTTAGGTGTCTGGATTTTACAACATTAGCTCTGGTGGCTTAGCATTTGTTTCTCATGATTCATTCCTGTGTTGCTTAGATTGCAGCCCATGTCTGTGCCTCCTTCAAGAGTGAGACCCTTCACAGTAATCATCTGGCCTGGCTCTGCTCAAGTCAGGACCATTGACACAGCAGCTCAATAAATCAGGAATACATCTGCTTCCCACACCAGCCATCTGGTTTTCTGCCTCAGTTCTGTACACCTGTATTAATGGAATACTTCTGTAAAAAATTTTCAAGTTTAATGACAGACTCAGTTCTGCTGGTGACTTCCATCTAATTACTTCTGTTTAGACTTCTGGTGCAAGTGAAAGCCAAATCAAACCCAGTATAACCCAAAAGGCTCTTCTGAGTGATCCCAAAGCAGAGGCATTCTGAGAAGTCTCAGTAATATATGTATATATTAGCATGTAACATAAAGCAGATTTTTTTTCAGTCCATTTGTTGCAGTACAAATGAGGCAAGATATAATCTAAACTGGTTAAACCTTGAAATATTAGAGGTGCTTACTGGAAATCAAGTGATTTAAATCAGTCAAAAGCAACATCACTCAGAAATTAGTCAGAGACAACCAAAGTTATGAGTTAACTTATTTGTGTTTTTTAATAACTTCAAGTTAGTGTTAGAAAATTACCCAAAACAGGAATTTCAGGGCATTCACAAGGTTTTGATCAGTATTTGTAGACAGCTGGTTCAGATCTTGTGTTGGATCATTGACTCCAAGATTTACCCTACTAGGGATAGGGTACTTGTTGTAAACTGACAGAGAGATTAATAGCATTATGAAATGCCCAGTAAAACTGGAGGAAAATGGTGTTCTTCGTGTCCCTTCTATTGCTTATTTTCTGTGTCTTAATTACTTGTTTACTGCTCATCTATGGTGTGTTCTGCTGCATAATTTGGAAGAGACATTTCTGTGTGTCATTTGCATATATGGGTGTTGAGTAAACAGAGGGTGTGGAAGATAAGAAGGCAGTAACAGTGTAGGAATGAAAAGGATAAATTTCATGTTTATTTGAAAGACACCTGCAGAATTCATGCTAGATTGGCCATTGCCATGAGCCCGTTGGCCCTACAAATGTGTTTTTTGACCCATAATAGGTTACAGCTTGATTTAATAGGTCACATTTCACTGCCTTTATGGACACCTTTACATCTTCTTTTCAGGGTAATTTTCTTTACACACATTTGATGTGGCAATGTAATTGACTCCTGATTTTGTATGGTGATAGGTTAATGAACCAAATTGATATTTTTTTTTTAAAGAGAATAAATCACTTGTGTATTGTTTTTGAAATGATAGTGGAGCCATATATTGAGAGGGCTGCTTTTGATTTAGCAAGAACTCTTTGCAGAGAGGCAGCCACCATCTGGGGCTTTATGCTGCACTGTGCACAATGCACAGAAGTCTCCTGGACCAGCACTCCTGTCTCCAATGGGCCAGACCCTGGAGAGATTCATACCCTGAAAGGTAATAAATAAATAAAATCATGGTAATTTGTATCCACACAGGTGCTGACCAAAAGACTGGGTGGGGGAAAATTACAAATTTAAATTAAAAAAAAAAAAAAAAAATAGGTCTCTGTTATTTCAAACCCAACATTTTCCTCAAAGTGTGCACCAGTGTGAGTTCACCAGGGGTTTTTCAGTTCCTTATCTAGTAAAGTGTGCATTGATGGCAGTTCACAATTTTTTATGTTGATTTTCATACAATTTGAAAATAGTCTGATTAACAGTAGTCATTTTGCATGGTTTCCTAACTATTTATAAAAAAAATCTGCTTGAGCAGTGGAAGTACTAATGCAGGAAAAGCTAAGTTTGCAGGTGCCTTTAGCACTGTTTAGGATTTTAGTGGTCACTGCACAATGTCATTATACATTTTTCTTTTTTTCCCCTGTGGTCTGAACAGAATCAAGGAAATCCTATAATCCTATTTGGTTTTGTATAAGGGGAAGGGTATATTTATGAAGGGGTCAGGATGAAGCAGGCTCTGATATGAAATCTTCCTGTTTTCTGAGAATGAACTGCAGCCCCAACACATGGGTGATGTCCATGGATGTTAATTCTTTCACTTGCAGAGTTTCCCTGTGTAGTTTTACTTTTATAATACAGGTATTATACAGCTCTTCCTCTGTGGCTTAAGGGTCAGTTCTGCATCAAGCATCAGCCACAACCTGGGCATGAAGTGTCAGGAAGCCAGCTAAGAACGTCCAGATGGATTTTACTGCAAGTTTTGTGCAGAATTATTAGTGTTGATTAAAACAGTACCTCTGTTTCTGCCTCAAAGTATTTTCAGGGGGGGTAATTTTTTCAGAAGAGCTGAAGAACAGGAATTTGAGGCTAGAGCATGATTTTACAATTGTTACAAATAAGCCTATTAAATTTAGAGTACCTTTGTGAGAGCAGATAACTCATGTGAGCAAGGACCCTGCTGAGGACCTTAATTAGTTAATGTGTGAGTGCAGAGATTGTACTCCAGAAGCCCCTTCTCGTTACTATTCAGGACATGTTGGTTTGTCTTAATAAAGATGTCACTTCCACTGTAGTGATTTATTTTATCACTGATTAATAAATATCTCATACATGAATTGTACATAGAGTGCTAGAGCTTGTCTGGCCTTCTGACTGCTTTGTGTCAGAAAGAAGATGCAAAATGGTCATAAACCTCTGGGTCTACCCAACAGAGGACATGTACATTACATGGGGATGCCTGGCAGTATTTAGGACCTTATTAGCCCTTGGGAGCAAGAGACACTCAAGAGTTTGGAGCTTCCCTCAGGATGAAAATGAGTGGAGTCACAAATGGCTCATTTACATCTCTCTTAGTGCTTCTTGGGGCACAGCTGAAAACATGGACACCAATGTGTTCAGTCTGCTGAACATTAAACTCTGCTTAGAGCTGAGTCACCCAAGTCCCACTGCCTTCTGGTAGGAATGGGGGTTATGGAATTTGGATGGGGCTCAGTGTGTCTGTCTGCCCGCTCAGCACCTCTTGACCGATTTCCCCCAAATTTGAAGCAGATGGTAGCGCTCCCAAATGTGAAAGTTTTGTGAAAACAAGCAGTGAGCTAGGAAAGAGAGAGCTTAGTGAGGCTGTGGTTGGTGAAAGGGACATGGTATGAACCCAGCTCTCATCAGACATCAGAGAATCCAGTCCTGGAAGACAGGACAGGCAGATGCACACAGAGCTGGAGGAAACCAGCCTTACTTGCACTGATCAAAGAACTGCTTGCTTAGAGCTTTGTAGAAGCTCTTCAGCCTAAGTTCTTGGACTGTGATATCTTTACCTACAACAGCGTAGTGTAAAAATTTTGGTATGTAGTATTTTGGAGAGTAAAACTTTGAAAATATGCTCCACAAAAAGTGTCCAATGGGAAATCCAACCACATTCTGCAGTTGTACCTCATGTCCTGCTCTGCCTTACAATTAAACTCTCCGAGGAGACACAGCAGCAAGCCAGCAACTTTGTGGAACAGAGCTGCTTAATTCAAAGGAGATGGGCATATATATGTAAATATTTACAGGATCAGGATCCCAGGTATTGCATAGATTTTGGCCTGGCTCTCTGCTTCCCTGTAGGATTTGACCCATTGTTTTAAAACACCCCCATAATCGCTGCATATTAATCTTGCTGTGATGTTATCCTGAAAGGCAACTGGGAATTAGCATACTGTATTCCATTATTTCATGACTTTTTATGTATTCATATTTAGAGTGAGCAGTGTTAAAAAGAATATTTTATTTCATTATGCAATTTTTAGTGGGCTTATTATCAGTAATATGTTTAGCATAAAATTTATTAGTGACATGCCCTTTAATTTAGCCTGTCTAATTGGTGCTAATTTAGTTAGATTGCATTAAATTACACCCTTTAATGTAGCTATGTGTGGGTCAAGAAATCCATTCCAACAGGTTAGGTAATTTTTCATGCAGCTGAACAGTAAAAATGATATTAAGGTAGCTGAAAAATGCAATCATGTTCCAAAATAATAGTTTTTCTGGATATGGTTATCAGGGAAACAGGATTTCTGTTCTAAGTGCTCTTCTTTTGAAGGCTTACAGGGTTCATCTTCCATCTAAACTCATGTCCCCAGTTGCCACAACAAAGACAAAGGGTGGGAATTAAGATCATTACTCTTACATGAGGGGGAATTATTAAGAATGATCTTTATTTCAGCCTTCATTCCTTCTTTATCATGCTCAGCACGAAGATAACAGTGAAAAATACGTTGTCCCTTCTTTTATCTGAGTTTCTGCTTTCTGCTCCATTAGAATTACTTTGGTCAGATGGTTGAAGTGGAAAGTAATTGATTTGATCTCAGCAGTGTACAAAGAAGCAATCTAAGCCTGACAAAACAAAACAAAAAAATCTGACCTGTAAGAGTCATCGATCTCTAGCAGTAAGAGCAGAGGGCAGCAAGGCAGGACTCCTGGGGGCAGGTCTTCAGCTGCTGTAAATTGTCACAGCTTTTATAAGTCAATGGTGTTTGAAGTCACTGGCAATTTCACCAGTGGAGGTGTCAGCCTCCAGATTCAGTTCCCACTTTTCCCTACAATCTCCAGAAAGCTCCTTGTCCTCTCTGGTCCTTGGATGTGTTGCCATCTCCTTTCTATGGATCAGCAGTTGCCAGAGTCCTGTGCCTCCAAGCTCTCCCTCTGTGCCAACTTCTCTGCTGGGAATCTAGTCCAAGCCCAGGGCAAAGTTCTTCAGTTTTTGGAGGTGTACATCATTTCTGTGCATCAGGAAGCCCCTGCACATCTTGGTGCTGTCTGTAGCAATGTTTCCAAGAAAATGTGAGGGGAAAACAAGACATTAAGGTGGAGGTAAAAAAGACATTATTCTCAATGTATATAAGTGTCTGTCCTAGCATGTAGAGGACATTGTCTCAATGCTATGGTAGATCAAGACATAATCTCCCCCCAGTCCCACCTTTTTTTTTTTTTTTTTATTCAGAGAACTTAAATCTTGAATAAAAGGGTCTGACAGGTTTGGAGCATGCTTCTTGGGATGGCCCTTGTAGTATAATGTTTCACCAACCTGTTTCTGTGGTTTGATGAGGTTAAGGTGTGATGTTGTCATCAATGATAAAGGACTTATGTTGTTAAACTGCACTTCCCAGTTATGGTGTCATCACCCTGTTCTTGTGGAGCTTAGTTTTGCTAGAGACTGCCTGAACAAATAGTAAGACTTGCTCTGTTTTCCCACATAACCCACTCCTAACACAGCAATATTTGTAAAGGTTGGGGGTTATTATCTCAGATTACCCTCATCCTTGGAGAGCATCTACACAACCCATCACAAGGGAGCTGGGTGAGAAGGAGCAACACAAAAAATCTGAGGTGCAGGAAAGCACTAGGGAGGGAGAACAGGGGCATGGGCTCTTTTTTTACCTTTACCAGCATATATGGTATTATTGCAGCTGAGTCACACATTGCTGGGATTTTGAAGGTAACTGGCAAGTAGACTCAGAAATAAAATAGTTGGTTATTCAGGTCCTGGCTTGTCCCATGCTTAAATAGTTGCAGTTTTCTTCTGCAGCACCAATGAGAAAAATTACTTGGGTGAAAAATACTTGTAGCAATTTTCTCTTCCTACTCAGTGTTACTCCGTAGGCATCTTCTTGGCAAAAAAGATGCATCTTGTATTTTTTTAAAGATACATATTTATATATTGGCTTTCCTGAGCATCCTTCCAGATATATAAATGTTTCCAAATTAAGCACTCGGATCAGTCCATTCCTCTGCTCTTTCATCAGGAGAAAATTATCAGGTCTAGCAGCAAAGCCAAGTTTGTGGCCTGACTGATGGGGCTGGTCCCAAGCAACTTGCTGCATCCTGCTCAGTAGCTCTTTGTAGAAGGCAGCTCCTGAGGAGGACAGAGGCTGGACAGACTGTCCAGGTCAGGGGGTCTCTGCTGAGGAAGAGAGATAGAGCAAATATCTCTGTTTCATGGACATGGTAATCCCCAGTGATTCCAAATATTCAGAAACATCACCAAGATGTTGTATGTAAATCAACTGTAAAAAAAAATATAAATTATTGTAAGTTTATGCTGAGGTTTCATGTTGATGTAAGGGAAATTAGCTCTTCAGTTGTCCATGTGTCATTCCTCCTCTGCCCTGCTGCAGGGCTGGTGAATGGGCTGGTCAGTCCTTGTTTTTTGTGTTCAAAGAAGAGGAGAAGCAGTGTCAGCCCTGCCTGTTGTTCTGATAAATGTTGAGTGTGCCAGATCTGGTGCCAGTGCTGGGCTTGTGCTTGCCAGCTCTTAACTGCATAAATGGGGACACTGGGAGGTGATGCAGGGTTGTGCTGGAATATTTCTGTTTCAGAGACTGAGGCCATCAGTAGTGTTCCTGATCTTTTGTGGAATATTATACGTGTAGTTTTTGGTTTCTTGCTGTAAATCCTAAGCTCTCACAAGGAAATGCTCAGTGGCTTGGCTGTGTCCCTGCTGGTGTAGGGACATGAAATGGCTTCTCCCTAGCAGGTGAGATGTGGTCTTCTTGAGTCCCTGTGCCATGGTCCTGGCCTTCAGGCAGAAGCTGAGGGTCAGACAGAGAGTGTGGTCTCCTTGAGCTTCCATGAGAAGAACCTGGCAGAGCAAAAAGCTGAGCTGAGGCCTTACAAGAAGTTCTTGACACATGGCACTGCCAATTTGCCACCGGCTCAGGCTTTAGGAAGAGATGCAAGGTGTCCTGAATTGGGTCCTTTGCCTGCACGTAGCAGGCACCAGCTCTGGCTTTTGCTCATTGTTTGGAGTGCTGTTAGGTGGGACAGTGCTAGAGGGATGCAAGCCAACACTTTGTATGGTAATATTTAGAAAAAGATAAGAAGAACTTGCTTTTCATCTACTCTCATTCTTCCCTGCCAGCTTGTGCTTTCTTTCAGCTCAGGAGACTGAAATCTTCTGTTCTCTTGTAAAAAAGAAGTCACTGTGTGAGCGAAGGAGCTAATGAAGCCTGGCTTGTAATGTCTCTCTCTCATGTGGATCCTCTGATATCTTACAAAGGGTGAGCTTTATTAGCTTTTCCTGTAATGGGACAGCAGTAGGGTCCCTCTCCTCTCCCCCACTGCTTTCTTTTCAAACTCTTCTGAGTTTCTGTATTTTTGACCTTGATGGTGGACTGCAGGGGTGAGTCCTACCCCCTTTTTGTATGAGAGCACAAACACGGGCGTTCTTTCAGACTGCCATGGCTGCAACCTGTGGGTATCTCATCTCTGTCAAGGATCAGGCTCAAAATAAAACAAACAAATCCCTTGAAATTAAAAAGAAGCATCAGTGTTCAAAGGACTTTATTTTATAAACTGGGGAGCTGATCTACAAAAATAGAAAATAATGGCTATCCTGGCTAAGCTGAAATCCACCCATATATAGCAGCAGGAGTTGATACTTTATTAGAAGAGTGGGATGTTTCTCTCAAAACTTACATTCTTTCTGTTAACATAAACACAAGACAGCCCCATCGTGTGGCTTCTCTTTTTAGTCCATGGGTCAAATTTCCATCTTCCTATGGTTAGAATGGGTGAGGCAGGAAAAGAATGGTTCATCCCTGCCACTAACAGGCAGAGGAAGACCACCCGAATGGGTTAAAATCAGTACTGAATTCAAACATCAGATTTCCCTTGTAATTTTTTTCACAAATGCAACTGTATTTAAATTCAGCTGCTTGGGTAACACCCAAAAGCTATCATTGCATTAATGCCATTATGATAGTGCATCAATTGCTGTAAATCACAAAGTTGTAGATGGGGTGTAGTTGTCATGTTCTTTGTGATTAAAAGATGTAGACTCTCTAATCACTGCCATGAGAAAGGCTGTCATCGATAAAGGGAATCTGGAGAGCAAGTATTGATTGTGCCAAGGAATTTGCAAACTCTGTTTCTCAGTTTTTCAGACTTTGAACAGCTTTTAAAGATGTTCCACCAGCTTCACATGCTCTTCACCCTCCCTCCAGGGCTGGGGTAATAAACGAATAGGCTGACATCCACATCCACCTTGCTCAGGTTCTCTAGCAAAAGGATGTTCAGAAGATGCTAATTTTTTCAGGAAATTCTTGTCCAAAAGGGCATGCTATTTGCTAAATCTAAAGGGAGGTAAATCAAAAAGGGAGGGAGAAATAGCCAGTCCTGACCATGGTCTCACATCATGCTGGTGCTGAGCCCCTCTCTGCTGAGCCGAGCTGCAGCACAAGCCCGAGTTTTCTCCTTGAATTCACTTGCAAATAACACAACTCTTTACCTGTAAAATCCTTACCTGTGACTCAGGCTTTCCCTTGCTCCAAGGAGGTATCAGAGTTCATCATCAGTGTTCTGTTCAAAGCAAAGAAATGACAAAACCGAACAAAAAAACCCCCAACGACCACCAAACAACAACAAAAGCCAAAAACAAACAACACAAAACCCCCAAAATAATTTATGGCCTTTGTTCATAAATTATTTACATTCAAATGATGAAATTGTAGGCAAAAATTAATATTAAATGACCAACTATGATGAAAATGGAAAGATAGCGCTGAGTTGTCAGGCTGATTGTTTTTCATGCATTTGGCTGTTAGTTTGCTTTTCCCCCAAGAATCTCCATGGATCAACATACAAAGAATTTCTGTGATTTTTAAATTAATATGTAGCATATGGTTTGAAAGCTTTTACCCATTTATAGCTTTAATCCACAATCACATAGTTCCTTGTACTGGTGTGTCTGCGTGTCGATGTGTATGTACACAGGATCTCTATGTGCATGTGTTTAAATTAATATTCTTTGTACAGAAATGCTCTACCCTCGTGTTGCAGCTTCTCTGGTTTTCACCACTCTCTTCTTTATGCTTGGGTGGTCATATTTTGAAATTTCCCCAGGACCAGTTTTTCATGCAGTCACGTTTCTCATCACATCTGAAGGATGTTGTGCTTCGCATGGTAATTAGGTCCTCTTTGTTTCATCTGCTGAACTGCTCTCTGTTACTTCCTGCAGCACACTCACGACTCGAGGCTATAGCTGAAATGTTAGAGATTCTCTAGGAGTAAACAGCTTCATGTTAACTTGGTTTTTTTTCCTTTCTTTTTTTTTTTTTTTTTAATGGTGATTTACATCCTGTTTAAACCCTGTGCAATTATATTTATCCTTGTTGCTTTCTTAGAGTAATGCCATTTATTGGAATAATTCATAATTGCATTGTGTGGTTGGTGGCTGGGTATGGAAATCATCCGAGTATTTACAAATACACAGGAGTTTATATAGAAAAACATGCAAGTATCTATCTCCCAAGGGCTTGAAAATGCTGATGGTTTAGCTGGGAGCTTAAGTTGCTGTCAGGCTTTACAGAGTTTAGGCTTTCCTGGCTTAAAAGAAAGCTCTGATTCTTAAATTTCTCTGGCCTCCCATGAAGGGAGCCTGAGGGCATCTTCAGGCTGTGTGGTGTCTGTGGGGCCAAGCAGGGACTGGGCTGGGGTGCTGTGGGAGCCCCTCTGGTGGGTGCTGGGACAGGGACCTGGCACAGCAGGGACCAGCAGTGGGCACTCCTGCAAACCTGGCCAGGCCTCTCTCTAGGATGGGGGGGTACAGTTGTATATCTCCTTTTTAGCTGTCAAGTTACAGCAGAGAATCAAGCCCTAAGTTTTTAGCATTTGTTGTTTAGAAGGGAACTTTCCAAACCTGCCCTGCTCCTTGTGTTGGTGGTGCTGGGTGGTGCTGTGCTCCTGTGCCAGGTGAAGCTGATGCCAAAGGGCACTTGGGGGGAGGCAGCTCATGTTGTGGTGCTGTGCTTGCCAGCCCTGATGGCACTGGGGAAAGCAACAGGAACCAGGTCAGGTTTGCCCTGAGGCTGCTGGGGAACCCTTGGCTGGGGTCCTGCAGAGACACCTTGAGGGCAGGAACACTGCAAATTCCTGCAGTCATCTGAAGAAATCAGAAGTGATCATAACTGACCCTGAGCTCCCTTTTAGTTGATGCGAAGTTCTGGGATGACTTTTCCTGAACAAAGCAATGGTGTTATAGTGGGGAGCATCACACTGTCAGAAATACCTCCCCAGGAGGCCAGCAGGAAGGGGGGGTGGGCAAGAGCTTCCCAAGCAGCTTGTGGTGGCTGGGCAGGGATGGCAGAAGGGACATTTTTCATCCTGATAGGTTGAGTAATCCCCTCAGGTTTATGCAAGATGGCCCAGGTGGTGCACACAGGCATTGGAGAGGGAGAGATGCAAGCACTGACTGATGATGGACAGCAAATGCTTTTGCTGACATGTGGAGTCCCTACTGGTTGTTTATCTCTTTTTTTTTCCTCTTCTCATTAATAATGCCACGATTACTCTGATTAGAATGATTGCATGTCCCTTTAAATGGTATCTAGACTGTGGTTTACATGACATTTTTTCTTTGTTTGTGTGTTCTGCAAACATATTAAGAAAGTCTCTAAAATAATATTACCAAACATCAAGTAAAATCCTGTCTCCTGAAGGGCTGATGAAATCACATGCATATGACTGAGTGTTATCTTGCCCTGACACATGGAATTAAGTCTTGGACTGCTCTCACCTAGGAAGACATCATTCTGCCAGCATTTTCTCTCTTCTGGGCATTACAGATATGACAGCTTTTTTCTCTTCAGCCAATTGAAGCGGGGCTGTTCTCTGTAAAAACCAATGAGAAATATTTGGCAATTTGATAATTCCTGAGAGTTTCTTCATTTCATGTCGTTGAGCTTACTGGTAGCATGCAAACAGGGACATTTGTGTCAAAAAACCCCACCTCAGCCCTGTAACAATTCTGTGATTTTAATGAATTGAGTTGTATGTGGAAAGGAAACTTAATTTTCTGTTATCCCTCTAGCAAAGCTGGGGGTGAGGGAAGCCTGAAATTCAGCCATAAAGCTCTGCAGCTTGGCAAATACATTTCGTTGGGAAACAGTTTCTAGGGTGAAAGCTGAAATTTGGCTGTACTGCCACTTCTATTAATATTTTGTTATTTTATTGGGTTTTAAAGACTCTGGGAAATTTTGAAAATAAGAAGCAGACATTTAGGCATGTCCCTTATTGGCATTTTCATTTTTTAAAACAAATTCTATGTTGTTTCTTTCTGGAGCTCCTGCCATTGTTTTGTTTTGTTTTCTTAATGAAAGATTCCCACCAGATTGGAATCAATAGGAGGCACCTCCATTTTTTGTCACAGTGAAGTTTTTTCAAATCAGCACAAAATGAACAATTGCAAATTTCATCTTGCTCAAAAGTTTTAAAACCATTCTTTTAGGTCCAAATAAAAGGAATTCCCCTTCCTCAGTCCAAGTCAAAATTATCATTAGATAACCAATTGCTCATTGTCTAGCTTGACAAGGGTGATTGGCTCTTAGTGTTTCATTTGGATCCCCAAACCACTGTCTGATGGGGAATTTATTCCCCATCTGTTTCCATTTCTACACTGCAAGACCAGCCTGGTCCATGAGCTACAGTGCAATTGTGGGGTTTGTGATCCATATTTAATTCACCTAACTTTCAATTTTTTAACTGAGATGCCCCGATTAAGCAGAATGTTGACCCTGGCCTGTCTGTGTAGTCGGTGCAGAAATGGGTTCATCCAGAAGGTGACTCTGCCAGAAAGGTCTCGATTAAATGCCTAAAGAATAACTTCTCTAGGATCAAGCTGCTGTATGCTTTAAGCAGTTCCAGTAAAAGAAAACTCGTTGACTTATAGAGACATGTTGATAATGGTCTCATTGGCTTGTTAGGTCAGCCAGCAAATGGATGCTGGGAGGTCCTTGGGGCTTAAGTACCAAGACAGCTTTGTATTTCTGGGGAGATCATTGCATTTCAAGGGTGTGATGTGAGACACAAGGCTGCAAAGTCATCCCCAAGCAGCATTTATTCCCCTGAAATGCTCAGTGTGTCAGAACTGATTTCAGTTATAAAATGGAAATAATAGATAAAAAAAGGTCAAACCATTTATTGAGGATTGACATTTACAGCAGTCAGGAATCTCCAGTTGTATACAGCTTTGTGTATATGTGTCACTCCTATATGACACCATCCTGCTGAGGATCTCCAAACCACTGCTTTCCTTCTAGGTTGTGGCTAGTTACATGTTGCTTATTGAGTTCAGACAGAGGCACAAAGAAACCCAGAAGTTAATTAACTTGCCCAAAGTTACAGTGAATCTCTAGCAAAATGAAAATACAAACTCCCGAATCCTCTTGCTTTTCAAAATGTCAAGTTTGTAAAATAAAATGGTTTGAAATTAACTGCATTTTCTATGAAAGCTGAGTGTCAAAAGAGCCTGTGTCCTTGATCCCACTGTAGGCAGGGACATTTCTGCATAGGGATCATTGACAGGGTGTGAGGATTCAGTGCAGTGCAGTGAAGATGGAAGGGATGCAAACAGCACTTGCTTCCTGTGCTGCATCAGGACTTGCACACAAACAGGCATCATCACATTGTGTGTGTGTGAAATAACACCAGCCACAGCCCAGAGAACAGCAGATCTTTGCCATTAAGATCCAAGTAGGAAGAAAGAGAAGGAGAAATACAAATAGACTCAGTTACAAGCACATACACCCATGTACACGTAGACACGTGCAGAGCAGGAGATGGATGTCTCAGATAGAGCTGGTAACAGCAAAATAATTAAAGGTATTGAAGCAGTAAGTGCCAAGATACTCTCTCCAAGGGTAGAGAAGGTTTGCTAATGTCACTGTTGATATCCCTAAGGCATCATGCAATTCTGGTGTGTCTCAGATGCCCTTCTTAGAGATTTGCATTGCCTGGGAGCAGCATCTGTTTTCTCCTTGACTGAATGGCCTGACTTTGAGAGCTGAGCCTTAAGATCAGGGTGCCTCAAGGAGACCCAACACACACCCACTTAATGTGGTCTTGAGGACTGATTTCTTCCCATTGCTCATGCCTTGCTGCAGCATTATTTCTCAGTGCTTTGAATTAAGAGGCTAATATCCTGGCACTAAGGATTTACAGGACCTTGGGCAGGTGTAGACAGTATAATTTATAGAGCAAATGAAGTAGTAGTCTTGAAAAGATTGATAAAATCACCTGTCATTGCATAATATATGTATTAGATCTCATGTTCCCTGTTCTCCATTCCCTCTCTCAAAAAGGAAATGCTTTAGCCTCTGGATTTTTGAAATTCCAAAAATTACAAGTCATCCCCAACTGTAGAAATGAAGAAAGAAGACATTAGGTTTTACTGAAACATCTTCCAAGCTATCTTAAATGCTTGTTTAGATAGCCTGTGAGATTAGTTTTAAGAATAATAAACTGTTATTAATTGGGAACTTCCTGGCCAAAGACCTCTGGGCAGCTCCAGAACACCAGAACAAAGGATTTACAACTATTTAAAATGGAGATGCTACTTTCAGATTCAAAAGTCCTTTTTCTCTCATGACAAGCTGCTGGTGAAGAGGAAAAGCTGTCTACTGATCCTTCAGACTCTGGAGTTACTCTTGATAGTGTAATACACATTGTTCAGTTTATTTAGTTTGAGTCTGGAGGTTTTACAGATCTGCAATATGTCTTCTGTGCAGATCATGGTTTTCTGTTTATGGCATCAGTCAGAAGAAATGGAGGGATGGGAACTACCCTGGCTCATCTAGGGAATTTCCCTAAAGTCTCTCCTAATAAATGTCTTTCCTAGTCCGTTTCTGATGGGATCCGGGCAGCAGGTTTAGGTAAAGAAAGGCTTCCTGAAGTGATCAGCAGTCACAAAAAATAAATTAATGGAAGCCAGCATCTGCTGATCTCTTTGACAATAAGGAATTTCACTGCCAACATTTAGAAACCATTGGAAATGGTCTCCATTGGAAACCAGATTTCGACTTTCTGCCCTGGGCTGCCAGAAGTATTTCAGCATAAAATGCTAAAGTAAGTTGAACTTTCAATTATAATTTCAATGACTGTCTAGTGAAATGGATTAATGCTCTGGCACTGCACCTTTGAGGCTTTGGCTCGAGTCTTGTAGGATAAAAATCTGTCTGCTTTGACAGTTGAAAAGGTCAGAAGTGAAATAATGTCAGGTGGTCTTAGCCCAATTCAATGTCTCGATTAAGAAGTAGATGTAGAAGTTGATGTGGGATGCCATAGCAGGTGCTTTGCAAAAATAGAAATAATTTTTTGTTTATATTTTATCAGCAAAATTAGATGCAGACAGCTGCATTCTGGAGAGGTGGATCTTTTCACAGCTCAGGAATGCCAGATTTCAAAGTGAGCAAAATACAGGTTACAGTGTGTGGTATCTTAAGCTTAAAAGCTTCTGTCCATCCAGAAACTGTTTTCCTGATATTTGAATGTGTCAAGCATAGTTCTCACCTAAATAATTTTTAGAGTTTTATTTGGGAATTGTTATTAGCTGAGAGTGTATAGCAAGACCATGTTTTCCTCTCTGTTCAGGGAATACAATGGGTATCTTCAGTTTATATTTTTAAATGTGCTCTGATACAATTAAATTCCTAAGCTTATTAAACAGGATTGTGATTAAGGACCAAAATACAGGTATTTGCATAGTGCATTTTTCTCTTATTTGGGCACATATTAATATAATTTTATACTACAATAATACATAAATATAAATTGTTTCTCCAGACATCCCCACGGAAAGGTCACTACCACAATAGTGGTCACTTCTAGCAATAGCAACAGGAGTTTCTGTTAGGAAAGAGGAGCCAATAAGGGTTTAGGGCTACGTGTCTCAGTGATGGGGACAGTGGTGACCAGCAGAGCACTTTCACAGCCTTTGACTTGCCCCAGCCTCACTTTGCATCAGCCATCCCCATGTTTCAGGCAGTGTTGGCACTGCTCTTCTGACTGAGGCTGCAGATTTTCTTTTCTTATTTCAATAAGAAGCACACATACAAGATAGTGGCAATTGGAAATCAGCTGTCATGGTATGCTACATAAATTATCCAGTTCTAGTTGGTAATCTAATACAGATGATTAAATGAGTAAGCAATTATGTCCTTTTCAGCACTGGTAGGAATCTTTGTTTTATTTAATCCCCTCTTCCTTTTCTGTGTGTGTGTCTATGCGGTTTGTCGTGGGTTGTCTTTAAGTTGTGTTTCCATCTTAAGGCAAAGAAACCACAGTATCTGTGTCATCACGATGCAAGGCAAGAGCTGATGGAATGGTACATATGTTGTAAAGATTAATTGGCATTCAGTTAGGGCCCATAAAGCATGGCATGCCATGAATTATCCTCTATTTTGCCTTTGGTTTACAGTGTGGTTCAGTTCACTGAGTGGGCACAGCCTGAAAAGGATGTATTTCAGAAGTTTTAAACGTGTGGTTTTTGGAAGCCTGGTTTTCCCAGCAACAGCACCTTGGAAGAGCTTTGGAGATCCAGATACACGTGGCTTGTGGGGCCCATCATAACACAGACTTTCCTCTGTTAAGTGAGGTTCAGGGGACCATGGAAACCACAGAATTCTCTTTTCTTTGTTCTATAGATTTTTCTGAGCAAAATAAAAAGCCAAACAAACCAAAAAACAACACAGAGCCAACCTCACTCTTCATAGGCATGAAGTTTAACTGTGGGGCAAAGCCAGGGGATGGAGGCTGTGAGGGCCCTGGGGCTGCCTGGGGCTGGTGGGTGAGGTGGTGTGGTCGTGGTCCTGGTCCTGGTCCTGGTCGTGGTCGTCGTCCTGGTCCTGGTCCTGGTCCTGGTCCTGGTCCTGGTCCTGGTCCTGGCCCTGGCCCTGGCCCTGGCCCTGGTCCTGGCCCTGGTCCTGGCCCTGGTCCTGGTCCTGGTCCTGGTCCTGGTCCTGGTCCTGGTCCTGGTCCTGGTCCTGGTCCTGGTCCTGGTCCTGTCTGGGCTGGTGGGGAAGGCAGAGAGGCCAAGCAACCCTTTTGCAAACCCTTATTTATACCAGAACAAAGTGGTAATTTTGCAACTATCGAGGCTCAAATATGGGACCATTTCCCTAGTAATAAAACCATTACTCTGTAACTGTTTACTTATCAGGACACCATTATGTGATTGATGACCTGAAAATGGAGGTTATCTTTCAATTCATTTGAAATGCAAACTAACTAGAAAATCTATAGTTATTGCGGCGTATTTTTAAGCAAAATCAGGCACCTACGTTGACCTCCTATTTATATTTCTTTGAGAAGAAAAATCACATAAAAGCTATCAAGAAACACATTTCACAGCAGGCAAATTAATTGGTTTTACTGTATTTGAATGGAGGGTTTGTCAAATAAAACATGCCATGAGAGTTAATAGTGTCATTTAAAGGCAGAAAATTATTGGCTTATTTGTTATTGGATAAAAGGAAGGCAAACACTTTGTATTAGGAAGTTTTAATGTGTTTAAAATCCTCATTAGAGATTTATGGACATTCTTGCTTAGCATAGCGCCTCATTAATTTGAGGCTAAACAGTTACTTCTGTGTTTCAATTCCATTTTTTTTTTTTCCCCCCCTTTTCTTTAATTAGATCTCGCATTAGAGTTTGGTGTCTACACCACTGGAGATATAGAATTAATTAATGTGATTTATAAATCTAATGGAAGTGAGTTATTCTTAGATATCTTTTCATTTTAGTGAGCAGTTTAACTGCATGCAGCATAAGTGCACACAGATCTAAGAGATTTTGGGAGCTCAGGAAAAGTATGTGACTTCTGCATTGAATACATTTAACAGTGTCCCTTGGCATTAATAGATCAAAGCATTTTAATTAGAAATGTAACTAAAAGAAGGACCATGAAGATCCCATTCAAAATCGTATTTTCTTTGTTCTAAGTTTGGTACTGTCCAAAAAGTGTTATTTTAGCTCCCTTTCTTTTTTTTTTTCATGATAACCATGACACTCATTGGCAGCGGGATAATGATATTTCTTACTATTTAAATGATCATAAGAACTGGCTCTTAATGTAGTCTGAATTTGGATCCAGTCCCAATAAACACACAATCATTAAATGTGGGGTTTTTACTATTGATAAGAGTAAAATTTATTTTATTTCATAAAGGAATTTAATTTATTTGATTGTCATTCATCTAAAAAATGTATTTGTGTGGACTGTTTATGCTAACAGGTAGTGCTGGTATTTAAATCCTAAGGTATTTCAAATTGTATTTGTTTTTTTTTCCCCTGGGCAAGATCATGCAATTTTTCTTTTAATCCTGGAGCCTCTGTTTCAAAGAAGTGATCTGCAAGTTGTGACTGTGGTGGAGGGATGTACGAAAACAACTAATTTGAAAACAAGCTCTGAGTAATTAATTTGGGGCCTGGCATTGACCCTGTAGCTGTGCAAACTGCTGTAGAAATTAAACACAGGAGTATGTATTTCAGTGAGGACATTCATACCTGCTTTAAAAAAAAAAAGTGGAACAGGTAACTGGTGCAGTCACCCATTGCATTCCTGTAGTTACAGGAAAGGTGTTGTCAGATGTAAATAGGTGCTTTGAAAGGTTTAAAACCTCCAAGGAAATGTTACAGTCTGAATTCGTGAGGTCAAATGCTGCAAGTTGTGCCAGGGGAGGGTTAGGTTGGATATTAGAAAGAATTTATTTACAAAGAGGGTGCTCAGGCATTGGAATGGGCTGCCCAGGGAAGGGGTGGATTCTCCATCCCTGGAGATATTTCAAAAGAGCCTGGATGTGGCACTCAGTGCCATGGGCTGGGAACCACGGGGGGAGTGGAGCAAGGGTTGGACTTGATGAGCTCTGAGGTCCCTTCCAACCCGGCTGATTCTGTGATTTTATGATTCTATGATTCTAAGTTACACTGATGCAACTTCCCTGACATCAGGAGTTTTTGTCATGTCACTGAAACCACAGCCTGACCTGGTGACTTTGCTATGATTTTAGTGGGAAGTTACCCAGCCCCTGCCTGGTGCTGCTCACTCTGGGGTTGGCCTGTGCTGGGAAGAGGCACCAAATTCCACTCATTTGAAATAGATTCAAAGGAGATTTAGTTCCAAGCTGTATTAAATTTAGACAGCCATGTCTGTACAGTAAAGGGATTTTGAATGATTTCCAAGAGGTTCTCCACAAAGAGCTACACTGAGAATAATTTCCATCCATAATTTCCACACTGAGACCTTTAATTTCCATCCCCCTAAACTGAGAGGGAATAGATTTGGAAGCCAAAACTACCTTCACACTCCTTTTATACCTCTACAGCTTCATTGTCTTCAGAGGAGTTAGATTTCACTCACACTGTTAAAAGTAAGACAAGAAACAGACACTTGATCTTGATTTCTGCCACACCACATCTCTCACCACACCAGAAGGTTGCAAAGTTTGTTGGTCAGGCTTTGATGTTTCAAGTGGACAAGTGCATGGGGGCATTTTAGGTCAAGGTGCCTTTTACCATCAATTTCATGGAAATGTACAAGCTAACCTCTTCTGGAATAAGGTGAAAATACTAAATCATGTAAGAAAATGTACTTATTTTCTGTAAGTAAAACAGTACTTGCAGTTATTGGAGGATGAGGAGTAAGGAGAAAGAAAAGGAGTAAAGGAAGAAAGGAAAGAAGAAAATGTGAAGTTCCAAATTTCCTTGCTCTTTGTCAATATTAAGTGACTGTAACAGCCTTTATGCAAGGCAGTGTTTTGGTCACAGCTTAAGTGCTGCAAATGCTACTTATGCTAGGGCCAGGCTAAATACTGACATTATCAGCTACTCTGGTATTATCATCATGGTGAGCTTCTAAAATACTGCTTTCAGAATATTCCAGAAGTAAAATGTACAGCCTTACCTACACCAAAAAACTCTTATGAGACCTTGAAGTGAGAGAGCACTTTATCAGGCTTGTGTCTCTAGTAGAGTTTGGCAATTTACTGCATGAAAATAATGGAGAACCATTGAGTTTTAATTGCAGACCAGCATATTGTGCTTTCATGGAGACTATTTCATGCTGATCAACATTGAAATGGTGTTGTTAAAAGAAGACATCAAAGAAATTAAAAAGAAAGAATGGACTAAATACAACGTGCACTTTGAATAACGAGACAAATACAATTGTCACATCCAGGTCAGACTGATTTAAAAGTTGCTGTAGCAGAACTAAATGCCAGTGGAAAAATGTCATCTTGCAGTGGGGGTTGCTCTGACTGGGAGATCAGAAGCTGAGTTCTTTGTATGGAAATCAAACTGGGATTCTTTCTGATTTGGAGATGCCCAAGTGCCCCAACCTGGTGTAGCTACACTGTTTTATCTAGCTCATTGGTAACTGGAGAGGAGAATCTTAGAGTTCTTGGCTTTTGTATGAAACTAAAGGTACCCATTGTGGGCTTCTGAACTAGGCACCTTTTTGGAAGATCACTAAAGTCAGCAGGAATCCCATTCAGTCAGGTGTTTGGCCACACTAGCAAATTGTTTTTCCTAGGTAATGTACTTTACTCAAAAGAAGAGTCGTTAAGTTCTTCATCCACCACTGGAAGAGCAGCAGTGACTGCAGGCCAGGCTGTCTCAACTTAAAAACTTAACTTTGTCCACTTTTTCCTATTTTCAGGTTCTCCAGCAAATACATATTTGACTCAACTGCTTCTGCAGTATTTGCATTAAGGGGGAACAGAGAAGCAGCTCTTTGTACATTGTCTGAGGCAATAGTTTTTCTTTCTCTCTTAATTTTGTATATGTATAAAAAGTGTATGCTTTCACAGACCTCTTAATAAGCCCCAGGAGATATTTTTTTGGTTGAAATAATGGGAAATGTCTTCTTATGATATTTTGGCTCCAGGGTTGTGGAGGTACTAAAAGAAAACAGTGGATTTACATTACTTGGGACCCACAAATAGGTCCCTTGAGAATGTATAACCCTGTTAAAAAAACATGTATGTATTTGAATACCAAGGGAAAAATTTTATTTCCTTTTTTTTTTTTTTTTCTTTTTGAATACCACCATGTTTGACTTCATTGAGTTTCCTTCAGAGTCCAAATAACCAGTCCTAATATATGTTGGTGATAACCACATGAGTATAAAATACACCATAAAAAAAAACCCACTCAGGTTGCATTAGTAATTCCTTGTTCTTTTACTGCTCCCATTCTTACCCATTTCACTTAAGTTAGTGAGGAAGAGTCAATATCCTCCCAATTAGTTTGACAACATTTTATGTGTCCTAGGGATGTGTACACATGGATGACCCTTTTGGGACAAAATATTAACGAGAGAGGAAACAGAAAAAAACATCAACTATGAAACAACCCATGGAGGTTTGAGCACTGGGCTTTGAGCATTGGTGTGAAATGTACCTCACAGTAAATTTGAACCAGTCATTTTATGGAGAAATGTGTGGTCAGGTGGCAGCTGGGGGACAGGCTGTAGTCTGGAAAGGGACAAGTCTAGAAGTGACTAGGGAATGACTGAAGAAGGGAAATGAAGCCTAAGCATGCAAGGAGATGTTGATGGGAATCCAAGGAAAGCTGGTGTTGGAAAAGCATAGGTGTATCCTCCATTCTTGTACAGATGAAGTATTACATCTTCTTAGGTTTGCAAATATTGAATCATAGTTTGATACAGGCTGGGAGGATGTTCAGAAGTCATCTAGTCCAGCATGTTGTATCTGGAAACCCTGCTGCTCTTGCTGCTGCTTGATCCATTTCACACTTGTATTACTCAAAAATAAGTAATTTTTAAATTTCAAATTGAGTCATTTAACTCAAAAATAAGTAACGGAGTCTCAAAAATAAGACTCTGTTAACTGGAATCCTGACAGGAGCTGAAGGCATTCACAGGACAAGATTTCTGCTGACAGTCCTGCTTCTGCTGCTTCTGTTTTTCTAAGCGTTTTCCTCTTATCACTGTGTCGTGCACACTGGAAATGATCAATCAAGGCTCATGCACAGGATCTTTTCATGCTAGCAAGTGAAAAATCAATTTGTGTTCAAAGGAGTAAACAGTAGTATGAGCTTCATCTCCCCAGAGTCAAAATGGGTTCCTTGATAAAGGAGATGACAATGAAAGCTGAGCTCTTGATGTATAAGCACATAGGTGCTCGTATGGAAGAAATGAGTGGGTTCCTACATTCATTTAGCATGCTACATTTATCTTTCCAATAAAACAAAGATAGGAAGAAGAGATTACTTGTTGAAAGCCAATTGTGCATCAATAAAGCCAGAACAGCTTATCCAGATGAAAAGATAGTCGGTCAGTTCTGGCAAAGATGTTACTCATTTTGTATTTCTGCTTTCTGACACTACATTTGAATTTTCAGAACTATTCTGACAAGTCTGTTGGAAGATTTTGTTGCTAACATTTCTGAGAAATGCCTGCTGTCAGTTGTAAATTACAGGGAAAAGAGGCTTTATATGATTTTTCTGTGCCACAAAAACAAAATCTGATCTCATGCAGGTTATAAATTGTCCAGGAGGTAAGAGTGGTCAAGGAACTGTTGAATGAATAAATGGAAGGTTAGATCAACATGACTCATCATCTGTTGTAACCATTCACCCAATGTCATTTGATCTGCCTGACATTAAAGGCTACTATACCCTTATTCTTAGATTTCTACTCTTCTTCCCTCCCTTTAAAGTTTAGCACTGAGCCATCCAAGCCACACATTCAACCCCTGGTACCATAGAATTTAACTTCTGTTCTCTCACTTGTGAGATCAAAATATGAAGAGCCTTGCAATACTGGCTCGTATTAAGCAGAATGTTCTCCCCTTTCTTTTTTCCTTGGCTTTTTTTTTAGCAAGTGCTATGTGAAAGTAAACATGAAACATTTCGATGCAAGAGAGTTTTGCCAGATTCAAATGAAATTAGAAGGTTAGTTCAGCATAACATGTAACTGTTGTGAAATCTTTCTGTTTGGATGGAAGTTTTATTACCTACGGATGTCTATCTGCCCTTTATTTAATATTCACTATTCTTCAGTCCAGGGTTCATGAATGTGCTGCTGAGGGAAGAGCTCATGATGTGAAACACAACTACTTGGTCTTATGGAAGCCAAATTCCTGGAATCTGTCCTTTCAGCTGAGTTAGACCATGCTGCTCACAAAGGAAGAAAACCAGCAAAAAAATATGCACAAATACAAGCTGTTCCCTCCTTTTGAGAATCTTATTAAAGATGAAAGATGGAGAGGGGGTGAAGAATCACATAACGGGTCCTAGACTACTCGATTTTTATTAGATTAGGAAAGTACTACTATGGGATGGATGTCCAGTCTTGACAAAAGTACAGGAACAATGTGGCATTTTATAAATGGCAATTCTAATAAGTTTGTCATGGCACTGGTATTGTAGAAGGTGATAAATATTGTATCTGCTCAGTTTCATTCTGTGCTGATGAATCTATGCTTGGATGCCATGGTGTGCCATGTGGGCCTGCTTGCACTTGTAGCTGAATGCAAGTGTTTATGGACAATTAAATTTGCAATTTTTTATTCACGCTTTGAAAGGCTGAGAGGTTGGTTTTTTCTTTCTCTCTCTCTCTCTCTTTTTTTTTTTTTCCCAGGGTAGACTAAGTTTCTAAAAGATCTGGGCCTTTCAAGTCTCTTAGAATGTGCAACCGTAGCATGAATTTAGAAAAATGGTCTCATTTCTTTAGAAATCCATTAATAGCAATGCACTGAAAGACTGTTACATTGATCTTGTCTCTGATAGCCATGTTGTAATAATTATTCTTTTAATGTTTGCATCAATCTAAATGTTTTCCTCTTTGTGCTAGCTCCTACTTGGATCTCTCTATGTGACAATCAGAGCACTTTGACATCTTGCATTGCTTTAATACCAGTGATTCAAAACAAAGCAGTGTCAAAGGGAACAAAAATTCTGTCAAGCTGTTAAAATCTTATTTGCCATTAACACAATTAAATTGATGCATGAGTATTTAAAGTTATTAGCAAGTGCTGCCAGCAGAAGCTGGCTGTGATTGCATAATATATAGTGGGCTTTATTAAAGTAAAAGGGTTTGTTTATTGTTATTATCATCATTAGTTCTGAAGTAACATAAACTTAACCAGGACTGTGAATTGGGAGAGGACTATGAATCAAGTAAGAACATGTTCTGCCCTGCTTTAATAGTCAGGGACACAATTACCACAATTAAGAAATTTCTAAACAAAGGAGAGTACACATGGTATCTCAGCTAACCACTGAAAAATGGCATGTGTAATGGTAGGGAGGAGTGTTAAATTAAGACAGGATTTTGGAATCTCTGCTGCTCTTACTCTTCCCAGTCTGACTCACCTGGCTGGAGTTTGGGCTGCTCCTGTTACTGCTGCAAGAGGTCTTGTGGTTGGCATGCACACTGCAAGATTATTGGGGGAATATTTGTGTTTTCTCATATTCAGACACACTAATTTTTGCAATAAATAAATCAGATGTGTATTAGAGACGTGTATTCCTGCTATCCCACTGCAGATTGCAGTAACACCTGAGTTTGCTAATCTTTTAAAGTTAGCTTTATCCCTCACTGAATGGGAAGTTGGTGTGAAGTATGGAAAACACAGATTAGCGAGGCAGCACAGGTACTGAGAGGGGCAAAAGTTATTTCAGTAAAAAGTAGAGAGATGAGGGAAGGTCAGTGAAGTGCTGGAATATCAAGTCATGCAGTTTGAGGGTGGATTGAAGGCCTCTTGCTGTTACTGCTGACCATCTGCTGGAAAATCTCAGCCTGGGTTTGTTAGGTGGAATTTTAGCTGCCTAGAAACTGGAGATAAAAGGTAAAGCTCTTTTTTTTGGTCAGTTGAATGTTTTTAAGTGACAGTATGGAAAGTCTGAGTCTCCAGGTGCTGATGTTGATAAAAATCACTAATATCCCTGCAGTGTAGTCATATTCACATGTGTACTTATTTAGCAAAATATTGATGAACTGGTGGGAATGCAGAGAACAGTGATGGAATGAGCCAAAGGCTTATTATAAAACTTGTTTATCAGTAAAGAAGGTAAAAGTTGAACATACAGCATTTGAGAGAAGTGGAGTATAATTCTGCATGAATGCGTGTGGTGTAAGTGTCAAGGGAAGTAAAAAATTACCTAGAAGCTCTAAGTGAAGAGCTCTATGAAAGGCTGAGTTGACACCAAAGGCAAAATTTTAGCCATTACCACAAAAAGAAGTGTAAATAGTTTAGAATACTCCTCCATATTTGTCAAGGGAAAGGGTGGGAGGCCCATTTCCTTCCAGTTTGAAGGTCAGACTGACCACAGTGCTAGAAGATGTGGGGAAAATGTGCTACATTAGCAAACTATGAACTAGGTGATCTAATAGGTCTTTCTGGTCTGTGACTTTTTATAGCTGTATGGATTTACTCTTCAGGCTTTGTGCTGGGTAAAATACAGGAGGAAGGGCATGGTCAGTGCTTTTGGTCAAGCCAGTTAGAATGAGAGGGATTAAGTTTAGTCATTAGTTTCTTTTACCAAACCAGTTAACAAGGGCAATAAGGTAGAAGTGTCATGCAGAAAAGTCTCACTGATTATTTATGGTATGAAGCACTTGTCTGATTTTGGTACTTTCCTGAGTATTGTCTCTTGCTTTTCTGCTCTGCCCCAATGATAGAAACCCATCATAACCACCTGCAACCTCCACTTTTGTGGTATATGTATATATGTTTGTGTATATACAACTGTATATACAGACCTGTTTATGTAACTGTTCACAATATTAAGAGATTCTGTGTTCTTTCATGTCCTTGAAATGGGGAATGGTAAATGCTGAAAGTACTGTTTAAATGAGTATATTCAATTGGAAGATGTTAAGGGCACTGCTGGATGTGCACGTGGGCATAGCTGTGTGCACAGATATACCATGTCTTTCAAAATGGGAGCAGGGATATCTGTCAAGCCTCTCAGGGTGGATTCCTGTGTGCTGTTCCATCTTCAGAGGATACTTATTAACCTGCATGCAACAGTCTGATGAGTTGAGGGACAACAAAATCAGCAGCTGCCCTTATAGTCCAGCCAGTATTTTAGTACAGTGTATGTTTAAGTTTTAAGAGCTGTCTTGGCTGTTAGTGTATTAAGCTGTAGGATAAGATAGTTGATGATAACAGCTTTCTGCTAACTGTTATTACCTCTGTCCTTCGCTGCAGCGTGCAGCAAGTTAAACCAAACCTCACCTTCTCTCTGGAGGATGCTGATAGGAGTAACAGTGGGTCTTCTTCAGTTACATAAGATTCAGGCAATTCTAGTTCCAGTTCTCAACTGTGAGGAAATCAGAGTACTTTATTGCTTCAGAAGTGTCATTAGTAGCACAAAGAAAGTAGCAGCATGGAAGAAAAAAACAACTTTTGACAAAATGGGTCCTGCTGGTGATTTGTTGAGTCTGGGGAAGAGGAGGCTCAGGGGAGACCTCATCACTCTCTACAACTCCCTGAAAGGAGGTTGGAGCCGGGGGGGGGGTCAGTCTGTTCTCCCAAGTAGCTACCAGTAAGACAAGAGGGCATAGTCCTAGCTCTGCCAGGGGAGGCTTAGGTTAGATATTAGGAACAAATTCTTTACAGAGAGGATGATCAATGGGCTGCCCAGGGAGGTGGTGGATTCTCCATCCCTGGACGTTTTTAAAGAGACTGATGTGGCACTCAGTGCCATGGTCTGGTAACCACAGTGGTAGTGGATTAAGGGTTGGACTTGATGATCTCAGAGGTCCTTTCCAACCTGTCTGATTGTGTGATTCTGTCATTTCTGGTGATCTGAACTGAAAAATTTGGTAATCAGCAAGTGTGGATACAGCAGTCTTCAAACAGAGGCAGTGGTGTGTTAGCTGCTCACCTGTGTGCTTGTACTCCCTCAACTTTGTACCCAGCATCTGACTAAACATTTCTTTTTTTTCTTTCAACCTAGGTTACCCTTCCCAATGACTCCAGCTGTGTGGAAGAAATATTACGGGTGAGTAATACCCTTTTGTATCTCATGTGTATTTGTAGTACTGTTATTTCTTGGAGAAGGGTCATGTGGCTGTCTTTAACACTAGGTGAATAATTACATGTTAGTGGGTCTCTATTACAGAGACACAACCAGGTGGTAGGCCCTTACTCTCCTTAGTGAGTAAGGTCAGTTCACCTAATAATTTGCATCTGCCAGCTTGTCCTGGCAGGGATTTACACACATTTCTGTTCTCTTTTAAGTTCTCAGTCTCCGTGAGTCTCTTCAGGACAGATTGCTCTTCTACTCTGAGGTGGAGTCACCTTATTTCTCCCACTCACAGACTGACCTGCAGTCTTCATCTTTTTTCCTCCAGACTCTAGTTGCTCATCATTCATGGTTTTGTTAAATACCTACTGACATATTTTTCTGGTCTTCAATGCAGAAAATTAAAACAACCACTCCAAACTGAGCAAAGCTTAATTGCAGCAAGATCATATAGGAAGAAAATGGGGTGTGCTCAAGTTGCCTATGTGTAAATCTGCCTTACCTTAAGTATAATATGGGCTTTTCCTCAGGCATCCCAACTTTGGCATCTCCTGTTGGCAGTGAGATTCATCTGGGAGCAAGTTTGCAACCCACCAGTGGGATGGAATTTATCTGGGATTAAGGTTTTTATTCTCATGAGTGGAGTTTTGCATCTGTCTGAACTACCTCCCCAGGATTGTCAACCAAGCTTCTGGTTTTCAGTGTAGAGGAGATAAAATTTCAGTTAGAATTTATGCCAGCCATGTCCTTATCACTAGGAGAAACTGGTGCAAACTAACCCCAGCCTGAAATCATGTGTTGCAAGTGGGTGAACTTGCTTGTAAAGAAATGGATTTATTCTTGTTTCTGAAATGAAATAGGCTTCTCAGTATTCATTACAATCCCAAGTTAAATATTTTGGGAAACTTCCTCTGTTTAATGTACATGCCTTATCTTGGAATGTTGTTGATGTTCTTCTGGGTCACCAGTGTTGCTGCAGAAATATGTTGAACCAGCAAGACATGAGCATGTGCAGACCTGCAGTAAGAGAGGAGTCTGCATCTGCATGTGCACCCAGCAGCACTGAATGGAAGGAAATAAATGAAATTTAGTTTCAGCCTTCAAAGTGAGCGTGGGTTTATTACCCACAGAACACTAAGGAAGCTTAAGCAAAGAAAATGTTAAAAGGCTGTGTGAAATTCTTGGTATATTTAAAATGTCTTCTTCTCCTGTTCATATATTCCACTTAGCTTCATTACTGTAGTTGGAATGAATTACTTGTTAGCTGGGGAAAGCAGTTGTTTTCAGTAAACAGCATCAAAAGGAAATTTGATGTAGTGAATTTCAAGGATCAATCATCCAGGTGACAGTTTTAATGTGGGAACAGTGTAGATAAATCACAGGAAGCAGAAATGTCTTTTTTTTTTTTTTTAATCAAGAGGAGGTGTCCTATTTCCTACCCCATGACTGTGATTTGAGTTGATAAAGAAAGGCAGAACGTCTTGGGATTTCTTCTGAAACCTGCTTAGACTGCTGAATGACTTTCTGTTGTCTTCAGAGGATTGTTAAATACCTAAATTTAACCCTAATGGGGATGAACTGCAGGGTCACTGTGGCCACAGCATCACCTCCTGCAGGCTGTTAAACTCAGGGACTTTTGAGGTGGACAGAGCTGGGATTTGGCTTTCCATGTCTCTGAGGATGTGTCTCACAACAGCATTAATGGGCACCTGAAAAAAAGGGTCTGAAACAGCACATCTTCCTTGGCTGCCATGTGCAGATTTCCTGGAGGTACCCTCAATGCCCAGCTTCTCCATTCTGCCATGGGGCAAACCTGTGAGCTGCAGCCACAGACAGAGCTAAAAACCTTCTTGAGTGTATGAAAACACAGATGTTGAGGAGCAGGTATGGGCTGGGAACACTGCAAGTCACTGTGGGACCTCAACCATGACTTGTTTGGGGTGCACACTCCCACTCCATGGGTAGATTTCTCTGCTACTACATGGTGAGGGTGGCTTAGGATGTCACTGACATGGTGTTAGGCAGCTCTGGGCACTGAGAGGATGCCTGCAGCCTTCTTATAACTTGTCTGCAAGCAAGCTGCCATCGGGACCCCGAGTGTATGAAAGCAGGAGATGACAGATCCACTTCTGAGGCTTCCCATCAAATGCTAAGCAAACCCCAGCCCCAACTGGTTGCCTTCAGTGATAGCAGTTTAGGCTTTCAGCTTTATGTAGTTCTGAACCACGCATGGAAGTAGAAAGACCTGAGTTTTGTCAGTGACTTTGTACTTAGATTTATCATGCAGAATAATCCAGAAGGAGATGTGTTTTGACTGCATTCAGAGTATCATATTTTACTTCACAGGCAATGGGGAGCAAATAAGTAAGAGCAATGCAATGCCCAGCAGTGGTCACAGTGCAGTCTTTGGGCTCCCTGTGGAAGCCCTCTCAGGAGATTCAGGCTGTCTGCTCCAGGGGAAAGTATCACCCTTGGTTTCAGCAGAAATCTCTACTTTTAGAACCTCAGTTACGTTCCCAGCTCTGACAGCTACTTTCTGGCCTTTTGGGACCATTTGCATAAGTTTCCATGCCTCTGGGGATCTGTCTCACGAGGGCATATAATGGGCAAGTGAAAAAGGGATAAGAAACAGCAGGTCTTTCTTGGGAGTGTGAGCCTCAGCCTGATGTCAGCTTCCCCAGGGAAAGAAATCGGCTGTTAACATTTCTGTCCTGTCAAGGATGTTACAGGGGAAAAGAAGTAGCATTACAGGATAGTCAAGTCCTGAAGATGGACAGATGGAGGTGTAATAGTGTGCGTTTTGACCAACCAGACCATTGGCAATGACTGGAAATTTCTGCTCAGGGCCACCTCATCTCTGCTGAGCTGCGCGGCCCAAAGTGCCAGAGGGACGGTGCTGCTGCCTTCTGCACCCCAGCCCTGCCACTCTCCCTTGAGAGTGTTCCAGCAGCTTTTTTGCTGCTTTGTTTTGTTCTGTTTTGTTGTCTTAAGTTAGGGAATTAAGTGACTTAATTCGATTTCACCTCGGAGAAAGACACGGTGACTCTTATAGGGGTTTTTGCTAGACTTTACAAGGAAGAGGGACCCAAGCTAAGATCTGTGACCTCTTGATTTTGCAGAGCTCTTTTTTTCAAGCTGAACTTGATTAAGGGGTTTTCTAATTGTAGGAGGGTTTGCAATTCCTAATCTCTATCTTTGTTTGTTTTGGTTTGTTTTTTGGGTTTTTTTTCCTAAGGAAAAAAAAATCCTAAGGGAAAAAAAAATGTTTAATTGAGCTTATGGTCAAAATTTTCCATCTGAGTGAGAGGAAAGGTCTTGAGTCTGTTCAGACCCCTGAGTCTTCAGAGGCAAAATTTCTGTCTTTCACATTTCCTGAAACACTTAGCCACTTATGTCATCTTGTGTAAATGCTTCAAGGACTGTTCCTGATACTGCAGACAAAGGTTAATAGCAGACTAGTCTCCTGTTAATCTTGCTTTTCTAACCAGGATGGCTAAGAAGGGAGAAGGTTGTTTAAAATATTAATAATATTAATAAAAGTAAATATTTCTTGTACAACTAAGGCCAAACTGCAAAATTAGTGCATGAGATTTGCATTTGATACAAATCTCTAATAGCAAATTGAATGATTAATACATTGGTGCTCAGCACACTTATTTCTGTTCCAAAATTTAACTTATTTTTTAAGCCAACATAATGGCTTTGAAAGTGTGGATAACAGGGGAGACAAACAATCAACAGTGTGTGTGTGTGTGTGTGTGTGTGTGTGTGTGTATAATACACATTTTATTAATATGGATTTAAATGAAGTTGTCACTTGCTTTGTGCAGCCATTGAAAAATTAGTGCATTCAAATGTTGTGATACAAAGTGCAGATGAGAAGGGTTGAAGTGATATTTTAAACTGGTATTCTGAAGCTGTTACATGTGCCACTTGTACCAGTGTTTTATATATGCTGTGTTTTACATATAAAACACATGTATAATATGTTTTATATATGCTGTCATTGTGCATTATGGGAACTGTCGTGCTGGTACAGGTATAGGGGTGTGTGTAGGGGTGACATGGAGTATGAACTAGCAGGGATCCTTTTTCTGCCTGTACAGAGCACCAAAGGGACCTTAGCCTTGGTTTACCTCTGGGTAAAGAGGTGATAAGCACACACCATTACATAGGAAAGAAAGGAAATTTTATTTCACAATTTTTTCTCGAGGACTTGTAGTCTAATTGCAATTTGGGCTTGGAGTTTAGGCAATTGGTTAGACATAATCCTGCAGAAGTGAGGCTCTGCTCTATACACATAAAGCTTTCATGTCTGTATTGCTAACCATCTGGGCAGGCACTTCTGTCTAAAAATCTGTCCCTGCTTAGAGGAACAAAAGAATTCCTGTAGGTGCATATTTGCTGTACTAAGGCATCAAGTAACTAGATGGACTTCTGATGTTATGTGGACAGCTGTGATATTAATTAAAAGCTCTCAAGTCTGGAAGAAAAACAAATCCTAAATATAATTCAGATTGTAATTAGAATAAAAATGACTGGAGTTAAATGAGCAAAGTCTATAATTTCTGCAGTTCTCTATTCTTCTGGTGACTGTCCCTTGTCTAATGATACTGGCGAATATGTAAATTCATCAGCAGGTGAAAATACCCTTGACTGGGCAAATTATGTATAGCATTACCTTCCTTGTGCCAATATAAATCACTAAAGGATTTAATATGTATCATCCATAGCTAAAGGGAGCTGTTCACAGGGCAAAATTAGACTGTAACAAATACAGTCCATTATTTTCCCCTCAGTAGTTGTTTTTCTCTCTTAAAATACAAACCAACACTGAAGAATATTGCTAAACCTAATTATAATAATTGTAATTTGAGAAATACAGGTACACTGTCCAGTGTGGTTACAAATGCACTTAGTAGCTGACAGGCAGTTTAAATATTTTCATGTGGAATCTGGGGGCTTGCTGGGGAGGACATGATGTGAATTTAAAATGATTATCCGGACGTCATTGGACAAGTGAATAATGAGCTGACTGGCCTAGTAAATCATATGAACCTGTCAAATGTGGGAACACATTGGGGAGGAGATGATGTCAAGTAACAGTAACTTAGCAACCTGGCATTTAGCTGTCCAGAGAATGAGTAAGAGTAGCCACTCTTAAATAACTGGGTAAATAAATGAATCCCTATATGTCTTAGGTGTGCTATAAAAATAGCCCAGCACCGTATGTTTTCTGTCAAGTTGCTTCTTTCTCCAGGATAAGGTGATTTATTATTTCTATTGAAATGAAAAAATGGATTGAAAAGTTAACCCACGTGTAAATGTGTATCTGTGGCCCTTGTCTGGCATGCAGCCTGTGGAAGTGTGTAAGGAACAGCTAATAGCTTGCTTTGAAAAAGGCAGTGTGTTAAAACTGTAGGGTTTTTTGTTCTTTAGACTGCTTCTGTACATGAAGATTTGGATGGATAAAACCAATTAATTTCTTAGCAATTTCCAAGCCATTGCATTTTCAGATTTTTTCAGGATTTTCTCAATGGAGGCAGAACAGGTTTCTACTCTCACATCAAAATAAATAAAGGGGTAATTCCACTGACCTCTGATCTCATTTGAGTTCATTGAATTCTTCCTCTTCCCACGCTGATATAAATTGGCAGCAGCTTTACTTACATTGCTGCTGCTGTTATTAAATAACAAGGAGTTATCCCTGGGTTACTTCAGGCATACACAAAAGCAGCAACTAGTCCTTTGCTCTGATGACTGTCTACGTGTAGCCTATTCCAGAAAATGGAAATGCTGGGCACCTCTCTGAGAAAAAGCTCATTCCTGGTTTGGGTAGGTTATCAGCTCAATTCCCATCTCAGTACCACCACAAGCATTCCAGGAAGGTCAAAAGAAGCCTTTTCCTAGCACTTTTTTGTGCACTGTCCAGCCATATACACACAAAGCACCATGAGCTCAATGGCTGCAGCCATTTGAGGAGAGCCTGGTGTATGCCTGAAGTGCAAAGGGCTCTTTGGGAGTTAAAGAATGAAGATTTAGGTCTTCCCAATCCAGAGCAGACCCTTATCCCAGAGCTTTGCCTTGGCCACTGTGAGTTACACCTGAATGCGAGACAGGATTATTCAGGATTATTATATTTGTTATTATTATTATATCAGGATTATTATATTCTTGGCCATTCAGTGAGAACATTGTGGTACCACCCATAAGGAAGGCACCTCAGGAGCATTATGCCCAAAGCTCTCTTAAATAAACTTTAAGGTACCCAGTGTAGAAACCTCAGCACTAACTTGAGGCTTGTTGAGCAGGAGATGAGCATGAGCCAGTGCTCAGGTACTTATCTAAGGGGGTTGGTTTTTTAGGGCCACTTTTGCACTGCTGCCATGGCAGGTTAGGTATGAAAAGTGTATGAAAGGTGTTCACTTGTGATCTAGATAGAGACTGTAAATCTGCTTTTTGCTGCCAGGTCAATGCAAAGCAGACTTCATGCTGTTGGGGAGGTAACAGGGAGAAAAAGTTGCCTGATCTGACAAATCCGTGTGGTTGTCCCATGTTTCCTGTGTTGGAAAGGTGATGTTTTGCACCTGCCTGTTACAGGTATAAGTGTCTCTTCAAGATGTTAGGCAGCAAAAAATTAGACCTTTGCCAGGAGGGACAGGCAAGGTCTGATTCCAGCCTGCAGGCACATTGATCAAATAAAGGGATTATTTTCATAGCAGCACTAAAGAAAATACTTAGCAAAGCATGTTGAAATGTAAAATGTGATCGTTGTGTGGGTCTAGTGCAGCCTGTCTACACTGCAACAATAAAAAAAAGATTACAAAAGGTATTCAGGAAAAGAAAGAGAAGTTGCAGTGCACCTATTTCAAAGAACTCAGTATTCAGTTCTGTTTTCTTACCTCTTTAACCACATTATTTTAACGTGTATGTTTGTACTGCCAATTATGAAATATTGCTGATTTTAGTAGTATTATATAATTCTATCATTGCCAGATTAAAAATTGTGACTAAAATTACTGCAAAGTGAGCAGACATCTCAAGGGTTTGGACTGCTCCTGAAGAGAATGAAAGCACTCTTGTGAGAAATTAATAGCTAAATGTAAAAGTGTTAGTTCTTATCTGTCTCAAACTCCTCAGCATCTCTTTTGCACCAAAACCAACCACTTTGTTTCTCTTCCTTGTTGACTGTTACCTCAGAAATAATCCACTGTGTATTGCAACATGTTACATGCCCAGCATCCTCATCCTGATTCAGTACTGTGTTATGATAAAAATAATATTTTATGATGATAAATAAAATGTTTTTTAGAGCCAGTTGAAACAAAAGAGTAGTTCACAAAGCCGTTGTCTTGTAGAAAAAGATAGAAAGTTCTGCAACTTCTGTGGAAGATCAGATGTGCCTTCTTCAGCACTTAAAAGTTTTGGCCACTCCCTGTACTACTGTTTCAAATACCTCTAAGTTTCATAGTTCCAAAAATAACTGGAAGTGAAATAGAAAAAAAAACTGTAGGAAAACAAGTTGATGGGGTCTTGGGGCCGAGTATCATAAAAATTTAAGATTCCTACTCCTGATTTGCAGACCCACGGGACCTGACTTTCTGTCCCTTTTCATCATTGTAAATAAAGAGTAACTCCCTTATCGTTGAGCAAAAGTGCAAGAGAAAACAGACCCAAGGAATCTGGGATGTCAGATCAACTTTAACCTTTTGTGTGCTCCCATGAACAGAAAAGTCCCTGAGTGCTGAACTCAATGGAAAGCTTTAAACACTTCTGCACTGTCTCAGTGTTTGGCTCTAGCTGTACCAGGTACCCTCCCTTGAGGACCTCGTGGGCTGTATGAATTTATGGTGTGTAAAAACATTGTGAGGCACATCAGAATCTGTGGTGTTCTGTCCTGGAATAGTGCTGCTGATTCCAAAATGATTGGGGAGTACAACTACTGACACAGAACTGTCAAGCAGCAAAGCCATCTGAAGCTCCTGTTACTCTACTTATGCATCTTATTGCCAAAGTATTAAGCAAAAAAAAAAAAAATCCAGTCCTATTTGAAATATAGGTAGTAAAATATTCCTCTGGTCTCAGATTAATCATTTCTGTTATTTCATTGTGTCCTGTCAAGATGAAACATGGTTAAATATGGGCATTGAGTGTTTAAACTGCTAGCAATGTTACCTTTCATTTAAGTAGATTAATAGCATGTACTCTACATAGCAAATTGCTTTAGGCACAGAATGAAAACACTGAAAACATATTAAAATTGAGTTAGGCTTTCTGAAATGAATGCATTCTTTAGAAACAATTCTGATTTGAAATTACAAAGTCTGTATCATCTTCTGTGGCTCTTTATCTCACAAAAGGGAATGTCTCCATTTTTGCATCCCTGAGGGCATCTGTTTTGGCTTTTAAGTCCTGGTAGGAATCCTTTCCCTAAGCCAGCACTGCTTTTAAGCTGGTGGAAGGGTAAGTTGGCTGTGTGTGGTCAGTCAAGAGAAAGAGAGCTAAGGAAAGGCTACACAGACTTGGATTGTCCAAGGAAAGACAGGGCTGGAAGGTGGAACTAAATCTTCAGAAAGCATTTCAAGAGCTCTCCTCTTTGAAATTCTCCTCTGAAGTTTCAACTGGAATGACCATCACAATCTAAAAACACTGATTGATGGATAGAATTATATGTAAGCAGAGAACTAGGGAAACAAACAAAAAGATGGACCAAAAAGGGGCCATATATACTTGTGGCATGCTCAGTTTCACTTTAACTATACCCACCATGTTGCAGCCTTTGATACTTCACTGCTCTTGTGTTCTTAGGAGCAAAGTAAAGAAACCAGGACAAAGCTAATCCCTGAAATAATAATGCAGTTTGAATCTCACTGTTGCTCTCAGAGGAAATAGGTGGAAGTGTTTGTGTTACACCAGATCCCTCCTTTGGAGGAGCCATGTGGTGACACACTCAGCCTTGCCAGTCCCCATGGGGTTTGTGGAAGCAGCCTAACGTGGGAAGGTAGTCTTGAAGTCATCATCTGTCTTAGTTCAAGTAATCCCTTATTCTGTAGGGAGAACAGTCCTGGCAGCCACCTTTTTCAGGGGCAGTTTATGTCTTTGCCACTTGCCATTGATTTCTTTCTGCAGGTGTCTTCCTTCTTACCTCTGGAGATCATTTCAGCAGTCAAAATTCAGAATACACCACTTCTCACCTACCAATAACAGACTGATATAGTCCATTTCACCATCTCTTTGAACATCCTTTCAATTTATGCTGACTCAGATAAAACATCCTACCTTTAATCTTCCTCTGTAACCTTGAGATGCCCCACAGTGTCCCATTCCATGAAATGGGGAACCTGAACCTCACTCACACTGCCAAAGCACTGCAAAGTTAAAGTAGCTGCTCACAAAATGCATTGAGCATTTTGTATTAATGGTGTTACAATAGTGCAAAAGCATGGTTCAATCAGATATTTAAAATTATTCTACATACTGTGGCATATCCATTTCTGTAGAGAATTCCTAACATTTCTTCAGAGAAAGTGTGTCATTGAATTTAATGTTCTGAGAAACCTTATGAACTTCCAATCTATTTTAGCTATACGTTTCAAATTGTGCTTATAATTGTGTTTTTTATTGAATATGTAAGTTCCTTTCAATTTCTTAATACAGAACATGAGTTTTAATACACATTTGAGAAGAATGCACGCTGTGGATGGGAGGCACTTCTGAGCATTTTCGAATTGTCACGGCAAAATTGTCACATTTGTTTAATTAGCCTGGAGATCCTGCCACATTGCTTTGTCAGCTGTGTGACAATTTTCTTTGGATAGCTAGAAAATCTGACCAGAATGCCTTTTTTTTTTTTTTTCCTCTCTCCTCCTCCTCTCCTCTCCTCTCCTCTCCTCTCCTCTCCTCTCCTCTCCTCTCCTCTCCTCTCCTCTCCTCTCCTCTCCTCTCCTCTCCTCTCCTCTCCTCTCCTCTCCTCTCCTCTCCTCTCCTCTCCTCTCCTCTCCTTCTCCTCCCCATTTCTCCTCCCCATTTCTCCTCCCCATTTCTCCTCCCCATTTCTCCTCTCCTCTCACCAAGGAATTTCTCACTTTTTTTTTTATTTAAAAGCAGTCTTAAACGCACTCAGCCTCACAGCAATCAGCTGAAGTCAGCCTGTAGCATTAGAAAGGAAGATGGTTTTATTAGTTCAAGGTGTTGAGGTGTTTGTTGACCATTTTTCAGTGGCAAGAGATAAAAACTGACTACAAATGTGAATCTGATGTTTAGAGCTAAGTGCCTAGATTTATGTTTGTTCACCATTCTGCATGCACTATTTATTCTACCTGCTGCAAGTGTTTCTGGGTTGCCTTCCAGGGCTCCAGAATACTGGTGTGGATGTCACTAGAGATGCTGTTCCCAACAGTACACAGCTGTTCTTGCATTGTTTCTTCCAAAATTACTGTGCAATGTCTAAGCAAATACTTTTTGGAGGTGGATGAAACAGCAACAACATGGACACAAATGTATAGGACATTTCTGTGGGTTGCTGATAAGAAAAAAAAACCAGGCTGCTGGTTGAGTGGGTGATTTGAGGCATGGACCAAATTTTATCACTGTAGCCAAGCTGGAAAATGGTGGGTATTGGTCTGGTCTCCTTACAAGGAATGCTTTGAGATCTTCTGATGGAATTTTATGATCAGACACTGAGTGTTAAAGACCCCTTTGGGCTTTGTAGTCCATTAGGTTCTTTGCCATGAGTATATCCTGCTAAAGAATGCATGTTTGTGTAGCCCAAAGTACAGTAACCCTTAAAATATTCTTCTGAGACTCAGAAAAAAAACACCTTGTTGTTTGGTTTGTAGGGGAACATCCCCAGTAGTGATTTTTATTTTCTCAAGCCAATTAATCCCTTCCCACTTACTCCAGTTATTTTATAATTTCTAACCTCTTGACCTAATCCTAACCCTAATAATTTAAATAAGAGGTCTGAACTGCCAGTTTATCAGAATAAAGAGTGTTTTACCAATCAAATGAAAACTGGTGCTCAGATTTTTTCAAAGAGCAACCCCTTGTCATTCCTGAGTTCAGACAAAACCAGAGAACACCACTTCAACAGTGGTTCACTGGAGGCTTCTTTCCATGAAAACAGTTCTCCCTCCTTTTTTTTTTTTTTTTCCTTGGCAATTGAGTAATTGTTGCTTTGAAAAGAAGTTGTCATGATCTCCTCATTACCATTTTTCTTAATAAGATAAGTGTAAACTAGAAGAAAGCTATCATGCTTTAAAGGATACAGGAACACTAAGCAATGTTACACTAACTGCTTGTACTCTTTTGAAAAGGCTTAGGCTGGGAATTCAGCTGGATGTATTATCCTCTCTTCTTTTGCAGCAGCATTGTCATTTTATAGTGTCTTTCACTTATAACACAAGTTACCCTTCAAAAAGAATGCTGTATTACCGCATCTAGCTCTCTAGCAAAGTGAGATTAACAACTTTTGGTAACTGCTTGAACACTGTAATACATGGCACTTTGTACTGAAAAAAATAATAATAAAAGAAATATTCTTTGGCATGTTTATTCCACTTCATGTTCATATGATAACTGGTAATTGTCAGTGTTTGAGACCAGCTGGAGCTGCAAACAGCACTAACTGCTTAGAGCTAGCTAAGCAACCATGGGTCTACTGGGTGGTCTTTTCTTGGGCTTCCTCCAAGTATGTTCCAGATTGCTCATATAACCCCTGATAAACTATTACTAATGAACAGTTTGCTATTCTGTTTTGGCCATCTATAAGCAACAAAGGCAATATATGTCATCGTCTAGTAATGTAGATATAGAATTTTTAAATGCTGGAGCACCAGCCTTTCTGCATTTTAGTACTGTGGCTTTTGTGTCCTGTTCACTCATTTTCCTGGGGGGAAAAAAAAAAAAAAAAAAAGAAAAAAAAAAGTGTTTGGAGACAGGAAAGTTATGGACTTTTTTCAGCCTTTTTCAGCTTCATTTTTAGGAGTGAGTTTGTTTCAATGGAGTTTGTTGTCACAATGTTTTGAAAAATCCAGGCAAGGGGGGAGGATATAATTATCTGGTGCATAATCTGAACATGCTGATTTCAGACACTGAGAACCCTGTGTGTGGGACCAAGAATCCTCAGTTGCCACGTGTCTTAGTGGAAGTTCTGAGGTCTCCATCCTCAGATTCTCTAGCTTTATAAGAAAAAACAAGCTGGGAAGTGAGGAACCAGATGCATGCATGTGACAGTGGGAATCTGTCGACCAGAAATATTCTGAAGCCTCCAAACCTTAAGGTAGATCAAAAAAGACCTCAGCATATTTTGGCTTCAGTTTTCTTTACTCTTGAAGCTAGCTTATTTGGGTAAGGCTGACATGCCAGAAAAGTGTATGTTATATCAAAACATCTTCTATTTTTATTACACCTGTTAGTTTAGCAGTAGTGGATCAAAGGAGAGTGTTGGCATCATTTACAGGACACACAGATGCAGGAACAGACCTGCTTCAAGGCACAAGTGAGTAAAAAGAAATCCAGACTGAAATGTTTCTTCTTTTCCAAAAGGCTAAAATTACTGTAAATTCCAGGTCGTGTGATAAGGTTTCAGGTGGCTGAGCTGACCAGGCCTGCTGATCAAGCTTCAGTTTGAAATTTTCTCTCCATCCAAAGTGCACTGAATGCTGGTCAAGCTGGTTATGTTGTCCACTCATGATTTTTCATCCAATATTCACTGTTCCAAGTTTCCAGCCAATATTCAGAAGCTTCACCACTGCCCTAGGACTGCCTAAAACAAATAAATTACACAGTCTTTGTCCTCAAAGCATTTAATGTAGCACTAAGAAGATAATCATCCTCTGTAGGCTTGAGTGCATCCTCATACACTAAGGGAGAAGCAAGTTTTCAGCTGAAGGGAGAGCATCACATCAATGAAGTAAAAGAAATGGAGAAAAAAGTTTCTACAAGGACAGGTTTGAGCTTCTCTGTGTCTTCACTTCAACCTCAGACCAGTGTTTTAATGGCTTTACAGCTGAGGTGTTGATGAGACCATGTAAGAGGGAAACCCTCAATATTAAAAAGGAATGCTGCTCTGGCACATCCCCTCAGGAAAACCCGTGCTGCAAGACTGCTTGTGTGGTAAGCAGAATAAAAGAGACCTGGCAGAGTCTTGGTTTTGAAGGAAAAACAGCTTTTGTGAAAGATTTCAATGTGTATTGTAGAGCAGTGTGTGGTAGTTTCATTTCTTTGTATTTGATGCCTAACAACATAGAGTCCAGTTTTAATTAAAGCAAATCATGGTTTTTGCAAAAGAATTCAACTTTAAGCTCCAAGAAGTTGCCAGACCTGGTTTCTTAATTTCCCCTATATGCTGTTTCAAGTAATTGATGCTCCTGTTTTAAGATTAAAGTGGGTGCTTTCTATCTTTCAAATTCCTGATGATTTTTAGACTCAGTTTCATCATTTTGTCACTATGTGGGTTACATGGGCCTAAAATTTCGTGCACACTGTAAAACTTAAACAGTTTCTGTTCTAAGCCTACAGAACGAGTAGTTTTGTTGTTTAGTAATTTAATTTTGCTGGTATTGAATTTGGAGGGTTTTTTTTCACAATGTTGGCATAAGTGGCTCCAGAAATTAAATGCATTTTGTAACAAATTACATGGATAAGGTCTTGTCATGTGACTACATAATTCCCTGATGGATTTTGTATGAAAAAAACCCATGAATTGATTACATCTGGCAACGTGAAGGAGATGGTGTAGTGTATTGTATAAATGTGCACAGTGGAGTGCCTCAGGGTAGGTGCAATCTTGTTTTGTAACTGCAAATTATAGCTCTGCTCTCTTCTTGGTGTGAATCCTAAGTTTCAGAGAAGAAAACAGGCGATTCAAGGCATGCTTTTTTGCTTGTGAAGCTCAGGATGGATGGAACAAATTACCAGATTTCCTTAAACAAGTGCCAGCAGTGAATAGTTTCAAAACACAGTTGCTTATTTACTTGGGGAAACGTTGCCAATGTTTTTTAAATTGCAGAGATGAAATTATATGTTGGTATTAGTAAATTCTGAAAGAATTGGCTTTTTATTACTTATTGTGCTTTTGTTTATATTATACTGTTGTACTGCCAGGATGTTACGTTGTATTGTACAGTTCAGTGCATACTTCCTATCTCTTGGAGGCCCTCCTGAATATTATCTGTGCCATCCCTGGAGATGGTTACCAACAAGTATAATTTTGAATAAATGAAATCAATGGGATATGGCTGTGCATCTCAGTGGGGAGGAGAGGCTGCTGAGAATAGGAGGTATTGAACTGGTCATACTGTCCACAGCAAGATTCTGGTACCATGTGCTGGGCAACAAAGTCATTAGTTTAGTTACAGAGAGTGCCTAGTTTCTGGAAGTAGGTTTAGTACACCTGACTGCAAGTATCTGAATATTTATGGGCTTATCATCAACCTCTGGGACTATGGAACTGGTGTTAACTGGTGTTAATATCCACTCTGGGTACAGTATTAAACGGATGGGTTCTCAGCACAGTTGTGGGTTAGTAAGTATGGAGGATCAGGATCTTACAGTCATGATTGCTTTGGTGTTCTTGAAGGGTTCTGTGAAAGGCACAGCACTGACAACTGTGTGCCAGCATCCCAGATGCACAGGTCCTTGAGTCTGACCCGTTCAACCACTTCATGTTTCTGACCCATCATTAGGTCTGTCCAGAGAACATTTATATGGGAATACGAATATATACGAATACTCACATGTGCTTGGCAAAACTTGAAAGCTTTGATTGTCCTCTGCTTGCATGAGGCCATCATGGCTTATCCTAAGAAATCAAGCATATTCCTCAAGCAGAGAAGATGCCTCCTGCCTCTCTTGAATGGAAAGTGGAGTTAGTGCCATTATTCCTGGTAGGTACCTGCCTGTCTTTGGATGCTCTGAAGATTCCTGGCTCATCACAAAGGTAACACTGGCCCCTGCTCATGTCTTGGACTTTTGCTAGAAAGCTTAGGGAAAGGTCTAAGACAAAGACAGCATGGGTCAGAGAGGCAATCATCTGTGCAGGATGTGTCTAGCTTTGACTACATGATTTCTCAGGCCTCCCTTTTCCATAGAACTCTTAATTCTGTCTCATCATACAGCACTTGTCAAGAGAGCTCTCCCATGTGATTCCTTCAAAGTTCTGTTTCATTTTTTACACACTATGTTCCTGCTCCAACATTTCTGTTCTGTGGGCTCCCCATGTTCTTCCTTCACTTTTCTTTTTCCAGGTAACCTAAACCTCAGTAGAGATACAACTAGTAGAGACCTCTTGTTTTGTTGCAGTCCACTGTAATGATGTTACTACAGTAGGAACTTTGGGAGGGGTTACTGAAAATCCCAAGAATGAGTGAGAAGGTGCTCAATGGCACAAAATCATTGCTTGGTTGGGATTTAATTGAAGGACTGGTCCTGGGTGGTGTGAGCCACATTTCAGACAGTTTTTTGACCTTATAATCTTCCTGAGGTGGACCCTAAAGAAAATTACCCTGATCCACCTTGGAGAGAAGGGGCCCAGGACCTAGCAGGGGGCTAAACCATCTGACAGTGTAGACACAGTATTCTATAGGCTGTGATTGCTTTTAGGATGGTTTTGGACTTTTTAAATTGGAAATCTGGTGGTGGGGTCATGTGCTGTAGCTTCATTACTCTCCTCCTAAAACAGCCTCTTGAGCTGAGATACCTTCTCACTGTAATGGAGAGTTGTTTTTCTTCACATACACAAGATTACTTAGAGCAATAAGTACATCCATCATGATTTGCTATTTTTTTATTGTCTTCTAAATGCTCTAAGCAAGAATGTGAGTGTTATTTGTTACAAAAGCTACAGTATGAGGAAAATATATTGAAAGGGGTGAGGTTTATGGGAGTCGAGAGAGTACTGAGAAACTCAACAGAAAAAGATAATTTTGCTATCACTTTTATTGTGGATTTCCAAATGTTAACAAAGTAGGAAAGGAAAAATTGTGTTGTAAAGTTTATGGTCAGCCCCTATTGACTTCTAAAGCAATTTCTATATTCATTTTCACTGAATATCATTTTTGTCTGTCCTTCCGCTTCTTGTCAAGAGGGAAAGGAATATTAATTTACCATGGGAAGATAGAGAATGCATCCCAACCCCTAATTGGGCAAAGGGAACTTATTTGTTGTCATTGATAACACCCACAAGGTGAACACAGGGTTTTTAGGTTGGAGTCAGAAAAGTGGTTGCTTTTTGCAGCATAAAATCCAGGTTTTCAACGATAGATTCATGCCTGTACACACTGTATTTCTAAATGTCTTTCTGGTAGGTTTTTCTACAGTAGAAAGACAAATTCTAGTATGACAAAGTTATCATTGAAGATGCCACCATGTTGTTCCTCTGAAAATATGTACTGGGTGCCAGGCACTGGTAATACATTTGCTACAACATGTGAGTGAATAAAAGGTTTCATTCCTTAATGTTCATACCAGAAAAACTAACTTGCTCTTGGTGGCCATCAGGCCACCACTGAAGTCTGCTTTTTTCCCCCCACAGCAAAAAAATCCGTGGTAGTCCTTTGATGCTGAGAGGGTTTTTTAAGTGCTGAAGCATGGTAATCAAATGCACATCCATGAATTTATCTATCATGTCCCTGTCAATACTAACAGTGTATCAAATTTGCTTCCCCAGGAAGCCTTTGTTCCAGTATAAAGCAGGCCATATTACAGGTCAGGATATTACCAACTGCTTGTGCAAATTTTCCATTCCTTCCTAAGGAATACAAATGAAAACCAAGCCATATGTTTGTTGCCTTTGTGTTTCTTTAGGCTTTTAGAGTAATTTGCTTGTACACATAGAAATATCTATCTGTATATCCATTCTCTCCTTAGCCTTTTTCCCAAAATATGAAATGTTTAGAGATGGTTTTTAATTCAGTATGCACCACACACATAAAATGTGGCTGCCCCTCATGTGTTACTGTCTTCTAGCAGAGAGAGTTTGATCAGGTTTGTATAAACGCAGAAACCAGAAAAAACTGTGAAATAATGCTGTGAAATGCTTTTTATTAAGGTTGCCTTGATAAATAGTTAATAAAACATTAATAAATCATTAATAGAGGCTTTAATAAATGGTAAATCACTTGGTTAGCTTTATTCTGTCCGGGCAGTAGGTTGCTTAGTGCCACCAGCAGTAACATCAAGTTTGTAATAACTTCTAAACATCTATTAATCATATATTAATATTTTCTGAATGTAATTTTAACATACAGCATTGCCAAAAGTTGGAGAGAGCTTAAAGAAACGGATTTAGCTAAGAGTTAAAAGGACTGAGAGGAGCAGTTGACAAAGAAAATACAACAGACAAGGTCTTTTTAGTAGCAGTGACCTCAGATTGCCTTTATTGCTGGCAATGTGTGCAGAGCTGCTCCTCCTCCTGCTCCTCTGCTTGCCCCCTAATCATGTGGGCAATGCGTCGGTCCCAAAACTGCCTTTGTGGACTCTAATGCCACAGAAGGAAAACACCAGGATTGTTGCTTTCTTCTTCTGCCTCTTTGTGGATCTGCTATCCCCAAGAAGGTCAGTAAAGGTAGCATTTGGCCAACTGAGTTCTATCGAACTGCCCCTGTACTGTATCTGTATCTGCCCCTGTGCTCAGCCCTGGGGAGGCCACACCTCGAGTCCTGTGTCCAGTTCTGGGCCCCTCAGTTCAGGAAGGATATCGAGGTCCTGGAACAGGTCCAAAGGAGGCAACCAGGCTGGTGAAGGGACTCGAGCACAGGCCCTATGAAGAGAGGCTGAGAGAGCTGGGGCTGTTCAGCCTGGAGAAGAGGAGGCTCAGGGGAGACCTCGTCGCTCTCTCCAACTCCCTGAAAGGAGGTTGGAGCCAGGTGGGAGTTGGTCTCTTTTCCCAGACGACTTTCAACAAGACAAGAGGACACAGTCTTAAGTTGTGCCAGGGGAGATTTAGGCTGGATATCAGAAAGAATTTTTTTACGGAGAGGGTGATCAGGCAATGGAATGGACTGCCCGGTGAGGTGGTGGATTCTCCATCCCTAGAGACATTTAAAAAGAGACTGGATGTGGCACTCAGTGCCATGGTCTAGCAACCGCACCGGTGGGTCAAGGGTTGGACTTGATGATCTCTGAGGTCCCTTCCAACCCAGCTAATTCTATGATTCTATGATTCTATGAACTACAGAACAAGAAAAACGCATAGGAAGGTCTTAGAAGTATCACCATCTACCACACATCCCTGTCCCAATGCAGGGATCAGTTTTGCCTAAGCCATTCCTGACTGACAGTGCTAATCTTAAGCATGTTCCTCCAAAAGTGGAGTCTGGAGCTCTCTGAGCAATGTTTCTGTATGGTTGTTACCTCTAGAGAGCTTTTGCTGATGGCCAACTGGAATCTTTCAGGCTGCAATTGAAGCTGATATTCACCACAGAACTAGAGAATAGATTATTCTCTACCTCTATCAACAGCTTTTTTTGTCATTGAAGACTGTTCTCATGTCTCCCCTACATTCTCTCAAGGGAAGTAGCATGAGCCCAGTATCTTGGGAGACTTAAAATTAGATCAGACTGAGGAGTTTAGAGCACACAGTAGGAAGGGAAGCTGGCTCAGTAGGGACAGAGGGTACACAGGCTAGCTGCTTTTTTCCATAATGACCTCCTAGAACCCTACTCAAGGCTTTTATCTGTGTTTAAAAACACAGCACACTTTATTTTGAACAAGAAGGAAATGATGGAAAAATGAAATACAGATAAAGGAAATAAATCTTGAAGGCAGCTATTAATTTTAGGGACTGGTTTTGTAAAGCTATTTACCATCTGCCTCATATCCCCTGTACTCAGTTCTCCAGCTCTGACCTTTTCCTTAGAAACTTTCAAGTTTAAATCCTTCCCCAGTCCTCTCCTTCCATTTAAATTGTGATTTGGCCTTGTACCTCTGCAGCCCTTAAAAAGTTTTCTTGGTGTATTTGTATTTTTGGTGATTCATTAGACTGTGTCTGCATGTGTCCTTCTTAGTTACCTGAGGGCTTTTAGGGCTGAAAAAAGCAGACTGAGCTCAAGAGAGGAGCATGCCTAGCCCTAATAAATAAAGCACATGGAGTCAATTAAAACAATGTTTAAATAATTCTCTGAAAGAAGGATGCTTGATCTTACTACATCAGAGGACCACAGTGACTTTTAAGCCAACAAACTGTGCACATTTACTTTCTCATTTAATCTCCAGGTCTATAAAAAATGCCTGCTTCCATAGCAGTTATCTACCCATTCCAACAGTTAACATGATTTTGGAATTATTTTAAGTCCAAACCATGTGAAAATAAATCCTTACTCAATTTTGTGGGATTACTTTGTTTCCATTAAATTCCTCTTTAAAGCATTTCATATGCCTGGTCTTATTATTGTTACTTCCAGGAATTTCTAAATACTTCCAAATTTGGATTGATTAGAGTTTTTTAACTTTTCCTGGAAAAAAAAAAAATATAATGCAATTCCCTGCCTACTTTCCCAGGTATTTACAAACCAAGATGTTTAAATATACATCCTAATGGATGCATACACAACACATACCCTGTCTGTGTAGTTCTTTATAGTCCTAATATATTAGAAGACAGATAGACCAAATTTCATGAATTAAACAAAATAGAGCTTAGTGAGTACTTAGAGATGAGGGACCTCCAGAAGAAGTTGGGGAGGAGCAAGGAATGGTGAAGTCATGTGGCTGATTAAACAAATGACATCCTCACCACTTCCACACACATTGTTTGGTTCTGTCCTGAGCTTTAAATACTTGTGTTGTTTTGTAGGTGTGATCCTATCTTCAATTTTCTGTCCAATAACTTTTATTACAATAATTGAAGTGAAATGTTTCCATGTAAGTAGCTTCTATGTTAGTAATAGACTTTCATGCTTGCAAGGTCATTTTATACCTAGATTGGATAGTCCTAACCTCACTGAATTTGACTTTTACCTCTGACCTCAGTGGAGTCAGGATTTCTTACCTTGTAATTGAATTTCCTCAAATAATAGCAGACTTGTTTTTCCTTTTTCTGCTGCTTTTTTGTTCAGGTGTCCCTTAACAGGGAGATGACTCCAATTGCTTACTCTTTGGCCCACAGTGTACACAGTTGGTACACAGTGGAGATGACATTTTGACAGTGAATATTATGAAATAATTGCTGGCATCACCTTCCCACGAATCCTGTGTTCTCTTTCCATCCTTTTATGCGTGGGCAGGAAGCAACTGAGGTCAAGGCTGTAATTGCAGTTCTAGAACAGGCTTAGTTTCTTCCTTCAGTCAGGCTGCCTGTCCATCTTTTAATTATGTGATATAGTCTCTGTTTCATTGTTTTGCTATGGAGAGATTTGCCACAAAGCAACCTCTATGGCAAAGGGTTTGGCAGAAGCTTTCAGGATTCAGATTATATTATCTCACAGAAAAGTTAACTGGGTGCTTAAATAAATCTTTCCCTGCCTTCCTCTGGGCAGAGGTCAAACAATCAATGCACTATCCTAGTGTCCTGCTCATCATTGCACTGAGCTGCCCCAGCCTCACCCACCAGGAGGGATGAGCTGGTCACAAGCTGCCTCTTTCCTTCTCGTTGCTACCATTTGGTCTTTGTGCAGTGAAAAGAGGCTCTGAGCTCCACAGGCAGAAGCCCAAAAGCTCTTTAAGGAGTGCAGAGACATCTCCACCCTCCACTGTCTCTGGGCCATCTGTAAAAGGAGCTGGCAAAGTTTGGCCTCAGGCTGCCCTGTCTGTAGCTATATGGCCCTTTAGATGAGATGCCAACGTGTCCATGCTGGCTGTGATGATGGAAAAAAGAAAAGAAAAAGCAGCAAAAGAAAAAAAAACAGAAAAAAAGAAAAGCAGCAGAGCCTCAAGGGGCCAAGCTGCTGGAGCAGCAATCTTGCTCTCTAACATCTGTCAGGGCCAGATGAGGACTTCTCTCCTTAGTGGTCATTCCAGGGTTCTGTACCTTGCAGAGCTGAGCCAGTCCTTGCTGCAGCAGCCACACTGCTAAGGGTGGAAATTTGATGGGCTCTAATAAATCACTGGTGCAGAGTTTTGCTTTCTCTCTCCTGCCCTCCTGCATGACACATGGTTTTTGAGGGACCAATGGGGGCTTGAAACTTGCTGGCTGTATCTTCAGAGAATTATATGTTAGCATCTAGTTGTAGCCACCCAGGCCATGTCTTCAAGCCCAATGAACCCACCACACCGCCCTTTTGACAACAGTTATATTTTCCTTAGTTGTATTTTATAATTTTATTTGCAGGGCGTTTGCAGTGTTTGTTGTGTTACTCACAGAAACTTGTGTGTTCATAAACTCTGTTATGGGCTTGTGGGCTCTCACATTGGGCCTGACCAGTGTGAAATAGCAGCTGGGGAGTTTAGTTTCCTGCAGTCAGGGTTATGATCACTGCATGCAAGATTTCCTAGACCAGAGTCTCTTTTGCCCTTTGTCTGTCTTGTCTGAAGGAAGAATCCTTTCTGAGTTTTGTAGGCAAAGAAAAACAACCAATACAAAGATAAAACAGATTGCCAGAGACAAGTATTACTGCCTCTTAATATTTATTAAATTAAAAACAAAGATAAGAGGGAATGGAGGAACATGTGCCATAAAGCACACTCATTAGAAGGGCATTTACAAGCTCTGCCTAAAACAACACTTGCAGTTTCCCTACCTTAGTGATTTTTCTTCCTCTGTACAAAAACCCCAGTCTGCTCCCACCAGGCCTTGTGGAGCAGCATTTTGAGGCCTCATATGAAAAAGCAGGCCATGTACTGGCTTTTTTGTTGGTATTTTGTAGCCAGGGGCACCCATGTGGTTTCTTTGAAGGGAGTTGGAGCATAGGTGTACAAATGATAAAGTAGGCCAATGATACAGAAAATGGTCCCATTGCTTAGAAGATCTGGTAGATAAATCTTCACCAGAGATTGGGGTTCCTAGTGAAGTAGAGGCTTTCTTTGTAACCCTGTGCAAATCACCTGATCTCTCAGTTCACTATTTTAAAATAGAATTGATGCTGTGACATTGCATACCACAATAAGTGGTTATGGCCAGTGCTAGGAGGAGATGCTTTGGGATGCAGGACATTTGTCCATTCTTTTCCACACCTGGCATTCATGCTTCAAGTCCACTCCAGCATCTTCTAGTCCTGCCTCTGGTGGGTTTTGCCTTTACAAACTCTTGAGTAGGGTTGCATTTTGGCAACATTCAATCCTCCATAGGGTTGCATCCAGTGCAATACAGGAGGAGTTTCCTTCCTGCTTGGCCTTTGCAGCTCTTCTAAACCTATGATGTCTTAATTCCTGCTGTTTGAAGGCACTGGTTGTCAACATTTTCTAGAGTAAAACCTGTGCTCACCCTAGTTCCCAGGATGTGCTGCCTGCTGGGTAGTTAGGATGTTCATCTGTCACAGAAAAAAAAAGCTAAATTAAATGCTAAACTGAAAAAGTGTGGCCTTGGATGATCAGGTAGTGAGGTGGATCAGGAGCTGGTTGAAGGGTAGGAGCCAGATTTGTAGTCCATGGGATGGAGTCTAGTTGGAATTCTGTTTCTAGTCAAGTCCCTCAAGGGTCAGTACTGGTCCCAGTACTATTCAATATATTGAATATTGACCCTGTTAGGTGCCCCTGCTGTGGCAGGGGGGGTTGGATTAGGTGGTCTTTTGGGGCCCCTTCCAACCCCTAACTTTCTATGAATCTATGATTCTATGATAAGGATGGGAGGTGATGTTTCCTTTAGCACTTGCATCTCTGGGTTCAGTGAAGAGTACATGGTCATTTTTCCTTCTTTAAGAATTTTTTTTCAAAAATGTTTTTTTTTTTTTTTTTTTTTTTTTTCTTCCCTAGGAGATGACCCATTCCTGGCCTCCTCCTCTTACTGCTATTCACACTCCTGGCAAGGCTGAGCAGACCAAATTTTCTATCCCAAGCAAGGTACAAGTAGGCTACTACCAGTGACCTGATTAATGTTCCATTCTGTTGAGTGTTGTTTGCTGGAGAGTTAATTTTTTTAATTGGTTCCATTTTCAAAATTTCATAAGACTATTTTTAATTACAAATTCCCAATCAGGCTGTTGTTACTAGGGGAACTGCTTATTTAAAGCTGCCAAAGTCACAGCAGAGGTAAAGTGAACTTTGTTATCTTTCTACATCAAATAAAAAATATTTTATATATTATATAAAATATAAATTATATAATACATATTTTTATAATTTCATTTTTCTTCCACTAATATTTGTGCAATGCAATGACTAAAAATGGTCATTTTTCTGAGGGCATGTTGTGATAAGACGAAGGGTAATGCTTTTAAAACAAAAGAGAGGAAATTTTAGTTAGATATTAGGAAGAAATTCTTTAGTGGGAGAGTGGTTAGACACTGGCACAGGATGTCCAGGGAAGCAGTGGCTGCCCTGTCCCTGGAAGTGTTGTTGGCTGGGGCTTGGAGCAACCTGGTTTAGTGGAATGTGTCCTTACACCTGGAACTCGATGATCTTTAATGTCCCTTCCAGATGAAACCATTCTGTGATTTCTGATTTGTTCCTACTTAGTGACTGCAGGATGAGGTCTCATCTGCATGGTCAAACCAACCACAATGACTGAAAATGCTTCTGTGTTGCCCAATATCATCCTCAGTTTTGGCCTTCTGAAAAGCACCCACTCAGCACTTGCCACGTGAAAGGAACATGCGTGGAGATCACCTGCATTTCACCTGCATGTAATAAACCATTAAGTTGTAGGATTTGAATGAGACTTTAGCCCAGATTCCATTCTTACTTTTTAGTTATGATTCTGGTAGCACTCTTAGAGGTGGAGCTCACACCCAGGGTTTCTGGAGGTGTCTTTTGCTAAGACCTGGACACCTGAGAGCTGATGATGTTTGGGGAAGGGGACAACTTCCCCAGGGGGGGAAATCTACACCAGTCTGACGTGGAGCTGCAGAAAAGTTGCTTTCTTAAAGGCAAGGCCTTGAAAAATAGCTTATAAAACTGGTACTGCTTGAAGTTATGGTTCAAGGAATTGTACAGACTTTTAGAAGAAGCTGGAATGTGCTTTTCCTCTTACTGGTATTATCTGTGTAGCAGATATTCTGGTGTCTGAAATGCAGCTGCCATACTTAATGATGTAAATCATATGAAATTAACAATATCTGTGACTCCTTAAAAAAAGAAAGCCAGTGCCCAGACTGCCTTATTGGGATGGAATGGGATTGTTATTACTCTAACACTAACTGCTGCAGCATTCAGCATCAGAAGACAGAATCATAAAAAACTAGAATTGGGTTAAATTCAGTTGACACCATTTAGGTGAAAGTGGAGTCTGACCTGTGTGAATACAGTAAGAACAGAGGTGTTTGCCCACTGGAAGCTGTTGTTTTTTTTAATTTATAGCATTTCTTAATTCAATGCACTGGTTTTGATGGGCCCAACGAATTGGTGAAACTCTTGCAGGCTGCCAGTCTCTGCATTGGCACCAGTATGAGCATGAGGTTCAGAGAAGATAAAATTCTGGTTTGCTTTTCTGTTTCTATTGTTTGTTTTGAACTTTTAAGGTCCATGTGAAAGTCAATTTCTGGGCATGTTAAATGTTGTTCCTAGGATTTTCGACCATATCACTTCAATAGAAAATGTAAACTAGATTTTTTTTGAGCTAGCAATTTGGGGCAATAGACAAATACTTAAATGTTTCCAAGTTTGCTAATTTTACTTTAGAAACTGCACCAGAAATGTCTCTTTAGAACATCACACTAAATCAATTATAGCCAAATTAGGTATCTTAGACATAATGTTGCTAGATTCTGCAACTGTATAAACCTGAGACAGGGACTGTTAGCAATTTTCAATTTAACTGTTAAAAAAAAAAGCATCCTCAAGAGAAATGTGTATAAAAAAGTGTGATAAAAAGGTGGAACTTATCAGAACAATTCATCCCTTTGACATTGAAATTTCAAGTGCCATGTGTACTCTTAGGGCATGATTTACTTCACAAGGGAATGACTGACAGCACAGTATACTACTGGGAACTAATAATGCCCTAAGAGGAAGTGCAGTGAGGGCTTTAATGACTTTTACATCCTACAGAACTAATACTTCCAGCAAAGTACTGCCTGGCTGTAAGATGAGCTTGTAAATAACACCTTAATTTCAAATGATCAAACTCTGCTTGGAAGGAAAGCTGATTACAATCACTGTGGACTGTAAAGCCTAGAGAAAAACTAAGCAAGAAAACACTGATGTTAAGGAGGCAGCTTAGTTCTTGTGATCCTGGCATGATCATGCTCAGTGTTACAAGCCAGATTCTTCACTGGTTGATAGTAGTTGTACTTTTATTGATTTCATTGGATTTGGACCAGTTTCCATCAGATGAAGATCTGCTTCCTTGTGTCTTTATCAAATCCCGTGTGTCTCAGTCCAAATAAAAAAAAAAAGTGACTATCAATAAAAGGTTACTGTATTTCCCAGCAGTGAGGTCAGAAGAAGAAAGGCAGTGCTGCTGAATTTAATGCAGAGTTGCATTAACATTGCATTAACAGCACATCACAGAGACCTCATCCACATCTCCATCACCAAGCCTGGAAAAAGCTGGGACCACTGTGCACATAAATCTGTGCAGTGTCTCCACAGAAGGGGTGTAGAGATTTACAGGAGCTCTTGTGTGAACTGTGCAAGGATCCCTCGGTGGTGCTCTGTCTCCACAGTTAATGTGGTTTTTTTTTTAACTAATGTCACTATTGCTGCCTTAACAGTCCCGTGCCATCTCCTTCCCTCTTTGTGCAATTCCCTTAATCTAGCAACCTGAGATGTATCTTACCTTCTTCATCTTATTTAACTAATGCTGACATTTTGTGTGTTCTTCTTTGTAGGACTCCCAACATCTGACCTCAGGATACAATGTACAAAGTAGGTCTTTATCATCCTAGACCTAACAGTCAGGGCTGGGTTTTTTTTTTTTGGTTTTCCCACCCCCACCCCCACCCCCCCCACCTCCCCCTGCTTAAAATCATTAAAACGAAGGCTAAACAATTAATTTCTTTAGTGGTAAAGCAGATCAGTTCCATTTTTTATTATATGTTATGCATTGTGGCATGTTGTGAAACCAAGTCTAATTAGATGGGCTGACAGCTTTGGGTGCATTTTAATTCTACAGTAATCTTTTGACATTTGAAAATGTGCTTCCTTTGTTTGCAGAGTGGAGTGATCCAGCAGGGAAAGTTGCAACTAAGTCAGTGCCACAGAAGTCGTAAGTACTATTACTTCCAGCTTTAAATCTCATTTTAAATTTATCATAAAGAATAAGCTTAGTTCTCCAAAGGTAACTAAAATCTAGCTCTGCTTGTAAGCTTGTCCTGGTGTTCAGGTGTTCTCAGTAGTCCTTAAAAATTAGCCATAAAACAGTTTTATGTTTCCAGTGCTTATTGCTGTTTCTTCTTTTTAAGCATTAGCTAACAGAGGGATGTGTGAAAGATGAGTTTATTAAGCAGAAATAATGTTGATTTTAGTTGTACAGCTTGCCAAAATTAAATCACTTTTATGCTTCTCTCATCAGATACTAAGCTCCTTACAATAGAAAATGCAACCCAAGGAACAGATGATGCAGGAATTTTAACATTCATACAGTGAGAGAGAGTAAAAGAGTAAAATACATCATACAGAATGATTCTACTGTCTGGTGTTGAAAAGCTGGTCTGGAGTTTCATACACTTTGAAACAGCTGAGAATCCCAGTAAATATGAGTTGAAAATTTTGGAAGAGCTAATTCTCCATTGTGTTAAAACCATTTTTATTTGGTGCTTCTGTGGTGTAAGGCTGCAATAATATAGCAGTGAGTTGAGACTGAACTGGTTTTTTACTTTTACCCCAGGATCTCCAAGAAATTTACAAACAGGGATTATATAATTACTTTGAAATTAGGTCATTGGTTTTATACTTCTGTAAATGTGTTGGGTTGATTTCAGTTCAGAGGCTGTTTGTTGGTTTTTTTTTTTGATCTGGTGTTCAAGTTTGTTAAACTACAGAATGCAGAACTCCAGTAGCAACTGTCATGTGTGAGAATGCAATATGTTAATTTAAAATTCCTTCAAAATAATTCTAATGGTTCCCCTTAATCTACTAAGGGCACATTTTTAAGTAAAGGGGGAAAAAAAAATCAATGCTGAGGTACCTACATAGGTTTTTATAATTAATTTAAATATATTGAACCTTAGTGCAAGTTTGTGAACAGGAGAGCACTTGCTGGCATTCAGTGATTTGTCTGTGACTATGGAAGAGATGTGGGAATAGGCCAGATGTGGATCCTGAATCTCCAGTTCTTTACTCATATTCTCAAGGAAGTCGTCATTCAACTGAAATTTATTTAGTAAAGCTGTACAAAATTACAGTTAAATGACTAATCCAATTTTTAAATTACTTTTTTCTCTTCAGAATGAATGAGAATTGGATAAGAATGATAAATAGATTGATCTGCATAAATAGCATTTATTGATGAAACTTAGTAACGAAGTAGTTTTATCCCTTACTTTTGATTTCCAGAAATAAGTTGGCATTTTTAAAGAATCTGACCAACTGTACCTGCTGTTCTTGGTAATGGAATGGGTGCATTTAGATTATCTAAGTGGTCCAAACCTAACATCAAGCATATTCTATAGTAAAAGAAAAAAAAAAAAAGAAAAAAGTTTTTTAAAATATTACTATATCTTAAAATTATTTTTCTCCTAAAGCAAGTGTATTTGGATTCCACTGTGAAAAATATTTTAGTGAGTGTACCATAAAATACAATATTTCAATAGTTTGTAACCAACAGTAATAGACTTGTCAATCATGGTTTATAGTTATAAGCTGAATTTCAAAAGAACAGTGCTTCAGAGCTCAGTGGTATATAGTGCATTTAATGGGACCAAAGCTCTCTATAGGAAGCCTGATATAAAACCTGAAGATACTGAGTACATTTTATGAACCAGTTGCTCTCTGTTCTGCTGCTTGATCTAAAGTTCCAGTACTATCAATCAGATTTCTGCTGCAATGAAATGCCTTCTTATGGTAGGTGATAGATTTTACACATGAGAGATCAGAGCTGCAATAAAGCTACTTTTATTTTTAGCTTCCAAATGAAGATCAGCTAACCCATTACTATCACTTTTTTCTATTTTACTGCAGAAAAATTGTTAAGGCAGCTTTTAAGGATTTCTGCAGGGCTTTGGGAGGTTAGAAGGCAGTCCACTGTGAGACTTGATATTATCAGGCCAATTTGTTGCTTTAGATCTGCATGTGCAGTTATCACCATCTTCACTGAGAATTATGGCACTTGAGGACACAATGAAATTAAAGCAGAGTGGGGCTGAAAGATGGAGGGATATCAACTAGAGCTGGATCCAAACAAACTGTGATAGAACCTGCAATCATTGTGTATTTTAATAATATAGTGTTTATCAGACTGCAGTTATAGTAAGGATTTAATCTTTCTAACACTGGTCAGTTTCAGTGATATTGGAGTGAAGTTGCAGTCCAGCTCATCCCCAGTAACATTTGATCTTGTAGTCTTCAAAACCATGTTCTCCACCAGTTCCTCACATGTGCTGTCAATGGGACCTTTTATCTGTATTTCAGCCTGATCAAGTCAGACTGAATTGGAGTTTGTTCATCTCTATGCTTTGTAGAAGCCTCTTAGCTTGGGAATGTTTTTAGGTAGTCCCCAACTTTTTAAAGTTTATGTGCAATCCATTGAATCTTAAGTTATATTTTTGCATTTACACTGGTCCTGGTGACTTATAGGTTCCATGGGCTTTGTTAGAAATCCATAAAAATTGGTAGTAATGTGCTTGCAGACACCATATCATTGAGTTATACCATGACTAGTTGAGTGATGTGTGCAGAATGAAGATACTTTACTTATTTTTACTGCCTGGATGTTGTCACAGAAATCAGGTGCAGAAAGATGATGGAAGAGCTTTGCAGGATAACCTTTCAGGTGTGTGTTTCTAGAGGGAAGAATGGGGACAACATCCTGCAAGTCAGATTAATTGACCCAACTCTTGCTTGTAGGGGGAGATGCCAGACACATGGCTTTTGTCATAAAAGGCTTTCTGAAATACCAATTTCATCCTTTTTACACTATTTCAATGTATTTTACTACATCTAAATGCTGGAGAAATGCAGTCTCCTAAGTTCTGCAGCAGGTAAAATATAAAGTAGATTAGATGAGGTTGTGGCTAATTTCTGCACCTATGTTGTACATGAGTGCATATACATGTACCTAACCTCAGCTCCTGATTTCTGCTTAAAAATATTGAAAATCAAATTCTGAATGCTGATTGTGTGTATTTCATGGGGAATTTTTCAAGCTAAAATTAGGCTACGTAAAACTACGGCACCTGGTCTCCCTTTTTAAAAAATTTTAAATTCAGCCTAGAAGTCCACTGTGTATAATGTAGTCAGTTCTCAGCCAGTCCACTCTGCCTGGTTTATTTTGAAGCACTTTAAGCAGGAACAGATAAGGTGCAACCAATTGCACTGAAAAGGATTTTCTGTCAGCTTCCATGATTTTCAGGGTGTGAACTCAGCCTGCGACTTAGGTTTCTGTTATATAATTACCACCCCAAGTATGTCATCCTCAAACATCCAGTCCTTTTGTTCTGTTTTGGTTGTTAGCATTTGGCCTCTGTCCAGCTGGAAACTGTCCAGAAGCTTTTTAATCAAGCACATCCTGTGTTTCAAGATCGTACTGCAGAGTAGTCTTGGGTAGTTTCCATAAAAGCCTAGCTAAAAAGAAGAATATAATCATAATGGTATTCTTCCCCTGTCATAAAATGACTTCCTATACTTACTGTATTAATCCAGGATTAAAAGGCCCTTCACATGGGCTCCGTGAACTACCGGAAACCATTAAAAACTTAGAGCAGCAAATTTATATGGAGCAGACAAAACCAACTTACTCCATGGAGTTTTTTTTTATCCATCATGCTTAATGATACACAACCATGTAGGGGACAGAAAACAGCTGAATGCAGTGGGCTCAAAAACAAAACAAGCAGCTGAAACTATTTCTGTGCTATTTCTGCATGGGTTTTTCAGAGGGGGTTCACCACTGGTTTCAGTTGGGCCAGAATTTCAGTTTACAGTTCTAAAAAAATGCAGTAAAACCAGCACTTTTCTAGTCCCAAGGATTCTCATAATACGTGATGGAAACCTGTTTGAAAATGGAAATGTGCTTCTTGAAATCTAACTACTTTTCATAAGTATCTAATGACTTTTTGGAAGTTCTCCAGTGTCAGGGACAGCCACCTGGGAGCATGGAAAACAAAATTTGGCAGCATGTTCAAGCTACAAATTAAAGGTAATTCACAGTTTGAAATGAATCAGCATGAGGTCCTTATGAAGAGTAATCAGACATCAAGAGGATTTTACACCAAGGATTGTATATTGGATAATGTGACGAATAATGTTATTCAGAACATTCAAATCAAGAAGCATTGATGAATTCCTAACCTTGAAAGGAATTGGTTTAAAAAACTGGGATTCCTTCAATGTCGGTGCATCATTTCCAGTTCAGTCACATGAACCAAAAATGTAAAATTCATCTCCAACTGGAATAGGAAGAATGTTTCATTTATTTATCCAACTCTGTACCTGTGTTCCATTCACAATCCAGCCCAGGTGTAACACGATGAAGAAGCTGAAATTTTTAATATTTCTGCTAGCAGTTTTCAGTCGATCATATTAAAGTAGAAGAGCATCAATTGATCCCACAGTGTTGACTTTAAATGTATCCTTTCTTTTACAGCATACTTTACTCTTCACTTAGTGAGTGTGGGCAAGCTTTAATCATCAGACTCAGTACTGCCTGTTTGGTAGAAGTAGGAAGTTCCAAAGATATTCCCTCTGGGGAAACAGGGAAAGTCATGAATAGGAGGGGCTTGCAGTAATTATGATAAGTGAAACAACAGTGGCAGCAATTGGAACTCCATTCATCTTTAGAGGGCTCCAGTGCAACGTATTAAAGGAACAAACAGCAAATGAAAAGAGAAGGGGTTTGATAAGAAATCGTTCATATTTTGTCTTTACTGTTTTGCTTTGCATCCTTTTGCCTCGTGAGTTCTTGGGTTTGGAGCAATGGTAGTCAGTCAAGATAATATAATTTATAAACTCACTGCCATGAGCTTTTGCTTCTGAGCTAAGTAGTAAGCAACCCAGAATAAAACACACAGGCATTTCCTATCGGGGTTGTCTATAGAAACAAAGTTGCAAAATATTTCAGCTGCTATGAAATACATTAGAATCCTGCATCCTAATTTAAAGCCTTGTATCCTTGAAGATAAGCCCATTATTCAAAATAATTTCTAAATTAGACTTTTAATTTGCTTTCATTATTCATCTGGCTCACATACAGTTTAACCTCCCTGTCAAAATAAAGTTATTTCCTAATACATTCTTTTCTATGATCTCTTTCTCCTGACATGTTTATAAATCAGTTTCTAAGATTGTGGGAACAGAACTAAATTAATTCTCTTGTATTTTGCTGATCCATGTTGAATATTTCTTGACTATCAGAGACTTAAATAATTACTGCATAATATACATGCCTGAAACAAGCTAACCAACTCCCATCTTGCCAGCACTACTTGTTGCAACTCTAGTGAGCATGGAACCATTTGAATTTCCTCATACTGCAAACCCCCCATTTAAAATTCAACATTTATTTGCCCTCCCTAACAAGTAGCAGTTGAAATACTTTGTTCTCAAGTAGGATGCTTGACTGCATCACTGATAAATGTATGCAACCACTGAACTACAACCAGTGAAGTCATAGAGAACAGGAAACAACACACATTAACATGGTTGGATTTGGGATATATTTTCCTGTCTGCTACATATCAGTTCCTATTTCAGAAACTGCAAATCTGCCACAGGTTTCCCTGTATTTATAGAGCTTTTCCACAGGCACCAGCATATGTTGTGTCTTCATGGCTTAAGGCCAGTCTCAAACCAACTTCCCAATTTACATTTCTGTGGGATGGAATCACTTCCAAACTTCAGGGCAACTTCAAACATTCGTTTTGAAAAACAAAGGAACTCAGTAAATCTAAAAATGTAAAACAGGATAGAGCAGAGGAAGCCACCACATTCATTAACTCTCCAACCTACTTGTTCTTGGGGCAGCACATTTGCTGATAAAAAAACATATAAACTAACTTCTTGCTTGGCTTTCTGGCCACCATAATTTGGACCTCAGCTTGCTCTCTTTTGTCTTAACTCTGACCTGTCAGTAAATTTCAGGTTGAAATTTCAGCCAAGCCATTCCTCTCTGTTACATTTCCTTCCTGATGCTCTTTCCTCTGGTCCCTTTCATTCTTACTGTCATCTCTTACTGGCTTTGCAGACTTCAATAGCCTGAGACAAATTGAGAAAATTGTCACCCTGGTTCATCTGCACCATGCTGCAAAATAGTCATAATTGGAAATGGGTGATAAGCTTGGAAGAAGAATGGATTTTGCCAGGAAGTTTGGCATTCCTAATACTAGAGTGGGCTTCTAATTTGTGTCCTAAATATCCTAGGTAAGACTAACAGCCACTTTTCCTAATATCACAACTTAATCCCTTGCATCTTTGCTCTGAATCCCTCTGACAACCCCAATAATCCACCACATCTTTCTCAGCTTTACACTTTCCATCCAGAGGAACTTATATTGTTACCATTATCCTTTGGGCTAAGGGCTCAGCAGGGCTCCAAAATCTATCAATTTTCTGGCCAGAGGGCTTATTTTTTATGAAGTGAAGTTCTCACAAAACCCCATGGGGCTGGGCCACTCTCACTGCATTATCCTCCATCTTGGATAGCCCTTGGAGCCACGGATTCAGAATAGCTTTCCCTTACAAAAAGATCCTCCCAAACACAGAAAAATGAAAATATTCCCCACTGCTGGGCTGATTGCCATTCTGCATTCCTGGAGGAAGAGCTGCTTCTCTCTCTTGTGTCCATGTATCTCAGAAAAATGCATTTTGAGACTTTCCTAATGCTGCAACACAGCTTCCCAAGACATTGATGGAGCCCCAGAGGAGAAGGGAGGTGTCTATGGCCTTACTGCAGTAGGTGCAAACCAACTGTTTAATTAAAACCCATGTTATGGAAAACACAGAGGGGGGCTAGAAAATTGGCAAATAAAAAGTAGTTTCCTAATTTCCAGTGGATCTTTTTTTTTTTTTCCTTCAAGATAAAAATAGTGAACAAAATCTGAAGATAGTTTCGCTTTCAGGAATTTTCCCTTACTGGAAAGTCCAGTTTAGTCAAAATGTTTCAAAAAGAAAATATTTACAAATTTTGAAAGAAAGATCTCGAGTCATCTACCTCATATTGACAAGAAAGACTTAAATGCAGCTGTAGTAAATAATGAGAGGATTGCTTTCACAGCTATTTACATTAGAAATACTGAAGTATTTGCTTTTAGGGTATCCCTGATAAGTTACATGCATGTAGCTGTTTTAAGAACATATATGTACTTTTCTGCAGAGAGAGAGGAATGTAAGTGCTGCCCATATTCAATTTAGCATGAATTTCAATAGTCCCAGCCAAATTTGCAAGCCTATACAAATCATATAGCTTCAAGTCTGGCTGGGTGCTAGACTGGAATTTTTTGTTAGGTCAGACCTTTATCTCAGCTTCTTTTTGTGGCTCTTCATGGGGAGATTGAAGAGGAACGGAAACTGGTGACCTGTCTTGACCTTTAGTACTGGATTAAAATTCCAACTTGCTGCCATGGCAACAGGGCCTTGAAAATTAGATCCTGACAGAAGCAGAGAGAAATTTAAACTGCAACTGCTGGCACTAAACTGAAGAAAGGTTTCTTACTGTTGTCAGTGACAGACTCTTAATTGAAATAATCTGCCTTTCCCTGTACTTCAAGAAAACAAGGAAGAGAGAAATGAGGAAAACACAAAACTGGATCTTGATCATTTTTAAAAGCAAAAGTTTATCACAAGTTGAAGTAAAGCAGATGCTGCAGGATCCAGCATGGACTCAGATATTGGAGGTGGCAGCAAGCAAACCTGTGGGGTGAGAAGGGAGACAGAGTACTGGTAGCAGGAGCCTGACAGTGGCTGGTGTTAAATCACAGGTTAAGTTTCTATTTTTTTCTCGTTTAACCTGACACCAGGGATCAACAGAGACATCAGAGTGTCACTTCTGACCCCCAGGATCTAGATAATTATCTGTTCTGTAGGTGTAAAGGGATAAACAGAAGTGAGATAGTGCAATTTCAGATCAAGTGTGATAAAAGTTACTCATTTTCCACATTGGAAATCAATGTAACAGTCGGATGGAGAGTGTAAGTCCTTCACTTGCTAAAGGAGGTTAAGTTGGTTTATTCCCCATGGAGAGCAAAATGCAATGGTAACCTGAAGGGAGAAGCTGCTTAGGGTCACATAAGGAACTTCCAACTCTATTCTGCTTATGTAGGAATCTGTCTCTTCCCAAAATCAAATAACCCTGAAAATCAGGTTGCGTGTTAACCCGTGGCTTTCTTCAGACACCCAAGGATCCTCAGGGTGCTCTGAGGGCCCTGCTTCCTTTCCTAAGGAAAGGAAAGACCAGATGGACCCCTCCCCATCACACAGGGGAAGCCTAGCAACCACTAGCCCCTCTTTCTAAAGTTCCTGTAGAGGTTGCTGTCTTCTTAACACCAAAAAAATAAAAGAAAAAAATCAAAATATTTTTTTCGTAGCAGACAAAAGAGAGTTCGTTGTGGACAAAAAAATACTGTTTAATTGGATTAGGTGTCCTGTACAGCTAGAAAACTGCTGCAGAATCAGATAGGACTGCAGATACTATATATACCTAGGTAGAAGTGTAATGACTCTGGGTAGATGGCATTAAATTTTTGGAAGAGGCAATGTCCAAACTTGCTACAGATTCCTAAGACCATGTTTGGAGTATTACTTCAAGTTGAAGGCATGCATTCATTTAGTTTTCTTTACACTATGCTACTAAAGTATTGGATTTGTCATTAATTAGTGTATTTTATAATTGCAGTACATGGGGAAATATTACAGATGTTTACAAATACAGAATTTGGGCTAATGTGTTTTTTATCATTTTCTGTGTGGTATAGAGGTAATACTTATCACTAATACCATCTATTATCAAAGACAGGTAAGCATTAAGCAAGCTTGGCCTTTGTTGAAATAATACATGGTACCCTCTTAAACCACTGATTTCTGGACTGGAGGGTTGACTTGATACACAGCAAAAAGTGGGTGAATTTTCTAGCAAAAGAAAACAAAATCCACTTAACATTTCTCACACTGTGACTTACGTGCTTCAGTAATGTCAGACAGTTAAAAATAGAGGCCATTATTTGAAGTTTCAAGTGTCAAATTAATTCCTGTTGTTGCTGTCAAAGATGAATTTGCCCCATCCTGTTGTGCACTTGCCACTGTTAATGTTTCCTGCAAAGCACCAGTAATTCTGTCTTAATTACTGTCAGACTGGACTATGGAGCCCAGGAGTTTCTGGCAATTGTGTTTTGCTGGGAGGGAAGGTAAAGAAACGTTTAAGTAGGTTTTTTAAATAAGCATGAAATCTCTGAAGATGTACTATTGTAGTGCATGCTGTATATCAAAATATATAAGCATCTAGTTGTAACAATGACTTTGTAAACACATTACTGAGCAAACTATGAAAAGTAATCCACCAAGGGGCTGTTTCCCTAACTCATAAGCACTAAGTTAAGAGAACAGTGCCATAAAGTGGATATGTGCTGTTAAAAAATACTTCCTTTTATGTGCAATTATTCTGTTTTAAGCCCAATAGATGATTCCTGTTTTATTTCTAGATGCATTTATTTAAGGCAAAAGTCAACTGTCCTTAGAAAACAGATGATTCATTCATTAGTAGGTGAACATGGGGCAAACAATACTTAAGGGTGGCACGAAAATGCCCACACGCACCACACATGGGCAGAGCAGTGAGCAGCATCCTACATTTCTGCAGTGTCCTACAGTTCTGATACAGCTCTTGTGGAATTAAAATATGGCCCTGTATAATGAGAAAAGCCTTCAGCACTCTCCTTCCTTTTAGCAGCCTGCAGGCATGGCCTGGGGAGGTGTTAGGAGCCCACCTCCCCGGGGCACACAGAGCCTCCTCCCTCCCAAGCCCTGCAGTGGCTCCCTGAGCTTTCAGCTGCCCCAGGGCATCCCCACCACAGGCTCTTTACCCAGGAGGAGCACAGTGGCTCATAGACAGCTTGAAGGCCACATTTTCCAACTCATCTTGGCATAGCTGTCAATCATATATCACTTGTCTCCACGTCCTCACCCCCACACTGCTCCAGAGCAGCCTGGTGTAAAAGAGAAAAGACATGGGGTAAACCATGACACAGCACGAGTACTTCTGATCTCTTGTTGGCATTTTTGCTCAAGCCTAGCTGAGGAGGCTTTCCAGCAAGCAGCACTCATGTATACTTTCAAAAAAGGACAGGGAGATCACAGGCAGAGGATGATCTGAATTTAGGGGTGATAAGTTTTTCTGCATTTACTCATCATGTCTTTTTTCAAAGGGAACATCACAGTTCCTGGTGACTACAAGGGGAGTTTGCTCACTCAGTGTGCAGCTTACTCTCAGAGGGACTTTATTCAGGAAAGTGTAAAGCTAGAGTAAGAAATGGTGTTGAGTAACTTGTATACAAACTGGATATGGAATTTGTTATGGCCAAAAATCAGTAAAATCTCATATATTGCAAACTGCTGACATTTTGTGCAGTTCTGTAAATTGTGCCACTATGCAAACACTGAGCTAAAAAGCCAGTATTGCCTTCCATCTCCAAAATACAGAACTTTCTGTTGCTATTTTGCTTGAGCCGATGTGTTAAATACTACTGTTATGAATTGGCTGTTGTGAATTAAAAAACTACACGAGGATTTATATTGGCTGTATCCTTGGTAATGTACCATACTGCTCAGACTGATTAATACCAGTGAGAAACAGTTCATTGATTTTGTTTGCTTTGTCTCAGCCAGTAGAAAAAAAAAAACAAAACTATTTAGGGGACTGGAGAAAATTTATATAGTTAAAATCTCAGATATGAATGGTCATGGTACTGTTCTTATAAGTGATGGGAGTTTGAGACTTCAGAAGAAAGCAATATTCCTGGTTATGAAGATTTTGCAAGACTTATGTATTAGTGTAACAATACAGTGTTTCAGCATTGTTGTGGTTTTAAAACTGAAGGCTTTAATAAATAGTTTTAAGGTTTTTTTAATTTTTAAGAAGTCTTGATAGGCTAAATTACTTCATGTGTAGTTTACAGAACATGCAACATGCATTGTATTAAAAAAAAAGAATAAAAAAAACCCCACTATGAATCTGTTAAACTGTAATGGCTCCCAATCATGACAAATTTGCAGATTAAAGCTCATTGAATACATATTTAAATGATAAATGATAATGGCTTGGAAAGAGCCATTATGATCTATTTCATCAATAATCCACTTCTTTTGCCTTGTAACTACACCGAGGATGAACATAATGGATACTGCCTGATGAAAAAAATATTTTGTTTATGAAAGAGAACTAGAGAAATTCTGAGATTAAAAAATTTAAATGGTTGTTACTGTTTGCTTATAGTTTTGATATCGTATTATGCATTTTTCCCATATTAATATTAATCATTTACAGCTCCAAAGATTGTAGTCAGAGAAGAGCATGCTCAGTTTTAATATCCCTCAAAGTGCAGCTGATTTTGCTGGGTTTTGGCAAGTGTTAGTAAGCAGATTGAAGAAGGGATGCAGAATCAAACAGGCAAGGTTTTCAACTGCAGATTGTTCAGCACTTGTAAGCAAGCATCCAACCCCACAAAGTTTGTGAGCAGCTTCAGTGGGTTTGTCACAAACATCTCATGTTTCCCAAGCAGAAACATGCACACCTTTTCTTAATTTATTGTGGGATTTGCTGTGCCTGCCCAGGACAGCTTTCAGCATCCTCCAGTGGTTCCCAGTTGCATTCAGTTCTGTTCAGATGGTGCTGATGTTTTGGCACTCATGGGCATGCACCTTTGGAAGACCTGGTGGGATTTTTTTTTTAACAAAACCCCTAAATTGTGCCGAAATAAAATTCCCTGCTGAAGAAAGAGGAGGGGTACGAGTAGAACCAGGTGTTCTGTGTTGCCAGCTCTTGGTTGTAGTTTCATGTACACGTGGATTTCATCTTGTGCCTCATTGGGTTCAGGATTCTGTGCCTGGTGCCTCTAGGACTGAGTTACTGAAAGCCACTTATAAAGCAGAAGTGAAACTGTTTGGTATGATGAGGTAACAAAGTGCATCTTTGTGGGATATTCTGAGTCAAAATTAACAGTTAACGTAAAGGTGAAATTTTTCAAGTTGAGTGTGTATTTTCTGCTGTGACACCCAAAGTTAAATCTCTTCCACATGAAGTTTGGTGGATTCATTTGCCTTATTGTGTTTATGGATCCACTGAATGAGTTACCAGTGGAGTGGGTCGTGAAAGTAGTCTCAGTCAAGTTACTAGAATCATTCATCTGAAGGATGTGAAGGTCCTTTTCAAGAACCATGTTTACCAAGTCCTTCTGGGCATTTTCTCTTTTCTAGTAGCATACCATTGCACATTAACACCATGAGCTGTTTAACTATAAACAAGACTCTGAGAAAAGAGGAAGATACAGTTCTAGGGCCTCTTAAAAACAGCCACGATTTAGATTGTTCCCTTCAAAAAAAAACCCCAACTTGTGATTTTGCTCTTTGATGTCATGAAGCATTAGCTATTTTCACTGTAGGTGAAACACTTCAAGTGGCTGTTGTCTCAGGCAGTCAGTACCTATAGAAATTCAGCATCAATGCCATCCCAGACTACCATAATGTTTTGAATAACAGAAGAAGGATCAGAGGGCTCTTAACCAGGAACACATGCTTCGTGTAAATGCTCAAGTAAAACATAAGCTTGCAACAAGGTTTTGTGGCCTCCTTGTGAAGCCATGTGCCAAGATATTCCTAATGACTGTGGCTGAGCCTCAAGCCTGGGTGATGTTCAGAAGTGCCCATGAGGGTGAGAGCTTTGGGGACAGCTGTGGTGTCACCCTGCATTAGAGCTGCCTAAGCCAGTGCTGAGGAGCTGGCGGCCACCCAGCCCACAGGCAGCAATCCTGTGGCATTGCTGTGGCCATGGAATGCTTGGCCAAGTGGGGTGAAGCACTCTGCTGCCTCTGCACTGGCCCCACTTTGCTCAGCATGAGGCAAAAACCCTCCTGCAGCAGCCTGTGGCACACTGGAGGCTTGGCCTTCATCCTTCAGAGATGTGAAGATGAGCAGGTATGGGAGAGGCCAGTTCCTCCTCCTCCTCCTGCGTGCCACAAGGTCTCAGTGGCCTCTGGCCAGCCCTGTGTTTTGATAATTTGGTCACTTTGTGGGTGGCCTGTTCCAGCCTTCCAAATCCCTACAGTCATGCTGTTATGGCCCAGCTAGAGATTTAAAAGTTCTCATTAAATATTTCTCTCGGGTAAGTCTGGTTCAGAGGTGCTTTGCAGGGTGAGGAGTGGGGAGAGGGAAAAGTCAGTCCTGAGTGTTAAAAAAAAAAAAAACAGCTCTATTTTTAAATCTTTTTTCCATAGTAATAGTTTGTCAAATGACTTGCTGCAATAAATGGGTCTTTGGAAATTTGAAAAGTTCAGTTCTAAGTTCAGAAGCAGCCCTCAGGCATTGTGGTGGAAGATCCTTGTACATATTACAGAGTGATTATTGACAGGGTTTAACTTTATTGACCCTGCTCTCCTAATTCCTAACAAATTTTCTAAATGTGCTCTTTAAAATCCCTGCAGAGCATTGCAGACTTCGGGTAATTCCAGAGCTGCATCTGAGATTATTGCTTTATTACCTTGCTTTTCATCCCCTTCCCCAGTCAGGCTGGGACTCTGATGTTCCTTTTTTAATATATTCTAAGCATAAGTATGATAGTAATGATAGTAGGTGTGTTTTTCCTTCCTATAGCTTTCTGCTTAGCTATTTATCCAGCACATCTGATCTATTCTATTAATTCAGGCACTTTATACACCACAAAAAAAACCCTCACTACTTTTTTTTTTTTCCCCCCTTTTTTTTTCTTTTTTTTCTTTTTCTTTTTTCTTTTTTTTTTTAATAAAAAAATTCATAGCTTTGCTGATGGGTCAAATGGAAACAAATTACAAGTTTATTCCTGTATTGACAACTAAAAATATTCTGGAAGTCTTTAAAGACCTGTCTGATGTCTCTGAGCAGACTTCTGTCTCTCCCTTTCCCTGAACCTGCCATGATACCTGGAAGTGTTCAAGGCCAGGTTGGAAGGGGCTTGGACCAACCTGGTGTAGTAGAAGGTGTCCCTGCCCATGGCAGCAGAGTTGGACCCTGGTGATCTTTAAGGTCTCTTCCAACCCAAACCATTCTGTAATTCTGTGATACAGAGTTTCTTGCTGGAAATTTGCCTAGATTCATTTCCTCCCCCTGTCAAAATTGCACAGTTGAAGGATAAAAATTCTACTTTAATCAATAAATAAAACCTGAATATTTAATTTCTGCAGAGGTTTCTGGGGTTCATAACTTATTGCTATGCATTGCAGAAATTGTGTTTGGTTTGTGCTTAAATGCTTTTTGATTAGACACTGCTCAGATTGTTAACAGCAGGTACCTTCTTTGGATTTTAGAGAAAATTAACTTTCTCTGATGTGATTGCAAATTGACCAATATCTCCAGCTTTAGGTAGGAAATAATTCTGAAAATGAGAAGGACAATGTGTTCTTCCTTATTTAATGTTTCCACCTTCTTTGGAAAGAACTATATAATACTCAATATGCCTTGCAATTCACCAGAGCATTTTCTTATTCTCACTTTTTGGCTATTATGGCAAATTAATAAGTTCTCCTTTTAAGAGTTAAACTTCATTCACACCAAGTTTTTGGGTTATCACGTGTGAATGAATGGGAAAGTATTGTCTGTAAAACATTGCCTAATTTTTAAAATTTTTGTCAAAAAATGTTGCCAGAATGTTCACCTGAAAATTGAGAGGAAATACCTACTCAAAGAAAAAATTTTTTTAATAAAAAGGGAATCTTGCATTAATTACAAAAATTACTCCTGGGGGGTTCTTCCCAAGCAGGATGTGGAGCTGGAGGCAGAGAAGTGTCCAGAGGAGCTTCTCTGGGTGGTGGTCTTATTTCAACTTGAATGCTGTAATGCAGAAGGTGTGACTCTTCCCTGCAATCCTCACATACATCTTCATGAGTTAGAAGAGGAGAAAAGAAAATAGGGTAAAGGAGGAAGGAAAATGAAGAAAACCAGCTTAACTCTGCCCAGTCAGCACAGCTCTCTTCCTATTTCTGCTGCAGCTTTCTCTGTGGGGCTAAGGAATTGCCTGAGACTAAATTGAGGTGGTTGGTTGGTAATGGTCATTGTGCAAAACTTAAATGTCACTTCCTAGATAACCTTCCTCGTGCTTTTCAAATCAAATGTTGAGTTGTCCAGGTGTGCACTTTGTGTGTGTGATGCTTTAAGGCAAGATGGGTCCTAATTATGTCACTTACAGTACTAAACCAGATGTTTCAGTGGGTCAGGTCTGAGCGTGAACAGTAGATGAAGAACACAGATTTTTTTGTTAAGGCACTGGTTCAGGAGAATTTTATTTAATTCCAGCTCTAACAGGGTTTTCTTGTATAAGCCTTTGGAAACTGTGTCTCAGTTCTCAGTCTGTAAATAGGAGTAATGATTTTCCCATTCCCTATCTTTTCTGTTTAGACAGTACAGTTGCTAGAGCAAGGATTCCTATACTGTTTCTTTGCATTGTCTTAGCACAAGGGACCATGTTCTCTCTGAGTACAGCCACATGTCCATGGTATGACACAAAGATGTGGTTAGAGATAGAGAGGGGAAAGATGTAAAAATGCAGAATGGGTGTACATGTCATTGGTTAAGAACTTGTGGAATTTAATATGGGATGCTGGGGATAAACGTAATGAAAACATTGCCTATTATAGACTAAGATTTTAATAATTTCTGTGAACCTACGTACTATAAGAGGCTTCTGTAAAAAAAAAAAAAACTGTTGGTTTAATCACTGTTAAACTCTAATAGGGCTTTTTACATAAGCTGTTTTTTAGCATGCATTTCAGATGAGTGCATGAGTAGTGAACTCACAAGTGAGTTATGTGGGTTAGCTCAAATGAGTGCCAATAAAACTTTTATTGGACATAGCATCATTATGGAATTTATTTATGCCACATATTTTACAGGGGGAAAAAAAGCACTATTTTTGTAGTATATTAGAGAATTTATAATTTTTTTTTTTTTTTTACTGGTGATGTTTTTCACATCCCTCTGCCTCTGAAGCCAGGCCAAGTGAATACCAGCAATCCTAGAAAGAAGGGAAAATGAGAACCAACACATGTTTGAAATCTCTCTGGAAATAAAACAAGGGCCAGATTCTAATCTTCTTACTCATACCAAACACCACCTTACTTCCCGAATAGCCCCATAGATTTCTTTGGGACCATTTGTCATGTGAAGTGCTATTTGACATGTGTGGCATTACCCAGAGTTGGCTCAATCTAAACTAGCTTTTTTTCTGTTGAAGCTTACTGTCTTCAGTGGTTAGAAATACATATTTATGGGGTTTTTTCACATAAAAAAGACTTCTCACACTGCTTGGAGGGCTTGTTTCACCCCCTCTTTTTAAGACTTGGGTGATGCAAAGCAGAGCCCTGCCACTTTTAGAAAGGAGAGGCAGAGAAAAGCCCCCCCTAAACGGGTGGCTGGCAGGGTGAACGTGCTGCTTCCCACCCCATTTCTTAGGTCACAGCAGAGATGGAGGAGTTTGGGTCTTCCACTTTCACAGAGTAGAATCAGCAGCTTTACAAACCCCACCTCATACCCTTGATACTTGTAAAACTCTTGCACTGATGTAAAACTGCCCAGTTTTGTGGTGGATTAGCTGCTTTGTCCCACTTCAGTCCCTCCTCTTGGGAGAAGTTATTTTACCTTAAAACTGCATTCTCTATCTTTCTTCGTGTAAATATGAGGCATTGTAAGAGAGTTTTTGTATCTTCCTTTTGTTTTCATGCTGCTGTGTTAATTTTATTGGCAAGGTCATAGATCCTGACCCAGTAGGCATAAGTCGATGGAAGAACTTGACTTGACTTCATCAAGAGAAGGATCAGGCCATAAATATCCTGCATTTGTTCATTTGTCTCACATAAAACAACCCCACTGATAAAATGCCCTGTCTGATCATGGCTAATCAAAGATTGCTGCTTAAAGCTCCACATGTAACCTACCTATCTCCACATTAACCTCCTCCTTTCATTTCCTTGCTTATATTGAATGGGAAACAGTTATTGGACTGGAGTTATGTTCATAGAAACCACTTGATTAATTGACTATGTTTTGAACTCTTGTGACCCAAAGCTGAAATATAGCTCTTACAAAAGTGACAAAAGCCCAGCAATGGGAGCACCAGTAAACTGACTGTGGGCAGCCCACATTCACATTCATGTTTATCCTTGTGGAACTTGCAAAAAAGTAAAGACAGATGTCCAGCTTATCTCATGAAGTCAATAGCAATAATATGTAAGAATGCTGCTCACTGCTAGTCCTGCTGTCACTCTGTCTTTATGCATCCACAGGGAGAAAACCTGGAAGGCAGGGGAAAAAAAAAAAAAAAAAAAAAAGAGAAGCATTGCCAGAAGTCCCTGTAGGCTATCTGAGAAGGAGCGGATGTGTAAAGCATTTCTTTCTGCATAAACATTTAGAAATCAAGCTCTCATAAGTCAGGGATCCACCAAATGTGGTGTGAAGAGGCAAATGAAGCCTTCCTTCTGGCATGCCAGCATTTGCTGATTGATTTGGAATGCAGAAAGGGCCCTTTTTTATTTTTATTTTAAAATTTGAACCACATCTTAATACAAATCAGGTGAAAAATAAATTGAAAAATAGCAAGCCTGAGATTACAGATGTGCCAGCTTCATATTGTTCAGTTTAGTTGAGGTCATAGTCAAATCCATCAAATTCACATCATTTAGTGTATGGCCGCTGAGGTAATATTCAAACAAAAGAAAAGCAGTCAGAATACTGATATGCTCCTACTTTGCCAGCTGGCCTCATTCAGCTGTGCAAAGCACACTGGCTTCAGCTATGTAAGGAACTCTTATATCAGTAAGGAATACAGGTTTTTTAAAGGATATTCTGTTCCAAACAGCCCCTTCATGCTCCAGCTCTCTGACTTCGGATCAGTCAGAAAGGGGAAATACCTCTCCTAATCTGCAGTCTCATCTTCTGCAATTTAAAAAGAGCTGTGCTAATGACAATGCAGTTAATTTAAATAAAGGAATTCTTCAGGAAGGGGCTTCGTGTTCTGATCAGTGGTTTAGAAAAGACTTGAATTTCCTAGAAACCCTACAAGTAGAATTGCTGGCATCCATTCCTCCTCCATACTGGTGATATTACCATGCTAGTTCCCTACACACAGGTATAGATTTATGTAGATTAATTTGGTATAGTACAGTGAATTGCCACTATGATATATATTTTAGAATTACTTCCTAGCACAGCCTAATGGCTGGAATCAAATAAAACATAAAAGTAGATTTATATAGATTGCTGTATAAATCAGATAAAGCTTTATGTTACCTAGCATTGGTAATGGAAGCTTTTCCTGAAAATAATATAGAAGTTGTTCATGTAATATTTTCATTATTTCAGTGAGAGTAAAGTAACAAAAAAGAAGAAAAGAAATAAACACATCTGTCGGGCTTAGCCACCATTAAACATCATTAACTACAATTTTGCTTGACAAGTTCTCTCATCTGGTGATGGGTGAAATGGTAGAAAAGTATACTGAGCAATTGCATAAACCCAAATGAAATATGCCCTTGTATTCTAAGTGTGCACAGTTCAGTCAGTTAAAATAGAGCAATTTATTATACTTTAGCAGCTTGAGCTTAATCTGGTTTTAAATAGATCTTTTTTCTTTTTCTTTTTCTTTTTTTTTTTCTTTCAACTTCTTGCTGAGATTTAACTGGTTTGAGAAGACACACGGCAGTGCTGCAGAGTCTCTTGCTTGTGCTATCACCAGTAGACTTTGAAATAACACAGGAAACGTAGATGAGGCTTTAAACAACAGTGAACATACTTGTTTTGCTTGAAATGAGTGGCTGAAAGTTTAATGAATGAGGCAGAAGATGGAGTGGAGAGAAAAGAGATGCAGGTAGGAGGCAGAGTGGTCAGCAGCACTCTCTGATCTGGGGACTCAAACAGGCAGTGGTGTGTACCACAAGGCATCCCCTTTTCATAAGCTCCTCAAGGTTAGTAGCTCTCAGCATTTTGGGACCAGTCTATCCAATTTTTGACTGCTTAGTTTTTAAGATCAAACTGCCACTGTCAACCAGTCTGAAATACTTGACCATGTTGGCTACCCATTGTCAAAAGGAGTTGGAATGCTAATCAAAACCATCCTCACATATTACAGGCAAAGCTCTCAGCTGCCTGCATTCAAAGTTTGCTGGGAAATACATGAACTTTAACTACCAGAATATTATGAATGTAGATACTTTGTTTGATATTATGCTGTAGTTTTCCACTTATTCATCAAATCTTTCTGCCATTAAGGCTTTTCACAGGTAATTCTGTAATTACACAAGCTGTGGTAGATACTTTCTTGTAATCTTACTTGAAGAAATTTAGCTCAGTCCCTTTGCATATGGAAAGAAACAAGCATCTAAAAGTGTTTGCACCATTGACCAGTACAAACAGCCATGCCAAATGCAGGAGTAATTACTTGTGCTTTCCTATTACAGACCCCAGAAATGGCAGAGGGAAGGTTTTCCAGAAAATCTTGTGTGTGTGTTTATGTGTGTAAGAAGTTTGGCAACCAAATGATACCAAGTTCTTCTTTAACTGGGCAGGGGTCTCTGACAGGCAGAGGCTTCACTAGCAGTAGGATGATGGATCCTTTGACTTTTAGGTGACCAGTTCAAATTCAAGGCAGATTTGTAGTGAAAAAAAAAAAAAAAAAAAAAAAAAATTGGAAGTCTCTCATGAGTCCAAACGCAGAAGCTGTAATCCTAATTATCAGTCTTGTTCATGGCATCATAGAGGCCAAGGACTGGTGAGGCTGCATCTCAAATATCTTGTTCAGTGCTGAGAGGCCTCCACTATAAAAAGGACATTGTGGCACTGGATTGTGTCCAGAGAGGGGCAAAGAAGCTGGTGGAGGGCCTGGAGCACAAGTTATGGGATTATTGGCTGAGGTAATGAGTTGTTTAGCATGGAGAAAAGGAGGCTGTGGGAAGGCCTTATTGGTCTCTACAGCTGCCTGGAAGGAGGTTGTGGTGAGGAGAAGCAATAGAACAAGAGGAATTGGCCTCAAGTTGAGCCAGGGAAGGTTTAGATTGGATATTAGGGAAAAAATATTTACAGAAATGGTTGCCATGCCCTGGAACAGGCTGCCCAGGCAAGTGGTTAAGTCAGCATCCCTGGAGATATTTAAAAGACATTTAGATGTGGTCCTGAAGAACATTGTTTAGTGGTGGACTCGGTGGTCCTAGGTTAACAGTTGGACTTGGTGGTCTTAAAGGATCTTTCCCAGCCAAAATTACTGCATAGTCATACAGATTGAATTTGCTTTCCTTGTCCAGTCCTGGGTTGAAGACCAGGAGAGTAGATCATAGGATGTTTGTGTTACTGCTCAGCATGATATGAATGCTTTCTGGATTGAGAGGGGACTGCAGACTTCAAAAGCACTCATGGAGTGTTAAGTCTCCTAAAAGCCTTAAGCCAACATTTTTTTCATTTAGAGAAAAAAAAATGGTTAGCAGTGTTTATTAAGCTGTGTTAAGATTTGGGGTGTCTTAACTAAAAAAGTAGGGGAAAAATGTTTTAATTAAGTCAGAGAATACCATGAAAGTCAGAGGAGAGACTGTATGTACTGTTCCTTCTAACGAATAACTGTTTAAGCAGAACCAGATTCTCTGGTCTTCAAAATATATTTTCCTAGAAGAAATTTACTGTTTTCTAATTAAAAAGGAAAAAGAATAGCCCTGAAAAAAAAAAAAAATGCCCCCAACTGACTGCCTGAAGCAGCTCTGTGACCATGCGTATTGTGATCAGAGACCATATTTTGCTAAAACTCCTTGATGGAATGAGTTTTAATTTGGTTTACAGAAAGCTTTAGGGGATATGACTCTCTACAAATTAGACCACAGGAGCTATAAAATGAAGGATGTCCGCCCTAATTAGAAACAGTGGAGCAGCATGGTGTTCTTCCTAGTTACAGCCTCATGGGTACCCTCTCACAAGTTAACTCTGAGCAATAGATGCTTCTCCAGTGTCTGTTACCTGGTGTTTTACAGGAGTTTAGTCCCTTGTCCAATTTTCTGTCTCCAGTTCTCAGCACTCCTTTCCACGTAGATGTGGTAAACTCTTCACTGAAGATAACTGCTGCAAAACAAAAATTTATATGTTGCTTAAGGATTAGCCACCACTACCAGGGTAGTGTATTTATTTTAAATATTAAATGGTTCTCAAATTCATGGAAACGTGGCAGTCAGTTTAGGGAGTTCCTTTGGCAGCCTGCTGCTGTACCAACACTATTTTCTCATTCTTTTTCCATTGAAGTTAATAAGAGGTCTAAAGAGAGGAGTATAGATGGGCAGAAACAAATGATGCTTTATGGTAATCAAATTCAGTTTTCTAGGCACATTTTTTTAACAATATTAACAATTTTTAACAGTTCATCAAACATGGATCCAGGGTTTTGACCAAGAAAATACTACAAATGTTTGACTATGGCTAGAAAAAAAAATAGTGTCTGCAAATCTAACAGTGGGATGTCTTCAGCTTGTTATTTGTGCCAAATGATAAAACCAAATTTAACCAGTACTACAAAACAACATTAGCCATAAATGCACAACAATAAAAAAAAATTAGGTGCAACTCTGTGTGGTTGGAAAGCTGAGGATGGGAGCTGATCTGGGAAGTATTCTGAGCCCGTGCTTAGGCAGCTGTAATTTGACTTTTTAAATTGGTGGTAAGGGAGGACATCCAGGCTCTTAATTCATCAACATATTTTTATGTAGATTACATGGAGTGCGACCATTGACTGATCCAATGGAAGTTTTATTCAACTTGTGACATCCTGTTTCCACGAGGAATTGTAGATCAATCTGAGAACAATTACTAGGTGAATAAAAGTGAGAAATAATTGGAAATTTAGAATTAGTCAAGATATTTATTTTGCTGCCCAGCACAAGGCATTACTGACAGAAAAGGGCTGTATTTTTAAGCGTGATTGCTGTTGAGATTTTACCAGAATATATAGCTGAACATGTCTCATGACTGTCTTATTTTCGTGTAGTATTTCATCCTCTGGCTTTGTGAGGGAACTTTATGCCAAGAGAACTCACTGGAGACTGAGTGACAGATCAGGCTGTTGTCCCACATTCCCTTTCTACTAAATCACAGTTTTCTTTAGATGGAAGGTGGCTATTGTGAAGCTGTCAAACTGAGGAAAGTTAAATGGGCTGAAGTGAAGGCTGTGTTAACAATAGCAGCTATCTCTGTCAAATGAAAGCTCAGCAGACAGTTACAAGGCAATTCGGCACTGATGGGTGGTCGATTAAAAACAACAAAAGGCAAGATGAATGAAAGGGGAAAATCCCTATTACTTTGTGGTAGGAGCAAGGGGAAAACCAAAAATAAAATAAAAAGCCCACCTCGCCCAACCCTGTAGCGATTGGAACAGACTTGTAGTTAGCATGACCTTCATCATCTCAGATATGGCACAATAAAACTGACAAGATTATTTTCTCTTCAAGCAGTGCTGAGGTATTTTTCTTGGCAAAAATCTGGAAAAGTAAAATAAATGCAGAGTTCAAGGCAATTGAAGAATTCTTGAATCTGATAACAGCTAGAACATAGTGCCACCAGGAAAAATAGCTAGGGTTTTGTGTGTAAAAAAAAAAAAAGTGACTTGATCATTTGTTTTTCCAGTGTCATATGTAAGATTTTGAAGGTTACACTATAGACAACCAGAAGAGGATTAGAGAGAAATTATCTTTGAGCTCAAGGGAGCACCAATTTAGATTGGATTTGAGATAGAACTTTTGCCTTACCTTAGGAGATGAGAGGCAGTGGTGTGCCCTGATAGTTACCAAACTACCCACCCCTGTGTATCAACTGGATTAGTGCAGAGATTAACAGCTGATGCACCAAGTGCAAGGTGTATCGTGCAATTCCCTGTTTCCAGTGAACTAACATCAAAACTCAGCAAAAGTTGGGAAGGGATTTTCAACTTGCATGTCAGACATAAGCTAAATATACCTGCTGGTTCCTCAGAAGTTTAATTGTCACCAAGACTTAAATTGCCACAGTAGCTGTGTAAAGTAAGATGGGGAAGTGCAAGAAGTGACAGGGAAAAGGGGACGTTATGACCTTGCAACTTTACTAACAGCAAACCAAGTTTTGAAACCTTTGTGAAATTTAATGGCAAGCAATCACCTAGACCCACTTAGGTCCTCTGAAATTCCCATTCCTTTTCTCATGATTTAAGTGCTAGGGGGTGGTCTGTGAAATTCATAAAGCCAAGAAAAACAAACAGGTTCTTACATGGCAAACAATTAGGACTCAGGTTGCTGCCGACTGTGGAGCTGGGGTTCAAAATGATTCTTAAAAAAGATTGGAGTAAAGAATTAAGGAGACATATGTGACCTATGAATATAATGAACCAAGGTCTCATTCCAGTTATAGTAAGAAAGATAATTCAGTACTAACAAGTTGTCCCATTGAACAGTCTCCTGTGACAAGATGAAGAACCAGAGGTACCACAGACCTGATCCAGTCTGACCATTTCCTCATATTATTATACTCTACTTTGTCTTTGCAAAGTCAGGACATCATAAGACTTTATCAATGACATTAAACTTAGTATGCATCACCTCTAGGTTTTCCCCTTGGAGGAAAAGATTTACTGCTCATTATGCAATTTTTTTTTTCCACTAATAATCTTGTTTATTTATTTCATAATAACACAGGTATTCTAGTTATGGACAAAGAAAGCAGGTGTCAGGCCTGGTACAAAGGCATAAATTGGTATTCTGGAATTTTCTTTTCTAGAATATTTTTAGTTAGGATCAGAACCAGGATAGTAACTTAAAGGATCTCATCACAGTAATTAGGCATAAGCAGTGTCTGTGAGTATCTCTACTGTAACCTTTGAAACCAAAAACTGAATATTCCTTTCTTGCCTCTTCCTCCTCCCAGCTTCATTCTTCTAACACTGGAGAGAGCTCAGCAGCACAAATTAGCAGACAGCTCAAAAGTAACCCAAACTTCCTAGGGAATATAAAGACTTGAGAGTGTTTCTACACGGGGGGTGTGTGTGTGAATGTGGGGAAATGGTGGCTTTTCAGAGTTACACCATTTGCAGTGATACTGACAAAAATAACCTCTGCAGATTTCAGGCCAAAGTGTGGTTTGAACATGTGGCATAATTTATAGGCAAAACAAACTTTCAGTAAGAGCTAACTCTATCAGAAAACTTGTTTAACATGCACAGAAGGCACTGTTAAATTATTTCAGTGCCATAATTCAAAATGCTGAGGAAAATTCTCCTGTATTACAGCCAGTGCAAGATTGGATCTGTAGCCAAGTATATCAACATAAATGTAGAGCTGTCTGGGGAAATACAAGTCTTACACTGTTACTTAGAGGAAAATGTGCACAGACATGGTGGAGCCCCTTATGAAACAAGCCTCATTTTGTTAAACAATAGGATCAAATTTTCAATCAGGTTATCAAGCATATTGCATTCTTCCAGCTTGCCAAGCAAAGAGAAGTATCAGCATGAAGATGGATATATTTTTACAGAATTAATGATGTATGAAATCTGGAAGTGGAAACATACATTTTCATTTTATCCTCTAATTTTTCTTTTTACATTATAAGGGAAAGGAAATGCTTGGAAGTATTTGTCGTTATTCATATCTGTTTATCTTAGAGTGATTATCAGAGCAAACAGTGTCAGGCATTGTGTTTGGATCTGAGCCTGAAAAATAGTGCTTGCAAGGATTACTTGCATGAGTCAGTTCTTTTCAGGGCTGTGCTTGGTACCTGATTTCTTTCATGCATATTTAGTGCCTTATAAATCATCCAGATTCAGAAATCATTTAAGTATTTTATGCATTTATCCCCTCCATTTATATCAGTTTTAGTCTTGCTTGGTTTTATCCCCTCTGTTCTTATTGGGTTTATCCCCTCTCTATGTATATTAGTATTAGTACTGCTTGAATTGATCTGGTTTTGCATTTTTAGATTGATCCACAGAATGTTCATTTAAATACAGAAGTGAACTGTATTACTGAAGATACATTTATCTTTGCAAAATTTTTATAAGATCTGTGGGACAGGTATGAATTCTCAATGTTGCCTTTTGCAGCTATGGGAGAAGCAGCTTTAAAAAACTGATCAGAAATTTAGTGCAGAGAAAACGAAGCTCACCTTCCTGGAGATCACCTTCTCTTTGCTTTCTACAGGGATTTTTCAGACCCATCAGCCCTGAACTGCCTCAAGTACCAGGTCCAGCAGTATATTTCATAAGAGTTTATGCCTTTGCAGCATTGAAAACTCCAGACAGTTCTCTCAGGCACTCATAAACCCCTGGTACTTGCTCATCTTCCCTATGGCTGACCCTTGCTCCTTATTGACCACACACCATCAGCACCATTGCACCTCCTCTTCCAGTCCTGCTTTGGTAACACACAGCCCTGAAAATCTCTCTTTAAGTCAGGCACTAAGCTTAAAGCATTTTTAAAAAGTCTGACCTGTGACAGGTTCCACTTCTCTCCCTCTGAACAACACTTTTTCTGAAGCTAAAGCCCCAGTTCTCCACACCCTAAGACATCACTGAAAACCCTGGTCTGGCCGCATTGCGTTGCCTTTTCGGTATCCACCACTGGAAGACCTCACCCTACTGGCCTTTATTAAACATCTTGGGTCTTCCTTTTGAACAAGTAAATAAATACTTTACAGTTTTTTTGAAGTTATTGTTCATTTGCACTGAAATGAAGCAGCCAGACCCCTTTATTGGATTACAGGACATTCATCCGCAACAATTCATTCTTGAGGACAAGTTGACCCCAGGGATTCAATAACCTCTCAACCTGAGATCACTGTCACAGAGTCTTTGTTGCTGTTCCTCTACTCATCTGATTAATTAGAGCCCACTCACACTGAAGTATTTAAAATCCTGGGACATTGGTCACACTACAGCTTTTTTAGAGGCCAGTGTTGTGAAAGAAGCTGGCAGGCTGCCTTCATCCTGCTTCTTGCCAAATACTCTTTATCCTGTCTGTGAAGGGATGAGCAGATCCCAGCAGTGCCTGAGCTTTTGAGAATCTCTTGAGTTCATTTTAGGGGTTTGCAATTTACTTTACGTTAGCAAATACTGTAATTGAAGTAAACATCTTCTAATGGTCAGTTAAAAAATAGTTTCTGTACAGGAAAATTAGGGAGAACGTGTCTGTGCTCCTTTCCTACCTCTCCCATTCTTCCTCCAAAACAAGGCTGGCACAAGTGCAGGTTCTGCAAGTGTGCAGTGAGATATTTGGGGTTGGTTTGTCTTTGGCATTTTCTTCCTCCATTTTCCCCCCTTCTGCCTTTTCTTTTCCATTTTTGTATTACTACTTTTTATGGTATTTTCATAGAACCATTTCTTTCTCAGTCTTCCTCTGTTCTTTTTGTCCCTGTCTTCTTAACCAAGACATGAACCTAATCACATCCACGTTTGAGCTGGAAAACTGATGACCCTAATACTAGGCAGAAGTAGTTTTACTAGACAGATTAGTTTGTCCCTTTTAGGTGTGCTCTAAGCTATTAAAACTGAGTGAAAACTCCCATGTCATATTATCAGAGTGCTTGGAACCTGTAAGAGATGTGTCTGCACCAGAGGAACATTAACTGGGCAGTACCTTTTTGGAGATCTGCATTTGGTTTCAGGGCATAAACATTTGTGAACACTGTTCAAAGACTTTGTTAGGAGTGGAGGCTAAGGAGGGGAATAGTTCTCTTGATAATTGCAGTCAAAAGGTTGTTGGATCTTGTTATGGCTAAAAGAGTTTAAAGCAGGGAAATTATTTGTGACCTGGGAGTGAACTGTCCCCTCACACCCTGTTCTTAGCATCCAAGCTCCAGGTAGCTGCTTTGAATCACTCATTCAGAGCCTTCTCTGGGACTCTTTGGGCTTTTTAGGGTAGATACAGTTGACTCAACTTATGGAGGAAGACTGCAAAATCATCCCCATCCTCTTGAGCCACAGGATTGTGCCAGGGCAGTGGGAAAAAAGCGGGATGCAGAAGTCCCTCCTCTGTGTGTATGCTGCATATTGGAGGTGTAAGACACCCACTACCTTTACTTGGAACTGTGAGTGGGGCTGTGGTTGGGAGGGAATGGACAGGTAATGGTCCCATCACATGCCACTGGTGTGGAAGTTCTCAGGGTGCTTCTGCAGCTCATAGACTGGAACAACCCAGGGCTGCTGGAAGCTGCTGTGCAGCTTTACCCCATAGCAGGTGCTGGACAAGTTTCCCTTCCTCATCACGTTGCTGCCCAGCTCTGCAAGTCCTGTTACCCATGTCAGAGAGTAGCAGAGTTGATCTCAGTCTGTTCTGCCACAATAAAGCACCTTGAGGACTCAATGTCAGGCTTATCACTAGCACCGAAGTGCAGTCTCTCTTCATGACACACAAGTTTACAGACAGCAGCTTGGAATTAGCCATAAATAGTTCAAATGGCAGAAAGAACCACAGAAATGCATCAGTATAATATTTTTCTTGAACAAAAAAGTTGCTTCCATTCAAGACCAGGTAATTAAAGCTTAAGATTTACCAGAAGCAACTAATTTCCAGTCTGCAGAAGCAAAAGGACCCTGCTCTTCAGATGTGAGTTGAGTCTATGTAAGGGGCAAGCAGCACAGAGAGAAAGATTTGTGTATGTCATGTTGGTACTGACAGCTCATCAAACAGCTCCTTGAAGGACTGACTTTGCTAGCAGATTAAAAAAGGAATAAGATAAAAGATAAAAGCGTGTAATTAATGAATAAAATTAGTGTCCTTCCACATGCACTTTAGAACATGGAATAAATGAGCCAGTCCTGTGTTATCTGTTCCCTGTTGAACAGATCTTTTTAATGTATTTTCTCGTATGTTTTTTCAAGTCATCTTGCAAGTTTTGTTAGAATTATCAGTCATTGTTTAAGTGTGTGCTAAGCTCCCAAATCCTTTGTGTGTAAATATGCCAACAGAGGACCTGTTTAGCAGAGAAAATCCTGGTGCTCTGGCTAGGAGACAGTTTTAATCAAATATGGTTGCAGTAAGCAGGTGTTTTTCATGTGGAATGTATTGGAAATCTGTATAGAAATAGCTCTTGGACTATATATTGCTCTTGATAAATAGCAGAGCCCCAAATCATATCAGTTGTTGCAGTTGATCAAAGGAAAAGTAGTATGAGATTTGTTCATGCTGGCAGAATTTGGCATACTAAAAAAGGTGGGGTCCTCATTTTTCTTCTTAAAAATCTTGAAGAATAAAAAAATTTTACGTTGATGTTTTTAGAAACTATTATCGGTCTCCCCTTGTATTTTTCCTTGTTCTCTTTGTTCCTGTGTCTCTTTTCTCTCTCTTTTCCCCCCCCTCTTTGCTTCAATGGTAAATTATTCTTATACCTTGCCAAGGAGAGGTTGTACTGAGGAGTCACTGGACAGAGCAGTGGAACAGACAGAACAGTGGAACAGTCACTGGACACAGTGGAACAGAGATTGCACTTTTCCAGACAGAAGGTATAGAGGGTGGTATCTGTGTTCTTAAGACAAAAATACCAGCTCATCAGTGTGAAGCAAAAAATGCTGGTTTTTTTACTTTTTGAACTGACTGTCACACTGCTAAAATATTTGTATCCCATTCTGCTCCCATTCCATTGGAAGTGTTTACAGAGCAGGATTGGACCTCAATACAGATGGGAAGTTCTTGAGTATGCTATAGTATTATTCCTGCTAAACATACAGGTTTCCATCACATTTATAATATTCAGATAAAATTTGGCAGTAGCTTTCTCCCTCCTCCTAAAGTTCTTGTCTCACTTTAATGAAAAACAAAATACTTGTCAGAAGACCAGTAGTTATAATGCACTTAGTAGCAAACTTCATAGTTTAGTTACCTTGAAGAGTTTATTATACATAAAAAATAAGGGATATCAAGATAAAGAAATTCTTCTACTGAAACCATTGATTTTGCTTAAAGTTTTTTCTAAGAGGAGGCAATTTCAGGCCAGAGTCTGAGGACTTGATCTATACCTGATGCAAATGAGTCCTATTTTGGGCCACTGAAACTACTCAAAAGAGTAGAAGTTACTCTTGTGAATAAGAGTTTTTCAGACTGGCCTCATCATTGACAAGAATATAATGAAATAAAATGGTGGATGAGGAAAAGGAAAAATTAATAAACTATATTTAAGTATGTATAAAATTGCTGGACAAGTGGCCGTGACTATTAAGGTAAATGGTGCTTGTAAATTCCATTTATTCCTCAGGGATTTCCTCTTACTGTAACTCTTACAATATCTAAGAGGAAATATTTTAAAAATTACTTGCACATTTCAGCAAAAGAATGAATATCAGGTTTCAAGATTTATTGATGGGATGTTTAAAAACAAAAGATCATCTTTTTTTCTTTGGAATTACTCTACCATTTATTTTCATTTCCCCAGTTCTTTTGTCCACTGTATTATGAACTTCTCTGGGGAAATCTATTGTTAGATGTTTTCACACTCATAGGCCCCCATCTTTCCCCTTGATAAATGATAAAAATTGTGCTCCAGTGTGTGCAACACGTTCTTGAAATACATCTGAATTCCATTATACAGTTTGTCATTTGCATGATACCTTTTGAGTTTCCACTCTTTTGAGAAGTCTTATATACTACAGAGAATTGCACTAGGAAAATGAAAAGCAAAGTCAGTATAAAATCCATAAAATATAAAAATAAAGCATATAAAGTATAAAATACACCAGGACAGACTGTGTTGAACTGATGGCCTTAATTCCATGCAAGTTCAGGGGTAGAAAAGGCTGCATCTTAACACTGGTCACTATTTTAATGGATAATGTTCCCTCCACACAGGTATTGCTGCAAACAAGAGTGTAACAAGGGCTTCATAGCTCAGGGTTGTAATTTACTACTTTTTTCACCTTAAAAACATTTTTTTGATTCCCGTCTATTCCAGAAGATTTAAATCTTATTAGGTTTTACAAGTGAAATTTGACCAGTTGTAGCACACGCTGCTTGTACCTAAATGACACATATCTCCATTTAAAATTATCTTTTTGTATCAGTGGAAGGTTGAAGCAGGAGGGAACTCTTTTTCTTTAGCTCTTGTCACATCTTCTCTGTGCTTCCCATGCCAGCCACTGCTTCTCCTTATCAGCACTTTTCTTTTTTTTTTTTTTTTTTTTTTTTTTTTTTTTTTTTTTTTGGGTGGGGTGTATTAATTTTGTACAAACGTGGTTTGACATGAGTGAGTTAATTTTCTGGGCAACTAAGGACTAGGGCATTGCCCAGTATTGCCCTTCCTCTTCCCTTTTCTCCATCCTTTTCATTCCCACAAGGTTTTTTTTTCACATCCAACTGGAGCTTCAGTTCAGTTGTGAACTGGTCTCAGAGCAACTTACAAGTGCAGAGTTCCATTCTTTTTAGGCTGCCTTTTAAGAAACTCCTCCTTGGTGAAGCTGTTTCACCAAACCCATAATAATTTACTTGAAACACAGTGTATTCCCATCACAGCCCTACACAACCAGAGCAGGAAGAAGTGCAAAGAATTCTCAGAAGTTTATTGGCAATCTGGACATTATGGTAAATGCTTGTAAAAAGCTTTTAAATATGTTACACATGAAACCAGAAAAAGGATGTAGAGCTGTGAAAATGCTCCTTTAAGGGGTTCTATAAATATATATGAAAATGATTAATATTGTAATAGTGCTTTTTTGGGGAGGAGATAATCTCACATCTCCTAGTCAAATCCTCACTTGCTTATCCACAGCATCCCAGACCAACAGGTCCAATGTGCACAAAATTCCTGCTGAGCTCAGCACCTGAGATGGCTCCAAGTCCAATTGCAGCTGAGCTTTGTGTCACCCCAGAAAGTTTCAGACCAGAGCCCAGGGCTGAGCTGAGGTTCTGCTGTCTCTGCTCCTCCAGCATTGCTGGGTGGGAGGGACCCCAAAAGTCTCATTGAGTCATCTTGCTCTGCAGCTTTGGCCTCTTGTTTTCCATGACTTCTCTGAAGCAGTTAAAAAATGTGTCTAGACTTATATTTTAAGGAGTAAGGAATAAACCAGAGTCTGTCTCCCTGCCATGATGGTAACTGCATAATCTTTTGACATCATCTATTCAGATAAAAGATACAGAAGGGTTTCTGGTTCTGTTTAAATTGGTTTACTATCACGGCACGTATTTTAATGGTATTTTTTGAAAATGTGTGAAAAAGTCAGAAAGAAGATTAAAATTTAGCTTGCTATGCCAAAGTCATAATAAACTGTTACAAAAATAGCTCATTTTGATTTTGGTTCATCTCATCTTTTTCCGAGGCCCGGTACAAGTTGAAGGCTCCTAAAAATAATATTTTGTTGTTACTATTTTTAGTGAGACTTCTACAGAACCCATCCTAATAAAGCCCTCATTCAAGTGCTTGTCTATTTAAATTTGTAATGTAGGAACAATCTGCTTTGGGAGTTGATCCATCCCTGGAGGAGAGGGGTATTGTAGTCAGTCAATAAGATTGCCCCTACTTAGACCACAGATAAGTGTGTTACTTTGTCCCAACGTTTCTGCTTTGCAATAATTTAACATTCTAAATTATAAACCTCTTAAAATTGTAGATTATTATAAATGTGCTGAGACAACTTCAACTTAGAGCAAACGGTGTTGTTCTAATAATGAAATAAAAAATCCTACTTAATCCCATTCTGTCCCTAAAGTGGTGTTTGCATTAGCTATGGATGAAAAGACAAACAAGTACATGTATATTCAGTAATAATGGTAGCTGGGTTGGAGAAGAATAGGAAATAGAATGGATTCCTAACAACTCTGGAGATAGCTTTCTGATGCAGGCAGTTTTCTCTTGGATGTGCCCTCATTGACAGTATTCATCAGAACTTCAACAAGTCCCCCAAACTGGCCTTTATTAATAGCTTTGCAACAAATATATTCTGTAATCTCCAGTCTTGGTGTTTCCGAGGTAGAGAATTACATAGAGCAGGAGAGACCCTATGTGTATTTACAGGGATTTCTCACTCAAGAGGCTCTAATTTCATGTTCAAACCATCCAGGCAGTGTTAGAGAACTGTAGATAGCTCTTCTGTCTCTGCTTTGAAGCTGAAATGGGCTCTCTAGATACGACAGTGAAATAGTCACCTTGGATTAAGGTTGCTGGCAATCTTAAAAAGCCCTTATTGGGCTTTGAGTGTGATCAGATGCTGCTTGCTTATAAATGAGAGTTAATAGAAACATTAAGCAGTACAAGCTACTGTGACCCGTGTCTTCAGAATATTAAGCACATTTTAAATTTGTGGAGTACCATCTAGTCCTCTGCTTTCTGTAAAATATTGCCTCTTCTTACCAATATCCTCTGGGAGCAGGGTATTTGAACTCTTCAGCATTCTACTTTCATTTGCACAGACTGTGCCTTTTTAATTTATTCTCTCACTTCCTTGGCTGCCATATATTTATTGTTGATACCACACTCAGTTTCTCTTTAATTATTCCATCTGCCAGGAGAGTGTGATGCATTTTAGAAGCTGGGTGGTTTAGTTGTTTAACCTTTGAGTTTTGTAACTGAAGGGGATGACATATTCTTCATTTAGCAGAAGAGGCAAAGAAGAATTATATACTCCAACTGATAAGCTTGGAACTGCTCAAGAAATACCAAAATCCAATTTTTTTTTGCTCTCTCTAGTCATCTAAACATCCATTAGTCTCCTGAAGGGAACTCATAAATCCTGCAAATTTAGTTTATCTGAAACCAACTCTAACAGTTGTCCTTCCTACTAATCATGTTTTATATCCATTTTATATTTTTCAATATTCAATAAACATGTCTTGCTCTTGCTGTACTTGTTAGAAAGTGTCTGCAGTATAGGCTGCATGAGGATGGTTATTAATCAGCCATTTCAGATGGCTGTTTGATTAGTTTAGTAAGTGTATTCATTTATCTTTTTTATGTTTTCTTCTTTGTTCTTTCCATTTATCCAATATGGAATTTCCTTTGTCCTTTTTTTTGTTGATTTCTACTAGGATATGTCAAAAAGGAATTTAACATGTAACAAATGAAAAACAAAACAAAACAAAAACCCAAACAAAACAACAAAACGAACAAACAAGCAAAACCCAAAAATAGCTGGAAAGGAAAAAAAAAAACTCCACCCTTTGGGCTTCTTTCATGAAAAGATCCTTTGTATTCTGTCCTCTTAGATCTCCATTAAAAAATAATAATAGAGCATATTATCTAGCAGTGCTGCTTTAAAGCAGTGGATAATTTACACATTAAAGTGAAATGTAGGTTTAAAGGTAGGAGTTAGTATTGGAGTTAAGAGTCAGAATAATACAGTCCTGTATGAGGATGGTCTCTGTTTCCTGGGGGTATTGTCCTTTTGGTGGGTAATGAGAGTTTTAGATAATAACCTGGGACTGTGGAGAGATGGAGGTATGTGGAAAATGGGATGTTTCCCACGTCTGAGAGAGCCAATCCCAACCTCCAAGATGGACTCACCACTGGCCAAGGCTGAGCCCATCATTGGTGATTGGCAGGACCTCTGGAATAACATAGCAGACATTTAAGAAGGAAAAAAAACTTCTGCATGGCAGCAGCCAGAGGAGTAAAAAATATGTGAGAGAAACCTGAAGACACCAAGGTCAGTGAAGAAGGATGGGAGGAGGAACTGCAGGCAGATCAGAGATGTCCCTGACCATGGTGAGGCAGGATGTCCCCCTCCAGCCCTTGGGGGTCCATGCTGGAGGGGCTGCTCTGGAGCAGATCTTCTGGCAGAACCTGTGAGCCCATGGAAAGAAGACCTGATGCTGGAACAGTCTTTTCTTGGAGAACTGCAGCCCATGGGAAAGAACCATGTTGGAATTGTTTGTGGAGGATTGGCTCCCATGGGAAGGACCTCATGGACAAGTGTGAGAAGGAGGGAAGAGCAGAGGCACTGTGTGATGAACTGACTGCCACCCCCTCTCCCTGTGCCACACAGAGGGGAGAAGGTAGAAAAAAATCTGAAGTTGAGCCTAGAAGGGAGGGCGGGGGAAAATGTGTTTTCAGGTTTGGTTTTATTTCTCATTACCCTTCTCTTATTTGATGGGTAATAAATTAATTTTCCCAAACCAAGTCTGTTCTGCTTGTGACAGTAATTGCCACCCTTATCTTGACCACAAACCTTGGTTATATTTTCTCTACCTTGTCCCACTGAGGAGGGGAATAAAAGCAGTTTGGTGGGCACATGGCATCCAGCCAAGGTCAACCCACCACATATTCTTACTTTTTTAGAAGATTTTTTATCCACGCTACGGTCTTAGTTTTATGAGTTCCCATCTTACAGGGAGGCATCTGCCATTTATCAAGACATTAATGACTGGTAGTTATGTGTCCAGATATTTTGTAACCACTGAGCTTCCCGACAACAGAGGTCACTGAAAGACAGATGACTTACAAACTGGTTAAAGATCTCCCTGCACTTGCTCTTTTTTAAGAGCAGCAGCAGCAGGGCTTCGAACCTTCTGATATTTCCACTCTGGGATTATTGTCCCCTCTTTAAAATTCCTTATACCAGGAGGCTGCTATGATTTACTGGTAGCTTTCAAACAAAAAAAAAAAAAACCCACAACTTCCTAACAGAACATCCATTGGTTTCTACAGTTATTTAAAGGCTAACAATAAAAAATCATAGACTTCTGTCTCCATCAAGGCAGAAAGGAAACAGTAATTGCAATTTGTGAGCCTCCTGCCATGGGTAAAGGAGCTCAGGCAGGGAGAAAGGAAGCTTGGCAATTTTTGTGGCTGCCACAGTGGATCTGGGTGAGATGTGCTGATTCATTCATATATCATGCTGTGATAAGGCATTTTGTCAAGGCAAAAAGATGAGTGTGGGGTAGAGCTGTGCCTGAAGGAATAGGAGCTCTGAAAAGGACCTCCAAAAAGAGCATGAATATATAGGAATCTGTATGGGAGTGTGTTTGGTGGCTGCTAGTCATGTCTCTCTAGGTAGGCAGATCTAGAAGAGATGTTTTTAACAAAGATGTAGCAGCAGACAGTATGGTATTTTACCCCATGTGTTTTGTGATACCCAAGGCTTGGATTAAAAAAGAAAAAAAAAAAAAAAAGAGAAGAGATCTGAGTGATAATATTGTAATATATGTTATTCAACTCTTTCTTCTGCAAAAGGAAATGAAGGAGGCATTGGGACAGTGACATCTTTTAGGGGTTTCCTTCCCCTATAGCCAAGAGCAGGGAGTAGACATGAAAGATTTACCTGTATTAAAAAAAAAATTAAAAAAAAAAAAAAAAAAGGATCTGGATTAGAAGATTCCTAGCTTAGAAAACATTTGTTCTCCCTTTAGATGCATCCTATGAAACCCCAAGCAACCTCCTCTTCTTGCTACTCTCAGTTTGATAAGATGGGGATTGGTAGTGACCTCAAAGAAGATCAATGATGCCCTAGATCAAGAAACAAACACGGAGGACTTTTTCTCAGGTTTTAGCAGCCTTAGAGCTGAATTTTTCTTCCACTATTTGATGTAGAAATACACATAGGTGCATATGGACTAATCAGCATGAGACAATGTGCAAATAAAAGAAAACATGAAAAGGAGCTGCCTGCCAGACTTTATGATGAGTCTGAAAGTAATTTTTTTTAACCTAGCGTTATAAAGAAGGACTAATTCATAAGTACATGGAGTATTCATCAGCTTACTACTTACCAGAGGTCTGATATATCTGCTCTTGAGTAGACATGCAGTTTTTCCTCTGATTTTGTTGAAAGTTAGCTTCATTACATTGTGTATGAAGTTAATTCATTGAATGTAATTCTGTATTGTCTCTCTTTTTTTTCAGAATGCTTGAGGATGATCTGAAACTTAGCAGTGATGAAGATGAGAATGAACAGGTAAATATATCTGGTAGAAGTGCTTAGACCTTATAATCTAACATAAATTAATCTGATTTATAATTAATTAAAAGTCTATCTTCCTTATTTATTTTTAAGCCACCTAAATGTTCTCCTTCAAACTACAGAATCCATTCTCTAGGGGCATGCCAGGAAAGACCTAACTTCTGGAGTCAGTTGACCTCTTAGTCATAAAAATCAGTATTTTTTAGCTGAGATGCACAGAATATAGAAATGGAAACATATCATCCTCTAGGAATTATTTTGTTTTCCTGCCATAATAATTTTCTAATGGCTTAAGTAGAATTATTCCAAAATTACACTATTTGCACTGTTAAGATGAAATCATGTATCACTGCTGAATGAAGAAGCAAATGCCTGGGCTGGTTGCTGACATCAATCAACAAGTCCTCAATGACTTGAAAAGGTGTTATCCCTAGAGTTAATCCCAAGCAGGAATGACATGGTTAAGTCTACACTGCAGAGTGGAGAGTTAATAGCTCTCAGAACATCTGAGAGAACATCTCAGATCATCACTGCTGTTGGGTGCCTCTTATCCAAAGGAAATGTCAGGTGTCTCAACAGTTTCATGTTGCTCCCCGTGTCCCTGTGTATTCCTGAGCCCAAATTCCATGTGACTTTCCAACAATAGGATTCACAGCATAAGCTGCAGCCAAACAGGAGTGCACAGTAAGGACCATTCATGCATCTTCTCCAAATTTTGTAGTGCATGGAAAATATTTTCCTTTTTGGCAGCGTGAGCTGCATCTCACTCTAAGTAATTAGAATTGATTCAAATCTTCCTAAGCTCTCCCGAATATCTTCTTAAGAAACAGATTATGGTCTGTGTGTTTAGGGATTCCAAACATGAGCACTTCCAAACATGTGAAAAATAAATGAACTGTCTGGACAAGAAGCATGCTTAGCATATTTCTTAAATACCTTGCATTTCAAGGGAAACCTTCACCTTTCCTATGTAGCCCACATACATGTGGTTGCATCTCTGCATTTGGATTACAAATAGAGGTATAGACAAAGTTATATGCATTATAGGAAAGAAGCTCACAGCTTTTTAGGGTTCCTGAAGAAATGTGCCTTTATGTTTTTATCACACTGAATCCCAGGGTGGGATTGCAAAGCTGAGCAGCTCAGCTCTGCTGCATCACTCAGGCATTGCACTGGCAGTGCCTTCACAACATCATTTTAAATAAAGGGGATTTGAAATTGAAAGAAATGCTGATCTGATGCATTGGTCAGACACATAAACATCAACAAAGTATTCTTTGGTATGGCTTTTGACTGCAAAATATTCTTTTCCAAAATTTCTATGATGTATTAGTTCATGAAGGCCAGATCAAGGCAATTACAATACACGAATTTCAAAATGTTCTGCTGTGGAGCCCAAGGTTAGAAAAAAACTTTTTTTTTTTTTTTTTTTTTTTTTTTTAAACATAGATATTTGGCTATCAAAGGACCACTGAAATTCAGCTTTACACATGTGCTCATTCTGGCAGGCAGAGAAAAGATTAAAATTCTCATCTCAAAACTACACTAGCAGTTTATGCAACGTTTCTGTAAGGAAACGGAATCATTGTCTTTATAATCTTTCTGATTTTTTTTTGTTTGTTTGTTTGATTGGTTGGGTTTTTTTGCTATAGGCTTGAAGCCAATCTGAAGCATGAGCTGGCATTTGTTTATTTTTATTCATAAAACTGCAGTATCTAAAACTCAAGTTTGATGTTTTTATCTCTACTCATATTTCAAGGAAACTGGAATTCTTTGAAAACGGTGGTCAGTAGGGAGCCCTAAGATTTGTCCTTTGCCAGTTGCTAGGGACCCTTCAGCCTTTCCACAGCAGGAGCAGTAGTGACACTGATCCATAAATGAACCTTGATCTCAACTTTCAGTAAATGTCTATAGTATGTGGAGAGAGTATGATAAATCAGCCAGTCTTCTGAGACCACCAGTAGTCCATTTGTCATGGTGGAAGACTGGTGGAAGCTTGTCTGCAAGAAACAAAGCCCTTCTGTCTTATTCTCTCCCTCCTGTGAATGAGCATACTTATTTCTAATCTGTATTGCATTTATTTAGGGGTCCATGGACCTTGTGCTCTTTCAGGTGTTAAACATCTCCTTCCTTTTCTCTGCAGTGCTGAGGAGAAACCTGACACACATGATAGCTCCAGTCAGTCATATAATTAAGAAGTTGAGCCTGTTTTCTAGATAAGATGATAACTACCAGACTGAAGTCAGTGGAAGGTTTTTATTCTATAGATGGTCTTAGCAGGGCTGTTATGGTCTATGCTGCCCACTTTTAGCATCTGCTTTTCAGACAGGGTTTTGAGTATTTGGAAATTGTTCCTAAGATTTATAAACACGATCTGGAGAGCTCTCCTTAGTGTTAGGTCTTTGTTGGTCAGGCCAAAAGGAGTCAGGCCATGCATGATGATAGCCTGGTAATATATCACCAAGAAAAAGATTCCTGAAAGGAGGCTGTACACTTTTGTTTCATCCCATCAGTCTTAAGAGGCTTCAGGAAGTGAGAGCTGCCTGGAAATCCAAACTGCTTGTGCAAATTGCATGGAAACCTTGTGGCTTCCCTCTGCTTTTAGCGTTCTGGTGGTTGTGTGTCTGGTCGTGAATTGTCAAATGGGTTTTTTTGGGCTGTGATGTGCAAGAGGTCCACTGCAGGTCCTTTCAGACTTCAGGTCTGTGGAGCTTTGGACCATATTGATCTTTGCAATAGAGCACGAGGCAAGGTACAAGTCATCCCACTCCAGCTGCAAATTCCCATTGTCACTTTGTGGGTCTTCCACGGAGTCACCGCCGTTACCTCCCACGCTCAACACCCCACAATATCCTTGGTGTAGGCACTTTGTAGCTGGTCAGATGACACAAGCTTTGTCCCACAGACAAAATGCTGATTCTTACATCTTACTGCAGGTGACTTGGGATTAAAGACAAACAAAACCCGACGGGTTAGATCTGGAATCAATTTTCATTTACAGCTGAGAAGCAGTTATTGATGCTGCGCTCACAGTTCAATAAAAGATCCAAAGATACAGTCCTTGTGTTTCTCTTTCAATAGAAGGAGCATAATCAGTCTCAAATGTTTTTACAAAGAAAATGGTATTGACAGTTTTATTAAAATTGCTATCTTTAAAATTTCGAGTTATCCACAATTTCACCCACTTGAATGATTTTTAATATGCACAGTGACCAACCCAATAGATTTTTATGTCACGTATTTGTAATACCAGGTACACATCTGTTTAATGTATTTTTTGAGAGAGATTGTTGCATTTAAGCATTGCCTGGACTGTAAACTCATGTAATATTGTAACTGAGAGGAATGTTGGTGTATGCAAGAAGATTGCATTGAGAAGTTCTACTGCACAATATTTCTAGATTGGCTGTGAGAGATAAAGTCAAGGCAGATGACAGATGTTATTAGCAAAACTATTAAATGACAAGGGATTTCAGAGCTGCTAATGTGAACACTCTTCTGTGAGGACAGACAGAGCTTTTAGCTGGCTTTATTACTCTGTTTTTAATACTGAGAAATTAGGAAGAGCAGTGAGGATTTTTAACTAGGAGATTGGTTCAGCTGAAAGAGCTTAGATAAAACACAGGTTACTATTTTTGTGCTTTAAAGCACCTTTGTATAATTCAAATTAGCTTTGAGCTCAAAGGCATCCAAATGAGTTGTGCCTAGATACAGTATTCTAAGTCGCTGTAGTGTACCTGGTTTTCTTTAACCAGCTCCCCTTTGTTCTTCTGCCTAAGGAATAGTCCTGTTAACCTTTGAAATGGGAACTTAATTTCAAGCACATTGCTACCATTCTATGTGTTTTTGAACCAAAGAAACTTTGATACTAGTTACTTACCTGCTCCATTTTCATTATTTTATGTATACAGAGTTTTGGGCAGAACAAATCAATAAGATGTTATTCTTTTCTGTTTGATTTTTTTTCTTCCTTCCCTTACTGATTGCCACTTTATTGCCACTTCTCTGCTAACCATACAAACACAAGACAAGCATGTAATCCCTGCTCTATCGTTTTTTTTAACACAAACATGATTCTTTTTCACTGGGGTAGTACTGGGTAATTACATACAAAACATTTTACTTTGAAGCTGAGATGAAAGGTGATAGGCTGGGCTTTGAATTCTTATTGTGCATACTGAGCTTTCAAATCCTTCATTCCAGTTAATTTCTTTTGAAATTTTATGAAATTCTAAGATGCAGCATGCCTTCATCATATCATGTAAGCACTTTTTAAAGTGAAACAGTGACCACTTCCCTTGTACCAACAGATATCTTTTCCTTTTGTAATTTCTCTGGCTTTTTAGCTGGATTGTGAACAGGCTGTTTACCTCCCCAAGGTTTCTCTACATTTCCATTTACTTTGTTATCAGCAGAAAAGCTGAAGAACAGCTCTTCAGTAATGACATCAATACTGCACACGCAGTGAGAGAGGTCATCTTGTCAAAGCTATAGAAAATCAGATGGATTAGGATGAAACTAGGTGCAAAATAACTTTGATAGAGTCTTTTAATGTAAATGGTTTGCCTGTCATTGGCTTCCATTGAAACCACAGAGTGATACTGCAGAAGCTGCAGCCACAGCAGTGTGTGTTTTGATAAAGAAGCCACATCCCAGTGTTTAAGATCTACAGTCATGTTTTATAATTGCAGGGAAATGTTTTCATTAAGCCATTAATGAAAACAGAAGCTATTAGGGTAATACAGTCATTCACCAACCTTGTCAGTCTGTAACCATGAAAAAACCTTTTGTAGAGATACATCCCTTCTTGCTACCTCAGTCCATTGTAATTGATATTCAAATTATTTTATTCTGCACAACACTAGTTGAAGCACCCATGTATCATCCACTGTGTGAAATGAATGCTCCAGCTTACGTTAGACAAATATTTGGTAATAAGAGATTTGATGGCTGACAAGGCTAAGGTCATAATTCACATGGCAATTATATAGGCTCATGTCATATATTTGTTTATTATCAACAGAAGCTCTCAGTAACCACTCTGAGATCTAGGCTAAACTTGCTGCACCTATGAGTGAAAAGCATGGCATACCACTGAAATACACAGTGTTACCCAAAGCTTTTCACTTGTTCAAATTCATAGAATGTCATAGCATTTTTTCCACACGTTGCTATTGTGGAGGTCGTATGTCAGTGAGGAGTGGGATTAATACAACCCCCAGGATGACTTGTTACTGTTGTGTGCACACTACTACAGAGCAACAGCAAGAAGTTTGGCCCTGCAGGTTGCAGCCAAGCTCTTATCTGGGCTTTGGGGCAGCCCAGGAGCTGGAGGAACCCAAACTCCCTGACTTAGTAGAGAATGTAATACAGGGAAAGAAAATACTGTCAGGCAGGGGAATGAAATTCTTGAGGTGAAAAGATGGATAAATACAGCTGTAAGAAGTCCTCTCCTTGCTTTCTCACAAGTAAGCAGGCACATCATAGCCCCTCAGTGCTCTCTTAAGGATATTCTTCTCCTGGGTTTGTTTTTTCATGCCAACAACCTGAAGAGCCAGGTTCTGTCAGCTGCCTCACAAGACAGCCTTCATCTGAAGGAGAAGCTTTAAAAACACCTGGTGCCTCCATCACTGATTAAATACAAGTGGGAAGGCCAATTCTTCCTTAGTACAGCTGTAACAATCAGACACTGGAGGTCTGCCAGCCCTTTTGGGGTGGAAGAAAGAAGGGAGATACAGCTTTTTGTCCCCAGGACAGGTCAGGTACTGCATGTGTGTGCATGCTTGTGTATGGGTATTTTTTTTATTTTTTTTATTTTTTTTTTTTGTGAAGGAGGCTTTATTATAAGCATAGAAGAAAAACTTCTCCAAGGGCCTCTTGCAATGTGTGCCACTTATGCAAAAGCCATATCTTGTTTTGTCAGCAAGCAGAGCAGCAGCAGGTGAGATATTTGATTGACAGCAGCATTGTTGTTGTTAAGAGAAAAGCCAGACCTGACCATACTGTCCTATAAAAATAAATCTGAAGTCTGTGGTATCTGCAGGCCATCTCAGTGCTCAACACTCACTAATCCAACCACATAGGAAACATTTTTCTCTCTTTTCTTCTCAAAAGGAGAGTGTGATTTTTATCATGCATGCCTTGTGAAGTGTTTTGGTGAAGAAAGTGTCTGGCTTTATTACACTGGCCATCTGCAGTGTCACTCTTTTGCAAAAGCTCAAGCAAATGTCTGTGAACTTCAAAATCTAAATTCTTGGGAGTTTTTCACACCAGTAGAGGATAGCACTAGTGCTGGCTTTGAGACTGGGAGGGGTTGCAAAAGCATGAACGGGGGGGACTCATATGTGGCCAGAACAAGTGTAAAGTAGATGATGAAAAGGGCACGATAAATCCAGTAATTAGCTTCTGTCAGCCAGAATAAGGGGAGCAGAAGTGAAAGTTGATCTCCCCTGGAGGTATTCCAGAAGGAGAACAGTAATGAGAATTAAACACCTTAATTTTTCTTACAATGAATGCATCTGCCAGTGCAAGGTTTGCTGGGGTTGGAGGTGCTGCATTCTGTGCCAGCAGGATGAATCTTCCCAGAAGAGACCTTGTGCTCACTCACAGGGACAGGTCAGGACCAGAGTGTGACAGGGCAATTGATTTGGGCAGGGTGTTCTCACAGAGAGTGCCTGTTTTACAAAACCACTGATTTCATGGCAATGCTATTAAGTATAATTTTTGGAGCTGTGCAATTTAGTAATTGGCTAAGTCATCTGAGTAATGTATGAAACCAAACCAAGGTCAGCAAAGAGTTATTTCATGTGTGTTTACCCCTGTTACCTCTGCTGTCTGTTTGTAATAGATTTAACATTCCATATTGATGTAACATTCAGTGTAAATTAAAATCCTTCAAGTCTTTAGTCCTGCACAGGAAATTAATGAACAACAGCAACATCTATTCACATCTTCCCAGCTCTACCACTCCTGCTACTCTCTGACTCTGCCCTTTTGCTTCTCAGGTCCAGGGAGCAGGGAAGATATAGGATAGAAAAGATAGGTTGGTCTTTGTTGGATGTAGAAGTCCAAATTAGTTTAGTGGGAAGGGAGGGAGTCTTCTGTCAGGAACATTGGTACTAAAGTCCAGGCTGTGCCTAAAATAAGTCTCCATGTGAGTTATCTCTGAGATAAGTCTGTTCACTGACAGATAGCCACAATAGTTTGTATTGTTAAGTTCAGCAAAGACACTGAGTAAACTGAAGCCTGTGCCACAAAAGCAATGATGTCTGGAGTACCCCCCTAGGTAATTTAAAACCAGCTCAGGTGTGTCTACACAAGCAGCAAACACTCCTCAGAGTGTAGTATGCTCCCTGTGTGTCTCTTTTAAAATATGGAATAGTCCTCCTTCAAGAATAGGAAGTAGTCACATTTTTCATTAGAGATTCCCCTAGTTTGATTTCCACTGTTGGGCTGATGGAAACATAGGGATTTGGGGCAAAAAAAATTGACAGAAAGCCAAATATATCTGTGATTTTGTTCAATTAAAAGCAGCTCACTTCCATCAGGGATAAAGGTTACTCCTAACCCAGAGCCAGGTTGTTTTAGATTTGGTCAGTTAATCTCTGCTTTTCATTTTACCCAACTCCACTGCAACAATTGAAACCAAATCTCTAGAGTTTCAAGTATTCTTGAGTCTCTGTGAAGCCATGAAAGTTACTGCATTGCTCAAAGCAATGATGAGAAGCTCTCTGTTGTTCATACACAGCAAGAGTTCAGTGAACTCTTCTGGTGTGTAGATAACTCATGCTTGGTGGCAGTATTTCAGAAAATGGATCTTAGCTGATCCTTCCTGCATGTTTGGCTGCTAAAGGAAAAATACTTCTTAAAAAATAATTCATGGCAGAGAGGGTATCTTCTGTTGGTTTTGGTCCTAGATACAGTGATGTTGGGCTTTTTGTCCTTGAGGTGAGACCCAGAACATCACATACAGAATCTCAAATAAAATGTTGCCAACTTCATGTCACAGGCAATTAGCAAGAAAGAAATACAATCTCCTCTGTTGACATTCAGGGACAGGTAGAGGAGAGTGCAACCAATGAAGTAAAGAAAAAAAAAAAAAAAGAGACCTGATGCACATATTTATGTGTTTATCATCACATACTCATCCTTTGGCCCTCTGAGTTTGGGCTTTCTGATTGCCAGCACAATTCTGGGTGGTTTGTTTGCTGCACACTGCATTCTGCTCCTCCCCAAAAATGTTAGCTAGCACCAACTGCATCATTACAGAATCAGAAATCAGTAAGTAGTGGTTTTTCTTTAATGACTTAGGATTTTAGGTAAGGCATTCTGTTTGAATCAGAGTGTTATCATCAACAAAGATATATGTACATATAAAACTATATAATTCAACTAATGTGGAAAGTTTCTTTAGCTTTATTGGACTGTTGAATTGTGTCTCCAAGGAGTTTCTTCTGTACCTACAGGACAGGAGAGCAGTGTGATGGGTTGGAAGCTTACTTGTGGCAAGTTGCTTATTCTATATAATTAAACTAATGTGGAAAGTTTCTTTAGCTTTATTGGACTTCTGAATTGTGTCTCCAAGGAGTTTTTTCTGTACCTGCAGGACAGGAGAGCAGCATGGTGGGTTGTAAGCTTACTTGTGGCAAGTTGCTTAGCTATTCACCCCAGCATAGAGAGCTGATAAGAAACTGGGAGGCAAACTTAAGTTAGATTTGCAGCAGCTCATGGAAGAAGTTAAAGCATGGAGGCTTTCCTCCTTCTGCCAATCTGTCTCATGCTGGGAGATTCTGAGGCTCAGCAGGTGCCCAGTCCCTGCTTCTGAATCAAGAGTGTGAGGCAGCAGGCTTCAAAAGTACTTTCTGTTTTATCAGACTTTCTCAAATGTAATAATTTTCCCTGATAATCCTGGGTTCTCAGTTATGCAATGGAAAATATTTTTTTTTTTTTGCTTTGTATAGCAGACACTTCCCCTGTAACATCTGACTAAAAATGTAATTTGCTTTCTGCAAATGTCAGTTATTTTACCTTAATATTTTTGAGCCAGCTCAGTGTCAGTTTGTTCTCCTCCTTTGGGATGTAGACAGGTTGTACTGATGGGAGCACATTTTCTGGTTCTTTCTAAAATCCAGTCCACTAATTGAAACTGAAGAAGAAAAGCATCATATTTCGTATTTCACGATCTTTGTGCAGGATCTGGAAGCAGTTTGTGCTTATTCCCATGTCTAATCTCTAGTGTACTAGTTAAATACCTGCTAACAAAATAAATGTATGGATATATCCATACTGCAGATCAAGTTAAGTACAGTGCAGGTGGTACTTGAACCAATGCTGAAACAGCTAGCACCAAAATCAGGTCTAATGCAATATAAAAGGTAGGAATATAAAACTGTTATAAAAGTCATAGGAAAACATCCCTAGGCAAATAATCTCTGCTGGATGATCTTCTGCATTTTAGTACTTTTCATGTATTCTTCATCTTTTCTTTTATTCAACACTAGAGTCAGCTGTTGCAATAAGGTCTTAGAGGGCAGAGGCACTATTATGAAAAAACCATAAATTGTAAAAATATCAGAAGCAAATTACAAATTAGAGTGGAATGACGGTCTAGTTCACTCTGACTTCCATTTTCCAATCATCCTAAATTAGTTCAATGCATGTTTTCAAGTTCAAAATTAGTAAAGGTCCTATGATGTAAGTCTCCCATTGAATATTACATTATCCCAGTCCTGTTTCTTTCTGATCTTTTGCAGCAGCATCTCCTACTCAGGGCACCTGTATCATGGTTTAGTGGCCTCATACCTGCTCTGTTTCTGTACAGTACTTCTAATAAAGTACTTTTTAATACCATGATATTTAGCAATCACAGAGTTAAACCATTTTCTTACTTGTAAAGGCATAGAAATATAAGATAAAAAAATAACTCTTAAAACATGTTTGTCTTTGAAATTTCTTAAATTAATAATCAAAAGCTCTCATCCTGTCTAGAACAAATCAAACCCAGTCATGAAGATGAGAAGCAGGAATTATTAAATGAGCAGCAAGGCTGATGGAGGCTCAATGAGATCATTTTGTTCAAAGATTAAAGGCGATGAACACTGAAATAGTTGAGGAAGATGGCTATGAACACATCTGACTAGAGCTGCTAAATTCAGTAATGATCAAAAGTTAATTATCAAAGTAGAGAGAAGTACTCAACACAGACAATTTGAGTCAATAGCTAAGCAGCCTAGAAAAAAAGTAATTTGGAAGTATTTTCCTATAATGAAGTTATATAAAAGACACACATTTCAAAGAAACCTGCCCAAAAACAAGATTGCATTTTCCCTGATCAGAGGAGAATAATTAGCTCTAATTGACAGACCTGCTGCACACCAAATATTTTCAAATAATATGTTTCTGCATCAAAGCTTAATGTGTAGAGTAACTCAGTGTCACTTTGATTTTGCCTTTCTTTTTCTTCTGCCACTGGGCATGCTCATGAGATTGAAACAAACATGCTTTGAAAAATGAATGAGCAACACCTACAAATACAAGCAGAAGGCCAGATCCTGGATTTCTTTCTCAGATGGAGTAACAGGAATCCTGTGACCATTACTATGGTCCCACTCAGAGGCAAACTGAATTGTTTGTAGTAAGAAATGACAGGTTGCTTGATCATCCAACATTAAGCCAGGCTGGCATGCAGATTAATCTGAGTTTTTGTAGTATTTTTATTTATTTATTTATAATCTCTATAAGTGAGCATCTGTGTGAAGGACGTTGTCCCTTCAGCATCTGCCTTTTCCTAAGATTTAGGAAAGTGCCTTCTCCCAGTAACAAAGGGAAAAAGATACAGAAATTCTCCCAGTAAAAATCTATGGAAAGCTATGCACTAGAATGTTCCTGGTCCAAGAAAAGAAAATACATCCAGAATTCTTTGACCCTAAAGGTAACACATTTCTTCCAGTGTAAACAGTTTCCATCAACATAGCTAAGTAGTCAAAAATCAAACATCCAATTTAGACCCTGCTCTTCAATATTCTATGACTTTGACATATCCAGTTCTCACTCCCTGCAGTATCTTCATCTTTATTAATTTTTCATGTAAACAGTTTAGCTCACACCATCATGCCCATGCTCTCCAGAATATCTTCTGCTTTACTTTGTATTAGAATTGACAGCATTATTATACACTTGTGATCCTAGACACTCTCCACACTTCTTTCTCCTTTATCTGTATTTTTATATCAGTTCTTGGTTAGTCATTTTTGCATAATTGAGGGGGAAAAAATTATTTAGATGCAAGTTTCACATCCTTGAACTCAGACTTGTTATAGTCCAGCTACTTGCTATACAGAATGTCAAGCAAAATATCACTATACAGTTAAAACACTTCTGCTGTTGTCAAGGGCTGTTCATTAGCTTTAAAAATAATTTTAGTTCCCTGCAGGATGGGACTGAGACTTGGTATTTAGTGGGAGACTTGGGAAACTGAAATGCCATTTTTTATGATGTTTTAATCCGTTTTAAATGAAGCATTTTTATGTTGTTCCGGGTAGGTTATTACTCAGAAAGCTTTCTTAGTTTTTCTGACTCTGCATTTGCACATGACAGCTGAAAAGGGGAGATCTGGGACAGTATCACTGGAAAGAGGCACAACTCATATTATTTCACTAATGAGCAGAGACCCCATTTCATCACAGGCTTCTTTGAGAGGACATAATTATGTTGGGTCTGTTACACGTACTTGTGCAATTTGAAGTTTAGCATTTCCTGAGGTTTAAGTGTTTTACTTAGCAACCCTACTGTACGATTAATATAATTGTTTTCTATCATGCATTAATTGATTTATTCTTTAGATGGGAATATAATCCAAACGAAATAAACACATTCTTCTTTGCACACTGGGAGCCAGCCCAGAGGTTTGCTGTTACCCCATCTCAGCTCTCAAACTCTAATTCTTTCTCCAAAATTTGAAACTCACTGTTAGGCATTTCCACAGATTTAAACACAGATTTTATCTTTGTTATGATTGGAGGCAAAAGTGCCAAAGCAGCAGGTATTTTGAAAAACTAAGCACCATTGCAGAGTCCAAAGGAAAACTCATTCTGGCAAAATTTGGAACCCAAGTGTGTAGGTCCCAGGGGTTTCAAAAGGTAGTCAGTTTTCATGAAGGATTTAATTCCTCAAGGGTTTTTGTGAGCATTTTTCAGCACTAATACTAGCAGTTCCTCTGTGGGAACCATTTTATTCCAGTCCCTAAGCATAGCAGGCTCCTCATCAAAACCCTTCTCTTCCATTTTAGTAAGCTTTATAAAAATATCTCTGAAGGTAATTAAGCACTTAAACTTCCTTTACTATAATAGGTTTATGGATCAGTTATCTTAATTCTGCCTTTCACTGCTATCCATGCTTGTAATCTTGCTAACCATCTGACCTCTTTCCACATTTAAATCTATTACAGTCTGGATCTGAAAATGCTGGGAGGAATTCTCTGAAATGATACAACAACACTGGTTTAGCTGAAAGCAATTTTTCAAGCCCGCTTGCATTTAAACATTATTTACCCACTCTGAAAAAAAAAAAAAATCAGAAGAGGGAGAATGCAAGGTTGGTTCAGATTACATAATTATACCATGGAAGTATTAAAAAAAAAAAAATCTCCACTAAAATCTCGAGCAGCTTAACCAGTGTGATAGACTGGAGCAGCTCTGCCATCAGTGCCCCCAGCTGTGTTGCTTAGCAACATTTTAATTCAAGAAGAATCGAAGGAGATGAAATCCCCGTGGAGAGGGAAACAGAAATAAGAGGGCCGTTGACAGATGATCTGAGTTGTTTCTTCTAATATACTGTGAAGATCACTGGCTCTTTTCATGAATGATAAATGGACTGTACACAGATCAATGGGTTCAGCAATAAACTGGAACCAGGCTCCATGTCTGAGGTGGTGCAGGCCGAGGGGCCCAAAGATTTACTCATTTAGATGATTTGGAATGTGTTTTCTCAAAGGTTTCACAAGACAAAATTGATATGAACATTTGGTCATCCCTTGCCCTTTTCTGGTGTTGGCAAATAAAAACTGGTTTGGAAAAGGAGGCTTTTCTTTCCTTTATTTTTTCCTGTTGTTTCTTGTTCCAGACAGGGAGAGAGAGCTTGTGACAAAGGGGCCAGACCTCAGAGGGGGCAGTGAAGTAATCACCCTGAAAGAGTGGTTCCTAAACACTTGTGGCCATTAAAAATAAACAACATTGATACCACTACCTGGGCCAGAAGTATTAAAAACCTGTAGCACTGTCTCTGAAAGGGTCTGGCTCCTGCAGCCCTCTCCCCCAGCTGGGTTTGTGTTTCTGAAGAGCATCTGCAGGTTGAGGTTTGCTTGTGGCTTCGTTGTGCTTTGGTTTGTTGCTTAATTGTTTTTTTTTCCCCCACCCCTCTTCTGTTTACAGGCTGCTGAAAAGACAAAATTGAGAAACATTCCTGTAAAGTAAGTTATTTTTAAATCTGTTTGAAAATGCAACTTGAACAAAGTTGTTGTAATCACTAAAAAGACCAGAACAGTAAGAAGGGTGATGAAAGAGATTAATAGAGTTCAGTTTGACCCCAATCATAGCTATAAAAAGGTCAGTATCACCGAGGAAAGCTTTTGATTTCTCCTGTGTCCCTACTGATTGCACTCCCCAAGTTTCATCCAGTTTCCATAAATTAATGTGTTGTCTATGAATAGCTGCCAAATACTATCACAATCATGCTCCATACGTAGTGCTTCTAGCCTTGGGGAGGTTTGTACATGCTAAAAAGATTATGATTTTTAATTGCAATCCTTGAGAAGGTCTGACAGGGGGGAAATAACTAGGAATGTGCCAAATGATTTCTAGACACATGGGAATATTTTGCACCTATGTATCAAGGCTTTGCCATCCTGTTGATTAAGAGCTCTTTCTCACTCTGTGTGTGCATCTCTCTCACCCCACAGACACAGGGATGTTTCTGTTCTTTATAGCAGGGCTCTGTGAAGGATGAGCAAGCTACCAGGGAGCAATTTCCATGGCATTTTATGAGAAGTTCTTAAATCTTAGGGCAGTATCACCAACACTCGAACATATATCATGGAATTAAGAAAGTTGCTATATAGATGTCTTGGCTCTTTGAGAAAAAGCATTTTCAGTTAATGTTACTAGCAATCTGTGTTTAAATAATTTAAATAGTTTAGAATTCTGTTTAAATAATCACTACTCCAGGCTTAATGGTCTCTTATGTACAAATAAAACACATTTTTAGCTTCAGTAGGTAATCATTGCTATTTAACTAAGTCCCAGTAACTGTATAATCCTGTGGTTTTTTTATAGCAGTTTGCTGATCATCCTGACTTTTAGAAAGGAGTGGTTTTGTGTTTGTAAGAACATGAACTAACAGGACCCTGAAATCATTGTGGTTCAGCATGCATAACAAAAGAATACAGCTCTACTTCTCACTTGGCTTCCATTATGTATAGTCATTTACACCTTAGAAAGTGAACACCAAATGGATGTGGAACACTCCTTGGAGTGATTAGGCAAGATGCAAGATAGTCATAAATCGCTCTCTCTTTATTCATTCTTTCATTCAATCTGATAAAAATTAGAAATAGGATCCAGTGGGGACCTGAGAGCACATGAAACTTCTAATAAGACAAGAGACCTTTCTTGCCTAGAGGGCTAGCTCAAATTCAGTGCAAGCTGAATTAAAGTCATTGTTAGCTGATGGTTGTTTAATAGAGAGTGTGAAATGATCTGTTTTTTCACCTCACATTCTAGAGGATCCAGGAGTTGCAAGGTGATTAGAGTTCTGGGGAATGAGTCCAAAATAATTATCATTCATTCACTTCTTTTTGAATGTTTTAAGTCCGTTTCCCAGGAATGGCTCATCTGAATTGAGTTTTCCTGCACATGACAGAGATATTGAGCCTTGCAGTCATTAAACAGCATGTATGTGACCAAAAAAATTGGGAGGGGTGGGAAAGGGTGGGTTAGGTGAAATTATTCCTTTATGAAACTTGAATAATTCTAACATTTTGGAATGGAAGAAGGCCAGATGGACAGCCTAGCTCTTTCCAACTACATGTGCACATCTCATCCTGCCATGTTTCCCTCACCTGGTTATTTATTTTATTAACATCTCTTCAACTGTGTTCATGGTGGCAGCTTCAATTAGTACTGTAGGAAATCCATTATCCATATTAATTACATATTAAAACAGTTGAGAAATCTGCCTAGTACTTTTCAATGACATGTAACTGTCTAAGGTACCTGTATACAATTACATTGTATGGTAAAATATTGCCTCTTAGGGCAAAAGTAAGATTATTGCCTTTAAGATGGCAGTAGTAGATGTGGATTACATTTGTTCGTACAGCTCAGCCTTGTCTAGCTTTTAGTCCTTGCTTTTGTAGCTCTCAAATGTCAAAGAGAATTTCACTTGAATTTTAATGTTCTTCAGCTATGCAAAATAAAGTTAGTAGCTCCCATTGTCATAAGGGCTGAAAGCTGTACAGATTCCTTCTACCATATGTGACTTATCACATACATTTTAAAGAACACATTTCTGTTATTAAGACATATGTGATAGTACACTTCTGAAAATGTGAATTGCTTTTGGCTAAAAGCCCTGCAGTAGCAAGTTGAGTTGAATCTAACTGCAGTTGACATCTGTTACAATATATATATATATTTTACATATATAAACATACAAATAAAATATTCGCAGTTGTCATTAGCATAAAAAATTTCCTTGTTTTCACTTTGTGGTGACATAGATCTTGTGTCCCCAAACTGGCATCAGAAATCACTCCCTTTTAAAGGCTGTGGTTTATGTAGAGTCCTTGGACAAGGCCTGTTCAAGATGTTAGCTTAGGAGCGTGACGAAGATTTCTGTGTAAATGGTCTATTTAGTTTTCATTGCTCAGTTTATTAATGTTGCTGGCTTAATGTTCAGGAGGAAGTTTACTGTTCTTTTTGGCTTGTTTAATCCCTCCGGCACTTAACACTTATGGAGGAAAAAAAAAAACCAAGGAAGTTTCCTTACTACAGTTCAGTAAGGCAGCCAGGCAGATGGTCTCTTAATGTCCAATTGTCTCTACATGCTTAGACTGACTGCTGGGAACTTCCTGAGGGGTAAGGTGTAGGCAAGTGACATTTGGCTTCTTCAGAAGAGATTTTTTTAATGAGGACACATCCAGAGGAAATAATCAAGGAAATAATCTTCTATATATATGCTGTTATTTGATCAAGGGCTGGGAAAACAGCAATATCCTTAAAATTCAATGGCAGCTTTGTTATGAAACCCAACTGAAGCTCACACTTCCCAGATATTTTCCCCGACTTGGGTAGGCAGTGGGAACACAGATCAGCATAGAGGAATCATGCACATTGACTTGATGCACATCACTTGACTTTTAGTAGTGGATTGAGCTCCAGGATCTCCTCAGATTCAGGCACAGTCAGTTTTATGCCTCACTATCAAGTATGAATGCACTTGGCTTGGCCTGTCTGCTGGACTTGCCTGTCCATTGACATAGACTGAAGGCCAGCTAATCCAGTGCTAATCCAGTGGCAGAAGGTAGAGGAAGAAGAGCAGCAATTACAGAAGCATCCTCCCAGCCTCCCCACACAGCTTCTCACATTTGCATAACCACACATCCTGTGGTAAGGAGGTACCAATGAACTTCTCCTCCACGCAAAATCTCTTTTGAAATGTCTTTGTACTTCATATCCCCACAACATCCTGGGGTACTGAGCACCCTGGCGTGTGAAAAAAATACTGTCTTTTGTTTGACTTCTACCCTTTTCCTTATCTATTCATCCACACAAGTCATTCTTCTTATACAAAAGAGCAAATGATTGCTCACTGTTCTTGATTACGTATCTGTGTTGTATACATCGAGTCTTCCTCCTCAAAAGCTACTAATGATGTTGTTATCCCTTAACTGTGTAAGCCCAGCAGTGAGCTAAGACAGACACAAGGCAAGTCTCAAAGACAGTGGTTAGGAAGATAACTTGTTTCTTTTCACTGTTTCATATATTTAAGAGATAAATTCTTTGCGTGGCAATGCCCTTCTGCCTAAAAACTGGAGATAATATGACTCTAAACAATGCTCAGATTACAGTCCCTTATGAACAGCCAGATGGATTTCGTGGTAGAATGCTGGCATGTGAAAGAATGATTTGGCTGAAACCTGATGTCGTCCAACACTAGAAAACAAGACAAGTTTTTCAATAGAGAAATAATTTTTTTTAAGTGGAAAATGAATGAGAGGGTCCATATAGTCCGTGAACTGCTGTAGAACTATGAAAATAGTGGAATTCACTTCTTGCATCAGGGAAGAAAATGTCGCCTTCCTTGAGTGTCCTTTATACCCTCTTCTTTTATAGTTCCTTTAAAAATCTTCAAGAGAAAGCAATGGCATTTTCTCCCAACACCTGCATATACTTAAATTTGCTGTAGATTTAATGACTTCCAGAAACACGTTTCGGGATTATAGCTTGTGTTAAAATCCTGCTGCTTTTTATGTTTTCAAAATATGTTTGTTCTTCATCAGCCACAAGTTTGTTAACCAGAAAGTCTTCTGGTGTTTATTGCCTTTCCCTGCCATGAAACTCATCTTCTGTTCAGAAGGGCATCTGCCATGACTTTGCATGGTTTTCTTTCCCAACCATCACTGGCAATGCAATCCATTAACATTTGATATCTTGACATTTCGATTGACCTCTCATTTGCAAAGCGCAGTGGTATTTTTCCTGGCCTTTTCATCCTTGATTATACATGGGATAATTCTAACTGTTTCTACTGACTGCACTTTAAAAAATATCTTTGTTTTACCAGCTGGAATTGCACCTAGTTTCTCCCTCCCTGGACAAACCTTGCTCTGCATGGAAGGTCTGAGGTCTCAGCAAGTCATGCAGAGCCAGAGGATTTTCTTATTGACTCACTAAGCGGGAGGGCAGGCAGGTCAGACTCTGAGGGTCAGTTAATGTATGCTGTAATAGTAGTAACCATAAACAGATCTTTTGCTCCCTTTGGCAAAACTGCAGGCCAGCCAGCTAGGTCTGAAGGTTGATTTGTCTTTAGCCAGTCAAATCAGGCCCTTGTAACCAGCAGAGGTATGAAAGGGGCACTGTGCTGTTGGTGCGCATGCTGAGCTCTTCCACTTCAGGGTTTCTTGTGTCCTGTAGTTTAAATAAGAAAGAAAGAAAAAAAAGTATGTCACTCCTAGGTTGAAAAAGCCTCCCACTCATGGATAATTGTAGGGGAAGATGGCCAAATATACATCTATACATGTGTATATATACATACATACATACAGACTATAGGTACCAATGGATCTTTGTGTTATGTGTAGCTAAAGGGCATTTGCTAAAGAACTCAAAAAGAATCAAAGAATTAAAGAATCAAAAAGTCCAAACCTGCTACAGCTCTCATTCTCAGTAAAACTCCCAAGTAGTTTCCACACTACCACCTGGTAGTCTCTGCTTCTAAACCTTCCTTCCTGATGTTTCTCCTCAGCCTATTTCTGGAGAACTAATAAATCAGCCAGCACCAATTCAATTAGTTCTAAAAATCCATTACAACACAGTGCCTAAACTGCCTGCCCATATTCATTTCTGGAAGAAATCCATTCATATTTATGTGTTAATACTTTAAGTCCAGCATGTGAAAGCACTCAAATCCCCAGTAGAAATCCTGGAAAAAGGCTGCTTACAGGCAATTATGGACAATGTTCTTTAGCTCCTGATCCTCCTATTCTATCCACTTAGACATCTACACAGATGCAGAGTTCAGCCAGTGGGATCATTATATTGCAGCAATAGTAAAGTCCTTCCAAAAATTCACAAAACCCCCAAATAGCCCTGATTCTGCAAGCTGGGGAGTGTGACTGCATAGACATGCAACACAACAGGTTGGCACCTGCAGTGTCACTGGAAACCAAGGCTCACATGCTACTGTTGGTTTCCAATAAATTTTATTTAGTAGGACTACGTTTTCTCAGCAGAATGTGAACTCTAGAAATGTTGCAAAGGATTATTTTACTCTTACAACTAAAAGGTTATTGTTGGCAATGGATTATAGAACTGCTGCTTTTAAACTGTTAGCAAAGAAACATACATATTAAATCCTTTTTGATTATATCACATTAATCCCTAAATACTGATTTTCATGTAAATTTTGACTCTTGCAAAGCTCTGACAATTCAGCTATCCCCATGGGGTTTTATCAGAGCTCAATTGCTTCTTTAGATCTTTTTTCCTTTTTGCAGTACATTTTGCTTTATTCCAAAGTCATCACAGCAGCAGAAAGATGTAGTACTTTAGACACAGAATAATAAGAGTCCATTTAATATTTTACCTTTACTTTCTGAATTTGTTCCTGTGACACATCTTGTTAGATATATTTTTATCAGTCCAAAGGATAGCCACAGTAGGACTATTTTTATTTCTAGGGAAATGATGCATGATAACTACTGGCAGGGCCCAAACCAGTAAATCAGTCCTATTCCAACCACAGAATCTATCAAAAGTCTGTAGCCTGTGGTAATAAGTTATAATTTAGTTGACTAGCAGTTTGGTTGGACTTAAAACTGTACAAATGAGTCGCATCAGCTAAGTCCTGAAATATAAAATAGTTTGTGCTTTATTAAGGTTTTCAGCTACCACCACAACAGGTACCTAGAGAGAACACAGATTTTTCAAATAGTCGCAATACATATTTATAGTGAAATGTTTCCGACTTGATTGTATAATTTATAGTAGGTGGTTAAATTACCACACGTCCTCTGTGTAGTGCACAATGTTTGCTTGCAAGACAAGGAGGTGAACAGACTCTGAGAGCTCATTTAATCTCATCTCATTTCATCTCATACAAAGCTGAGCACACACCATCAATACCAAGCACCGCGTGTTCCCCAAAGCTGCCAAGCCAGGCATGTTGCTCAGTAGCCATCCCAAAACTTCAGACATCTAGAGAAACCTTCTCTTTTGTGAATTTTTTTTCTTTTTTACAGGGACTTAAATATGCTACTTAAGCACAGCTAGTCATGCATTTGTTTAAAATTTACCAGCAGCCTTGTAGCTGGACAAAAATAAGTATTTCCGTTTTAAGTGCATCACTTGTCAAGATGAAATTTAGGTCAATTTTTACAACTTGTGAAAAAGTGAAATTTTGATTTGAACAAAGCTTTTTCCTTGCCTGGTTCATTCTTTTGACAGCATCAAAAGTCAGGTAGGGGCAATAATTCTTCTGGTTTAGCTCATATTTACTGTTGACCAAAGAAGGACCACTCTTTCCTCCTCACTTACACCGTGGTTTTGATAATTTTACATTTTATGTTTGCTGTTCTGATTGTTATTTTTACTTTTGAGTTACTTAGCATTTATTCAAACAATTATTTGGGCCTTTTCTTAAGTAACAGCTATTTTCTGTCTGTGATCTTTTTGAATTAATGCTTTTAAAATATGTTTCTGAGCAATTAAGATACTGCAAGGAAGTAACAAATGCTAGCAAAATGCAAGGAAAGGCCTCATCCTGGTATAAATGATAGAAGCTTTTCTGCTGGTTTAATACAGTTGGCTTAATCCAGCATAGGAGTCAGCCTTCAGACCTCATACCCCTGAATTTCACTGTTACACTGTTTTTTTGCTGCTCAGAGATGAGTAACAAGAGCAAAACTTTAGGTAGTGGTAGTGTAAGTATACGACTGTGTGGTTTATTTAGGTTCGAACACATGCAAAACACTTTCCAAATGGAGATCCCTGCCTTGGAGAATCAGGTAAGAGGCAGTGGAGACAGCTACCAGGCTATGGCCTTTAACTGAGGATGTCTTTTAAATTTGTAGGCCTGTATCTGCTTTCTTTTAGACTTCAAACTCTGTTTCACTGCCATTTTACCTAATTTTACGTTTGCGTGTGTGGAGAATGAAGTTTCCCTGCTCTTCCTGGCTTGTGGCCTCATGGCAGTGGATCTGCCATGATTTCCTTCTGCCAAGGTTTCCTCTGCCTTGTGGGGTCATGAAAATAGGGCAGAATCAAGGTGATGCTCTTTGCTCTCACCTTTTACATATCCAAATAAAGTACCTGCCATGCAGCAAGCAGTTCTTTACTATGGCAGAGAGGAAGTGAAATAAAATAAGACCATGTGTCTTTCAAGCATTTTTATTTTTTTTTAAAGTACAACCAAAAGAAAATAATGATCTTGTGCTAAGTGAGAAAAGTGGGAAAAAATGCAGTCATTTAGTATAGATGAATACAAAAGAGAGGTAAAAGCTAGATAATGTTTCAGGAAATAACACTGCTACAAGGTTAATTTTGCCTAGTACAACATTTCCTAGTATTGAATTGCCTGGTATACTCCCTCAGGGATTGCTCCTGTGCTTGCAATAATCAAGGCTGGTTTTATTGGAAAATCACCTCTGGATGAGAGACATACTCTAGAGAGAACTTTGCATGGGTACAAATAGGTTTTTGGTGCCAGTGCCATGTTGCCCAGGCCAGCACAGTTATAGTTCCCAATCTGTCTGTGCATTCAAGCAGCAAATTCATTAGCAACCCTTCTGGCAGGATAGAAAAATAGACATATTAGGGAAATTTCCTTTGAATTGTTTTCAGGATTTGTTGGATAACAGTTCAGTAACCAAATTGCGCCGCCTAACAAAAACACTCAATATTTTTATTAATAGTGGCAGGGAAGCTGCAGATATTCCTTTAAGTGCAGAACACTTTACCATAACGCTATGTGACTGGCAAAGATCAGGGATGAAAGAGGAGGTTAGCATTGGTGAAGAGGGGTTGCTCGTGATGTCTGAGCTGATTTTTGTTTTGTGTTGTGTGTCGAGGCTGTGCTGAGCCACGTAACTCTTACATTACAGATGTAATAAATGTCCGAGCATCGGCTCATCCGTCAGACCCTGCCAGTTTGCTGGCTCTTTAATTGTAGAAGTGGGCCATATCTTGACAGCACTGCATTCTCTCTAACTGGGGGACCTAAGTTCAGATAGATGTAGCAGCTTCCAGGCCTTGTCAAGTGGAAACTGAGCATATTGTAAACAGAGAGCGTTTTGCCTCCAGCTGGGAGGAGGGACACGTGGAGCGCCCGCCTAACAGGGTCCTTCGCTGACCTTGGAGTGACTTTGAGTGTGGGGAGGCTGGGGGAGTGCTGGGAAAAGACTGATTCAGAGAGACAGATGAGTGAGGAAGAAAAATCAAGGAGATTGGCACAAGGACAGCGGGAAAAAAATCTTTCTAAAGAAAGCAGGAAAAATTTTTACGCTCAAGGCCGTCACCGAGCCCTTATAATCAGGATTGTCTGTGCCACACACCAATAGTAGTGAGAGGAAAAAATGGTGGATGCAGCTTTTAAGCTAAGGTCTGAGCAAAAGCTACTGTTCTGCTGGGGAAAAAAAAAAAGCACATGGACAAAATTTATTAAAGAATTAATTACACTAAGCTCCAGGAACGGGAAAAGCTAAACATTAGGATTGTGAGAAATAATCTGTATACTCCTGTTTCCTAATTCCCATTGTCTTCTTGATTGTTTCCCTGTGAAGAGTATCAATCATAGTAAGCTATTTAGAGGCAGAAATAAGTGGCATATGGCTTAGCACTTTTGGGTCTAGCAATGAGGTAGCAACCTTCTGCAGTACAACTGTAGTTGGGTTCCCAGTGGGCTTCACTTTGATGATTATATATATTGAGTTCCCTGTGTCACTCAGAGACAGCAGAATTTCATACAAGTTGGTGTTAGCTTCCTCTCACTTCATTTCAATTTTCTATAACCAGTGTCATTACATGTAACAGTTTCTTCATAATGAAACTTCTTGTCAAATCAGATTTGTCTTTCAAGTGGGAGAGCACTGTGAAAAGTCTTCTTCCAAAATACTGATTTCTGGAAAAAATCTTACCAGAGTGAAAATGTGAGAGATTATTTATTTATTTCTCTTAAAGACTCTTCGGTGCCAAATCATTCAGAAATACTCGCAAAAAGGCTTTAGTCTTGCATTTGGGGATGGTATTAGTACTCTTTACAGGGTTTACATCAACTGTTTGCTGAAGTCTTAAGTAAGCAGAAAATATTTTTTGCAGTCATATTTGAAACTGAAACTATGGTATTTAAAGCAAAGTCCTATGTAAGTGGAATTATATCAGAGGAGAATTTAGACTTCAGATATTAAATGATCCCTTCCTATTTCACCACAGCAGCTGTTAAATACTAATGTGGTTTGCTGACACTCAACTGCTCCTTTCCTGGTACTTCCCTTCTCTCCATCAGCTCATCCCCTGTCCCTAGGCAGTGCAGAGGCATCTGTGCAGGCAGATGGAGGGAGCCAAGTGCTTTGCCCACTGGAGAACAAAGGCATGGGCCCTCCTGGAGGTCAGGGGATAGGGAAGGGAAGGGAGAAACTCAGACAGTAAACATCCCAGAACATGCATCATGAAGTCAAGTGTCTGCCAGCTCTGGCAGATTTATATCCGGAGAAATCTGTTGCCTTAGAGAAACTTCTACTTCTTGTGGTGCTTAAAGCTGTATCCTCCCCAGTGAGCTGAGATCTCAGTTTGCTCTTTGGTGCCCCTTCTCTGTAACATTTCCAAAAGGGGGGAACTCTTTGAAGTCCCACCCGTGTCACACAACCTGGCCATTGAGCCTCACCTGGTACCTTGCCCTGCAGACCTCCCACTCACAGGGAGTGTGCCAGAGAGCATCCCAGCACAAGCAGTGTTTCTAAAAAAAAAAAATTATGGGTCACACTTTGATGATGAAGCACTTGCTGTGATTCCCAATTAGTCTTAATATGCTGTAAGAAGAGAGACTGCAGACAAATGTCTCACAGCTTTATAAGCCTGACATTTACCAAGCAGCAAAGATGATCTGGCTCTCTGCATCACATACCCAGGACTGCCCATCCCATAGTTTTATTTCTTGGCAGTTTCCTACAATTTTGTGAAATGGTTTTTTTTTTTTTTAATGTGACAAAGTCACTTCAATTACACAGTCATTATAAGTTTTGCCAAGGTTGACTATGGATCATTTTGTGTTCATTAGAGCACAAAATTAGAATTTTCATTGCAGCAACTGTAAACAGTATTGGCTCAAAGGAATCAAACTTTTTTCCCCCTCATAAATTCTTGGATAAGTAATAACTGAAAACTTCCATGTTTCTTTTAAAGATTTTTTTTTTAAACTGTCTTCTGGGTTGTTGGGTTTTTTCCTTCTTCTTTCTAGCCCTTGATATATTTGTTTAACTGAATAACCAGGTCCATTCAAAATGATGGCATTGGATGAATGAGCAGGTGCAGTCAGCGTGTTTCTAACCCTGTGAATATATTATTTCTTCAACTTCTTCAATGTCATAGCTTGGTGCTTGTCACTTTAGACACAGTCAGGGTAGTAAAAACCATAAATGGGCTTCAGAAAACAACCCCCTTTCAGAAAATACTTCATCATCTGCTTAAGTCCCGTTAAGCTTTCACTTAAGTAATCTTAGATTTTGTTTCTTAAGTAATAATTAACTTTTTAATTTAATATTCTCATGCATTTATGAATATGTATGATTGAGTTTTTTCATCATACTGACATAAATATTAAAAAATTGCATCAAACCCAATCATTTTACATATTAAAAAATTAAGCAAATAGAAAATAAATCCAGCCCAGTGTATTTCAAGCACTGGAGTAGAAACAGAAGGGTTTCTGGCAAAGTCCAGACTATCAAAAGCTTTCTGAAATAGCTCATGTATTTAGTAAAATAAGATCCAGAAAAGCATCTTGGGCAGAATGAGGTTACATTTTTCATTATTTTTAATAGTAATTTATTTCAGGTTAGTTTAACCTTCTTATTGCTGATTTAGCTCACTAGAAACAATAACATATTAAGTAGGGGGAGACTGCTTTGTACAAAATACGACAAAAATGTCTCATTTGCTAATTTTTGGGGCTGAAGGTGAATGTGTGCTTCTCTGTCTCATAAGATCAGGGAATTTGTGCTGCTCCTCACTTGTGCTTCACTTGGAAGAATTTCTCTGTAAAACCTGGAGCTACAGTGGATGGGGACAACAGACATAAAGACAGATCTCTTCCTCTTAAGGAAAAGTGTTTAACAAGATAATGTACTATTTGCATTCCAAATTTGCCATTAACACCCCATGAACACAGCCAAATCATCCAAGTGCTAGATAACACATTAGATATATGTAGTTAAACTTCTGTAGATTAAACACAGGATTACAAATGTGGTAGCATGGCTACAATCAAACATTTTCTAGAAATCAATGTAATTTGAATAGCATGAGGGTTCATTGAAATATTAAACCTGGGAGGTATGTATTTATATGAATGCATGTGTGTGGAGTGCTAATTAATAAGTGGAAAGATTTAGCAATTTTGGGATTGTAGAAGTCTTATTGTATAGAGTAGAAAATTTTCCTTCGAAACACAGAAAGGTTTGATTCTGCAACTTTATTTTCAGCCCTATAATTTTACACTAACTGGCAAAAATTAGCAAGCTAGAAGTCTAAATATCTGTGTCTGACATGCCTTTTGAAAGAAATATCAAGACAAATGCACTTAGTGAAACAGGACTAGTATGTGTAAAATATCTCTGCTTTTCTGCACATAGGTTACATTTAAGTGAGGGAAAGGAAAGGAAAATCCTTCAACTGCAGTTTTTCTGTGCTCTTTGGAGTCTGGAGTTCTCTAAAATATATTTCTTTTTAACTTCAAGGACTTTCAGACTGTAAAGAAACGGGCAATGCCAAGCATTCCTTCTCTCCCAAATGTGATAATTTCTGATCCAGACAGCAGCTCACTTGCATTAATGTGCTCAGTGATCTGGGGGAAATCAATAAAACCATGAGGCACAGTGAAGGGGGGAGGTGGGCCTTCCACATTTATTTATTCTGGATAAATGGGGACCATTAATCTATCTGGAAAATATGGAATTTGCAGGGAAGAAACCACAGTTGCAAATTTGGCAGTTGCTAGCATGCACAGATGGTCTTTCAATGTTTTAAGATTTTCCAGTCTTTTGATATTGATACCAACATTGAAAAGTAGCCTGTTTGCTAATATTTATCTAGAATAGCCAAAGAAAAACAACACTGCATATTTTGGATTGTTCAATGTCCTCTCAGTGTATTTGCATAAAGTTTTTTAATCTTAAAGGTAAACTTCTTGTTCTCTGTCTGTCTTGGGTTATTTTAAGAAGCTTAGTTGGAGAATTATTTCCTAAAATAAGACAGACAGACAGTATATCCAGAAAAAGGCATTAGGAAGATAGAGACTTGTACATGTGAATTATTTTGGACAAATTTTGCAGGCTGGTAGTCTGAATTGCTTCTGGTACAGATAATACATTTCTGTAAAGGGGTGTTCTCAAACCAGGGTGTTGAGTCCCTCCTTGCTGAAGTGTTTATTCTTATTCTGCTGACAAGCCCTGATTTTCAGTGACTGTAACTTCACTGAAGCTGGGAATCTGACCCTGGCAATGTCTCCATTCAGTGTTTCAGGGCATGAAGTCAAGAGGGAAGGATAATGTCATCTGCTTAATTTGCTTTGGGAATGTTTGGTTGAGTCTTGAAAGACCTCGCTGAAATATTTCACAGAGGAAATCACAGAATAATTCTAGCCAACTTTGCTTTGAGTTTATTCTCAGCAGACCCAAAGGATACAGGACATTGATGAGTGTTCAGAAATGTGCCTTCTACAGCACTGTACCTGTGTACATGTGCACAGGACAAAGGCAGCTTGGATTACAAACAAGCCAAGGTATTTTGTATTAAAAATAAGTAAAAAATGTTGGGGAAAAAGCAAATTAAGAAAGAAAAAAGAAAAAAAAAAACCAAAAAAAACCAACTCGGTGCACCACCAATTTTAATCTGATGAAAAAAAGAATCTGAGATGCAAAAAAAAAATAAGGCAAAATTTTAAGATGTGTGGCAGAAACGTTGCATGTTGCCATCTCCAGCATATTCAGGTGTATTTGTCTTATTTATATAGATCTCTCTGAAGAAAGATAGATAAGGAGACAGACAGCTGTCTGATCAGTCAGGCAGACAGATTGGTAGACAGGCATATCCATGGCAGGATGTTAGTTCTGAGGCTGGTTTGGTTTGGTTTGGTTTGTTTTTTTAATAAAATAAGGCAAATGAACGCTGTTTTGCCAATATCTACCAATGAGATAAACATTTCAGAAGAATTTTAGATATTATAGGAAAAATTTCTTATTGCTGTTCAGCAGAAATCTTCCTTGGCATAGAACAGACCTAGAAGCCCTTTTCTGCTTCAGTGAGTAGGTCCCATCTTTGATGCATAAAGCCAGATTTCAGGTACCACCTCAAAACCAGAATGTAGTTTTGTTTTACAGGCAAGGATTCAAAATGTAGAATTTTATTTCCCAGCTTCCCAAGAGCCATCTTGTGTAAGCAGGCACTTCAGCTTCTGCCATACCTGTCATATAGGGCAGAAGAATTAAGCCATATATTTGCAAGCTACACTTCTATTTATTCATCCCAAGGGAATGGTTTCCTTTTTTTCTACCACAGGGTTCCATTGAGTGATGCTCAGTGTGTTATCCACTATAACCAACCAATCTTTTTCTGGAAGTTTACCTCCCTGGTCATTCTCTACTTTATATCTTTGCTGTTGAATTTTCCTGATACACTGTAGTATCCAGCACTTGTCCACATTGAATTTTATCCTGTTTTTTTTGTTCTGACCCATCCTTCAGGATACTTACACACCTTCTGACATGGGTGTTATTTCCTAATTTAACAAGCATACTCCCAGCTCTCTCCAGAATGTTACTGATATTCTAAAATGTCCATGTCTATTGTATAGTTATTGTGACAGTAATCAGGCTGTAGTCTTGACAGGTATTTCTCACAAAATAAAAAACAAGGATGAGGTATAGTGCTGATGAGGACTTGGGCAACTGAAGTGATATATAATGGATAGCTCACCAGAATGGATCAACTCTTTAAATTCTTTAAATGCCTGCATGTCTTCCACGACTTCTTATTGAAGTCTGAAGTTCCCAGAGCATATGAACTATTCAGCTTTTTTTGCACATATGTAGATCTTTCATTTAGCAAGCCACAAAAATGCACAAAAAACTCCCTGCAACACATTTCAAAGTTCTTCAGCAGCAATTAAAGGCTCCACAGCTCTGATGGTCTATTTGCTAACCCTTCACATAAGAATTTCATGAAGTACTGCCTGCTGTCAATGTTCTTCCAGTACTGGCAATTCTTTACTTTTATATGTTCCTATTTTGTCATGAAAATTGTACTGTAGAAAATCCCAAATTTCTTTCTAGTCTGTGTGACATTTAAGAGGGTAGTGCAGAACCTATACCACTGAGGGGCAGAGATGCAAAAACAAAGCAAAAAAAAAAAAAAAAAGAAAGCAGTTGGCAGCAGAGAGAAAGAAGTCAGACATCAGGCTAGACTTAGAAATGAGCATGCAAGATTGTTGTTGTGTAAGCAAAAGCTGACCCTGGTCAGCTCTAACTAGTGTTATCTTCACTTATTCCAGATATTGCTAGAGGAATTCCTTCATTTCTTTAATATCAGCAAGCAATTCATCTCGACTTCACTCATCAGTCAGATACAATCATATCATCCCTCATGCACAGACTCCAAAATTCATCCACACATTTCAGGAATAAACGCATGGATCTAATACTACATCTAGAGGATTGCTCCAGACATATACTCTAGAATATGTACTTCAGCTTCTCTTTTAAAGGGAGCCATTTCATTAGCTAAAACAACCCCAAACATATAATTGTGCTTTTGTCAAATGATGTTTTAATCACTGCTCTAAAAGTCTTGGCTGCAAGGTGAAGGATTCCCTTTTCCTTTTGTCCTGTGTCTTCCACTGCAGCAAATTTCTTGGTTCCTCTCCTGAATTTGCCCACATAACTGGCATATGGAGACCTAAACACTGCCTCCACCCCTAAAGCTATCTCAGACCCTCAGTCTCCTACTTTTGCACCATCCTACAGGAGTTCTCTGGCATTTGGGGAACACCAGCACAGCCAAGTTCACTTGGGTGGATGTACAATGCTGGTCATATTTATAGCATTTGTTTTGTTCCATCTTCAAAACAAAATGTCCTGGAACTCAGCTCCAAAGCTCTGTGGGGTCATTCCCCTGCTTTTTGTGTGTTCCTCACTGCATCTGTGCACGTTTGATTGGTTTATTTTGGTTTGCCTGTGTTACCTTGATTGCATAACTTTTACCAGAGTAAAGGCAGAGCCACGAGCCTGTGGTTTGGCCTAATACAATAACTCATTCTCTGCATAAAAGCATTTCTGACTCATTTTTTATGCTCCATCAAAGATTATTCTTTTCTTGGCCCATAACCATTGTGAAATGATTAGTCTTTTAAAGACAAGTGCATATTTCCAACACGAAAACACAAAGAAATGAGTTTTGTTGTCAGTGTACCCAGGAGAAAATCCATCCTCTGCCATCCTCACAACTGAGAACTCAGGGAACAATTTTACATCCATTTTTTCCATTTAGGTTCCCAAGTGCCTTTGTGTGTTTGCTCTGACCTTATGCTGGAAGAAGTTACAAGTTACTAGCAGTCATCTTCTCCATATTTTTCCTGTGCTCATAACTCAGTGCAGTGGAAACTCTCCAAGTTAATTAGCAATGCAGTCCATATATAGCAACCTGCACTTGAAAATTCAGTGTAAAACACCAACCTTCTTTAAAGAGGCAAACCCCATCAAGAAGATGGGGTTATTGAGAGTCCTGAATCTGTTCTTCATAAGCTTTACACTTTGTTCATATACTAGACTGCATCTTAAATATAAGCCTATCATCAGGTTTAGCAAATCGATACTGTAAGAGTGTGAAATGGTCCCCAGAAATCTCCAGAATGCCATTTCACAGTAAAAGCAATTGAAAAAGAAGCTGCAGTAGAATATCTTATGAGATAGCCATTTAGATCACAAAAGGATCATAAAAGTCAGAAGCAGTTTGTTTGAAGCAAGGTTCATAATATAACCATACAGAGCTTGCTGGGAAGAAGAGGAAAATTGCAAACCAATTTGTGGTTACGGCTTTTTCTGTCAATTCTACAGGGATTTAAAACTTGTAAAAGGTGGAACTTCTGCCATCTTACATTGCTCAACTAGGAAGAGCTCGCTATAATCATAGCAGCTAAATAAACACCAATTATTGAAATGCAATATAGTCTTTATTAGGTTCAAAGCAATTAGCACTGCTTTAGTTCATTTACTACTGAGTAAGGTGGTGTCAGACAGTGGCATTTGTCAGGAATTCTCAGAGCATCTTTTAAGGCTTAGCTTCCTATACTCTTATAATATTTTGTCCACTAAGTTTTGATACTTTACACATAATAAAGGCATTAATGAGAGCATTATAAGGAATGTTTCTGTGAGCAAATGCCACCTGAGCATGTCACCTGCTTCAAACACTTAGTATCACGTAGCAACATATTTCTTTAAAAATTATTTTGTCCTAGTGCAGAATAATAGGAGCAGAGCATACTAGAGGAAGTCGTATGACACAAAACAAAAAAAATCATCACCAATAAAAAAACTTGTTCATTTTGTCACACCCATTCAATTCTACAAGTAACTTGTGCACACCTCTTGAATTAATATGTTATCTTTGTTCCTCAGTGAGAGCTAACAGATGCCCTGGCTAGCTGGAATGGACTTAGGTCAGATTTAAACAAATCCCTCCGGTGTTGGGAAATTTAATTAGGTTCCAGTTACAAATTCTTTAATTTTTTTTAAAGAAATCTTTATGATTCGTGATTGATTAGAAAATAATATGGAGCCAGTCTACCTTCTTCTTTGCTTACTTTAAAAACAAAACAAAACAAAAACCCAAAAAAACTGGACAATTAAAATGGTTTCTGTTTTTTCTTCTGCTAAAATTCCCCCTTAAAGAGTGGGCACTGCTTTAATAAAGATAGAGGAAATGAAATTACAGCTATGTTGCACTCAATCAGGTTACTTTGGAGAAATGAAAAGGAATACTGCCTCCTTTAATACCATTAGAAGGATTGATAGTGCAGAATTCTTTTCAGCTCACAGTGCACTGATGACTGAGAGACCTGATGCCATTTACCCTTTGATTACCCCTGTGTGCTGTGTTGCTGGGAAATGTCTCAGTGATGAGTTGTGGACACAGGGGATGGAGGGTTAATGTGCTGCCATGTACTGGGAGCATTTCTGTGTTCCTCACCAGTGCCACCAGGAAGCCCAGGGCAGGGCTGCCCTGGGAAGTAGTGGATTCTCCATCCCTGGAGATATTTAAAAAGAGCCTGGATGTGGCACTCAGTGCCATGGGCTGGGAACTGTAGTGGTAGTGGAGCAAGGGTTGGACTTGATGATCTTTGAGGTCCCTTCCAACCCAGCCAATTCTGTGATTCTGTGATTCTATGACAAGGAAACTGTGTTCAGATGGAGCTCTCATGCCTTGGGATGCTCTCCATAGTACCACGGATGGACTGGGACACAGCCTTAACTCTCCTGCATCACTCCAAGAGCCAGAAGATTGTGCAGGGTTATTCAGTTATATGGGGTTAGGTTCTAATTACATTATCTTTAAGTGCTGGCTTTCTTCAGGACTTCATAGCCATATAATATATCCATATAAGTGAAAATATGTGGGCTGCATTTTTTTCTGCTACATTCTAGATTACTAACCCTGGCCAATAGCAAGGAAGCCAAGCTAGCCTGCACTGAAAGGACCATGTGGCTGTCTGGTAGTGGAAGAACACCAATGTTTTGCTACCTACCTCTGCATAGTGTGGCCAAAGAGTCCCTTTTAATGCAGATTCACAGTCACTGTCATACTGGGGCTCCTTGGGCATGAAGCAGAACAGCTCTGCAGTGGGACATAGCATTGCCCCAGGATCAGGTTATTATTGGGTTGTGTTCACTAAATGAGAGCTGGAAGTCTTTTATTCATCTATGTATATGAACAATGCATGTCCTTTATGCCACCATTTGTTGGGTGTATTGGGAAAATTATTGGGTTCTTCAGGTGATTTTTGCTCTAAGAAGCATGTGTCAATTTTTTGGTCTTTCATAGCATTCTGTTTCTCTCTTAGAGTCTGCTTTCTGGGCTCACCGTGGGATTGTTTTTCAGTTTTGCACACATTCTTGTGTCTGAAACAATGAGAAAAAATGCACATTAAAACATCTGTTGTAATCCATTTTTCAGAGACAGAAAATTACAAATAGCACTGTAACAATTAATTAGTAACCTTGTTCATCGTATAAACTCAAATCATGCTAAGGCAGCTTCTTTTCCTTTGCATGATTTGCACCATTTTTATCATCTTATGTGACTGACGCTGCTGAAATAAATTTCTCAACATGGCTCAGAAAGACAAAAGCAAATTATCTCTTTCCCCAAGTGAGTGTTAATGAGCAGGAGGCTGGTGTTCATCATCTCTAGCACTTCTGGCAATGTCCCTTGTTGCAGGCTTGAAAAAAAAAAGAAATCTTAATTATTAAATGCCACTAGACAATCCTTTGTCCTGGTTTCTGGGTAGTCAGAGCACTCTCCTAGCACAAGGCCGTTGGTCTCTGTTAGGCACATCAGGAGCAAGGTCAGTGCAGTGCTGCAGCTGGCAGCTGACTGGGCTGGCCAGCATGTGTGAGAAGTTCACAGTGTTTCATAACACCAGAAAATACTCCTGACAAGTTAAAATCATCAGTAGACTGGAAGCAGAGGGACACAAATGCCACTGATATCAGGATGTCATTGCAGACATAATGCACAGCCCTCAACTGGCATAAAGCAGCACATCTCCATTTACTTCACCAGATTAGCATCATTCTATGCCAGTGTACCAAAGCCTCTTCTGTCAGATCTCTACTGATTTATTTGGAGTTACCCCAGCACAGAGTTTTGCTTTTAAGAACTGCAGAAATAGAAAAAGCTGACAAGAGAAGAGGGGCTAGCAGCTGAAGCCATGAGGTATGAGACAGAGGGAAGACTGACAGTTTCTTGCTTTGGAATAAGCAAGATAATTCTCAAGATGAATGATTTTCATTTTTTTTTTTATCCTACTTATTTCATAGAATGTAAATAAAGGCTTGACTTACATAGTTAAGCTTATCATAGCATTAGGCTCTCCAAGTAGGGTCAGGAGTCACAGTGGTGTAAAACCAAAACAATTCAACTTCAGTGAAGAAAATACCTATTAGATTTTTTAAGAAATTGCTTCTTTCTAGCTCAATGTTAGGACTTCCAGTCAAAACAGACTTCTTATTACTAACATTTGCTTTAAAAAACAATGTCAGCAATGAGAAATGGGACCAAGGGACTATGTCAGTGCCATGCAGCTCTTGCTCGTGTTTAGAGGTACAGGTCAGGCACTTTACATCCATTGGAGGAGATCCTCTTCTAAAGCTGTGAAAGAAGGAAGAATATTATGATGCCTTGCCATTTTTAAGTTTGGTGGCTTTTCCTTACCTTTTTTTTTGTGTGTGTGTGTTTCAGAGCACTTTGTGGCTATGGCTTAGGATGAGTTCCAATTCCCAGTCTAGTTAACACGAGCTGGATTGGTTCCTCCACGATATGTAGTTGTAGTCAAGTTCTGTGTGGAAACAAGGAAATCTGGTTGAACACATGCCCACACTCATTGCGTGGCCCAGACAGAGACAGAGGCCCCTTCACACTTCTCATTTTGCAAAATGAGAAATTTTGCAAAAAAAAAACCTCCCCAGCCAGCGTTCCGATAAAATCTTCCAAATGTGAAGCGAGTGAAGTGTCTGAAAGTCTGAAAGCCTGAAACTGCTTTTCTGTGAGATGCAAACAGTACTGTTGAGTGCAGTGGGGGCTGATACAGATGATGACAGTGATGTTTCAAAGATCAAACTTCTGTGAGCCAAACAGGCAGCACAGCCAGAAAGGAGGGAACATCTCTCAAGGAGATACAGGGTGGGCATCTATGGGGTGAATTTTCCCCCTGTGCTGTGGCAAGTGAATCTTTGACAAGAAAAAGATGTGTGTGGGAGAGCTAGATATGAACACATGCAGGCATTTAAAAGGGCATTAATGGTATCCTGGATATATTTTGCTGCAGCACTGGTCTGTATTTAGAAAGCAGGAGAATTTGCTCTGGTAAAGTCTAGTCCAGTGGCCTAAAAGCAAGAGTTGAAAAAGGAATCCTTGTGTTCCATGCTTGCCTCCTTTTTCCCCAAAATCTCTGTAGTTTTGGTCAGGCAATTCAGAACTTTGCAGCCTATGTGCCAAGATTTAGACATCTTAAAAATCCTTATAGAAACAAGAAGTACTAAAGGTTTTGCTTGGGCTTCAGTTAAATGTTGTGGGAAATGCAGAGGAATTTGAATAAGACATTTTGTTGAAGACTTCATATATTGAATAAATATATCAGGTGTTCTCATATATGTGTAAAATCCTAGGTGGCATGCCAGTGCACAGAAGAAAATCTTTCTCATAATTACATCACTGCAAAACCTAAATTTGATTCTTCTTGGTCTTTTTTTGAAAGTATGTAAAAAAACAGATAGCTGTTTGTCATGCATAAGAATGAGGGAAACTCGAGTGTCATCAGAAAATTTGACAATTTTTTACATAAAAGAAACAAAAACATATGAATTGAGCTATATCAAGTGCTTTTTTGTAAGTATCTTCAATCAAAAAATATTTTTACAGTCTTGAAAAAAACCATATTTTCATTAAATTGATTGAAAGGCTCCTTTGGCTTCGCATTGCACTGCATAAGACATCCCTCATAAAGAGGATGCAGCCAACTTAAAGCTCTCAGCAGGGACTGCACTCTGGGCTTCACTGATTATATAAAACATTTTAAGTGAATTTAACGGAAAAAAATACTTCAATGTGAAAAGAAATGAACTCAAAATATTTTATTTGAATTTTCCCAGTAGAAATGGGACTTTGGAGGGGAGCTTGAAATTTTCTTGCAGGTAGTGGTGTCAATTTTAATGGGAATTTCTTTTTGTGGGGTTATCCTGGGGGAGAAGAAGCCCTAAGAGCTCTGCTATGTTTCCCATAGAAGAAATAATTAGCATTGCACTTCTGAAGTCCTGCTGAGGAGGGATCTGTGCTTCAGTCTTCTGCATCACCACTGGAGCACCAGACCCTTCAAATAAGTGCAAATAGATTTCAGTACCCCCACTTGACTGCAGGACATGATCCGTTTGCAGACGTCTTCAGGTGATTTGGGGCATGATTTTAGGTGATTTTAGGGCTGTGTCTTTAGGTGATTTTGGTTTGCAGCAGTAGAGGGGTGAAGAGCGATGCAGATGCTCAGCTGCTGCTCAGCAAAAGCAGCTGGAGCTGATGTGACTGAACAAAGAGGATTTCTTTCAAACCCATTGGGCCCAGGGTGATTACTGAACACCACAATCAGGGTTTTTTACTTTTTTTTTTTTTTCTTTTTTTTTTTTTTTCTCCTTAAGTTTGATTGCCCTTGCATGAGACTGGAAGTCAGGGAAAGGGCTGTGGCAGCACAGATTCCTATGATCTTCCCATTCCATGTAATCAGAAGAGCTCTGCAATTGAATATTTCACAATAATCACTGCATTTTCAATGGAGGTGATATAAAAGCAAATATCAAGGCCTCTGGCAGACAAAAGCAGAATACAGAGGGAAAATATGAAAATAGCAACTTACTTCAGCAATAAAGAGAGTATATTTTATACTGCAGTTTTCCTTTTTGTTAAATCATGACTTTCTAGTAAATGACATCCCAGAAGATATTTATCAAAGCAGGAAGGCACTAGAAAGGAGCACCCTGCATTCACTTTAATATTTCTCCTTTTCTTCTGACATTTTCTTGCCTAGAGATCTAATTCCATTAAATATGTACATTTTTGACTGGAAGACTTCTTCATGTATCTTTCAGATGAATCTTAAAAGTACATAAGGTCTGTAGGGCAGGTTTTTTTAAGTGCAAATGAGGCGCACAGTAGAATATTGTCTATGAGGCTTTCCAAATTATTTATATTCCTGCAGTGCTTTACCTTTCTCTTTCTGTGATAATGATAAGGAAGAAGGGAGACTCCAATGCACCTTCTGTGGAACACTGTCAAACACCATTAGTCATATTTAATATCTGACATGCAGGAACTTACTTTGGTTTATATCCATTTTTATTGGATTTATTAGACATTATCCTGTCTGAAACTTTCTCTGATCCCATAGAGCATCAAAGTGTTTAAACCTGTTAGGCCCAGGATTGGTTAGTGGTAGAGCCCCCTTATGCTCTTGTGAATGGATATACATTAATATTCTCTCATTCAGCCTACTTTGTAGTACATGTGAATATGCTGTAGGAATAATGACAGCTAAATGCTGTGTTGGCCCCCAGCCATGCCCACTTCTCCTCTGGCTTTCTTCTGAAGCTTTGTTCAGAGCTGGGCCAGTACAGTGCTTGAGAAGCCTGGGCCACTTGGGCTTTGTAGAAAGTAAAGTGTGGGATGCCCAGGTGGCTCTTTTCCCTAAAACACCTTTGAAGCAATGACCTGACATCATGTTAGAGGCCACTGGGCTGCTCCAGATTTGGTATAATGCAAAGGTCCTGGCCATTAAAGATTTCATTGGTTGATTGTAAGAATTTGAGTTAGGGGTTTTAATCCTGGTGTCCCAGCCAAATTGCTACCTAAGTAATTATAAGCTGCCTAAATGTCACAGAATCACAGAATCATCCAGGTTGGAAAGGACCTCTGAGATCATAGAATCATAGAATTGGCTGGGTTGGAAGGGACCTCAGAGCTCATCAAGTCCAACCCTTGCTCCACTCCCCCCGTGGTTCCCAGCCCATGGCACTGAGTGCCACATCCAGGCTCTTTTGAAATATCTCCAGGGATGGAGAATCCACCCCTTCCCTGGGCAGCCCATTCCAATGGCTGAGCACCCTCTCCATCAAGAAATTCTTTCTAATGTCCAACCTAAACCTCCCCTGGCACAACTTGAGACCTCTTGTGCCCTCTTGTCTTGCTGAGAGTTGCCTGGGAAAAGAGCCCAACCCCCCCCTGGCTCCAACCTCCTTTCAGGGAGTTGGAGAGAGTGATGAGGTCTCCCCTGAGCCTCCTCTTCTCCAGCCTCAACACCCCCAGCTCCCTCAGCCCTTCCTCACAGGACTTGTGCTGGATCCCTTCACCAGCCCAGTTGCCTCCTTTGGACCTGCTCCAGGACCTCGATATCCTTCCTGAACTGAGGGGCCCAGAACTGGACACAGGACTCGAGGTGTGGCCTCCCCAGGGCTGATCATCAAGTCCAACCCTTGATCCACTACCACTGTGGTTCCCAGCCCATGGCACTGAGTGCCACATCCAGTCTCTTTTTAAAATCGTCCAGAGACAGAGAATCCACCACCTCCTTGGACAGCCCGTTCCAATGCCTGATCACCCTCTCTGTAAAGAATTTCTTCCTAATATCCAACCTAAACTCCTCTGGAAGACCTTAAGTCCATGCCCTCTTGTCTGCCAGTGCTGCTGCTCGTGTCACCCTCTTCCCCTTATCTCTGAGCATCTTGAACAGTATTTCAGATCCCACAACTGAGTAGTTTATCCTCACTGTAGTGCAAGTGGTCTTAGCTGTGGTTTACCAAGAAATATACAGGAAAGTGGTTGCCTTTGTGTAACTGTTGGCTGATTGCATGGGATTATTTCCTCTTCACCACTCTTGACTTTCAGGTGGCACTAAGGTCTGCTGTTGTAATTGCCAGCAGCTTTTGACAGGGGTGAATTCAAAGAATAAGTCATCTAACTTTTGGTCTCTTCAAGCTTTGAAAAGTCATAGTCCTGATGTAGAATAATATCAGAATCTTTTACCTGTTCTAGGTCTTCTTTTGCCTGCTGATTTCTGCTAAGTGGTGTCTGATACCATCTCCCATCAGCTCAATATGTTCCCAGAAGCACTTGAATTACGGCAGGTTTAGTTGCACTGTAATCAGTGTCAGGAAAAAGAAAAAAAGAAAAAAAAAAGTTTCATTTTAACTCTGAAACTGCAAGAACTTCCCCGCCATGTTTTGCCTTCCTTCAGGCTGCTCTCCACACACAGCCTCTGTCCCCAGATGTTTTGATAACATCTCTGCTGAGAAGTACCAGCAATACGGCAACAAATAAAAGTGCAAAGTAAATAATCACTGTCAGCAGAAATATTTAGTTGAGACAGCACATCCTGAAATATGCAGAGGTGAGAGTCTGTGATCCCTCGAAGAGTAAGGACCCATGTACATACTGCCATATGGCTGCAGGCACCTATGGGATCCAGTAAGCAAAGTGTCAGCAGTTTTTTGTTTGTACTCACGTAGCAGGATGCAAGGTGCATGCACCTCTTCATGTCTTCCATGTAAAACATCTGAAGACAATGTGTGAGGTATTAGCAAGATAAATAAATGTCCAAGCCCCAAAGAGAGAAGACAGATTGGTGCTAGGAGAAAAAAATTATACTTCATGCTTAACAACCTACCAGAGGGAACTGGTTGAGAGAGGGAACGACAAGGAGCAGTTCCTTCTTTTCTTAAGAAGTGTTCCCTGCCTGAATCTTGTCAAGCCAGAACTTCTCTAAGATTTCTTGTCCCCAGTATGTTAGATAATTATTATATCCTTGTATCATTTTGTTCCTACTTCTGCCACTGATAGCAGCCTAAAGGAAAATGGATGGGGAAATATGTTGCTTCTGCAAAATCATTGTAGGAAGAATAGCCAGAACAGAAATGATACAGTTTTGGCTTTAAAAGGGTAAGCAGGTGTCTTAGGAGTCCCAGAAGAGTGATGTGCAAGCTTGTACAAACAACCTTTGAATCATGTCTGTTTGTTATTCACACAAACAGAGTGGAAACTCTCTGAATTCCTCAGTTCCCAGAATTCAGATGGTGCACAATGGCCTGTAATGAACAGCACCTGCACTTAACCTCAGTCACCACACAGAGCCCAACAGCAGCAAGAAGGGCTTTCAAGAATATTTTTTCAATAATAGATTTAGTTATGTCTTTCATAATTGGATTCAAAAGCTCAAAATTTCATTTTGCAACTTGTTCATGAAATTTGTATGAAAAGGTCTGGCGTTTATTCAAAAGAAGTACTCTATGAACAAGAAATTGCAAAACAGCCAACTGCTGGTAACTAAGCAGCCAAATTATAGTCCAAGCACTTGGCAAATACACCATCTTTTTTATTATTTCAGTAATTGAATTTCTGTTAAAGCATGGAGCATAATTTAACATCAGGAATTTATTTATAACACAATAGTGTTTCAGTAATAAATGCATTATTATTGTCACTTTTAATGGAGTCATATGTATTCCCTCAGAGACTATGTGGCAGACTCTGAGACAACCACTGCATCAGTGTTGTTTGTAGACAATTGAATTAATTGGAGACAGGGTCATTAACTCGACCTGAATACCTCTGATTGCTTCTGTAAATAAGGTTAGAGAGCAAATGGCTAATCTTTGTTGTCATTATAGATTCTTTCTACATTTTCACGCTGCCTTGTATATAAAGATCATTTTGCTAAGCAGCTTTTCAGGCTGTCGTCGTGTTTACAGTATTGTCTTGCATGGCAAGCAACCATAATTGCATCAGACTTCCATTTCATTTCCCATATCTGTATAAAATATGATCCTAGAGAGAGAGACCTATTCTGAATTGCAGCACATAAAAACCATTGGAGCAACGAATTAATAAACCAAAATGAATAAGCTGTAGCATTAAAAAATAATCAAATCACAAAACAAAAGTTGATTTTGTTTGCTTTTGTTGGAAAATTCCAGCCTGTGAGACTTGCCAGGCACAATACAGGGAGTCCATTACTCAGTTGGGAACATGACCCTCAAGGCCAGCTCTGTGTATACCAGGCTGTGAGTTAAATGTTTTCCGGACTCTTGGCTTGGATTTTCTTGGAAAACAAGCAGCAGGCTGTCATTTCAGCACAGATAGAATGCAGATATTTTTCAAGGAGAGATCCAAAAAAAAGGGTTGAGAGCACACTGTTCCATTTCTCAACAAACTTAATAAAGAATGTAGCCTGAGAGGCCCAGGAAGGCATGTGTCAGGAACAAGAGACACCCTCCACTTGAGAATGAGGTCAGGTTCCTATTGAACTCAGGGATAGCAGCTTGTCATCACTCCCATATTCCACCAGATACTTAAAAAAACACATTGCTTTCTCAGAAACAGTCTTGTAAGTAGAAGAAAACAGCTGGCAGTGTCTTGTAATATGCCTGGTATTTGCATGTATTTCTTTCATTCTAAATTTATATCCAAGATGGGCTTGAACCCAAAAGCCCAGATCTGCAGTGTGAGTTATCCAGACTCCAGAGCCAAGTGTGGGATCCTGAGTCCATCTGTAACCTAGGTGATAAGTGATGTTTTATGAATTCAGTTTCAAAAATAACAAGTCTCTCCACTTCAAAACGAGCAAGTTTTCAGCTTCAAAACTCTGCCCATGTCAAACTCCCATTGCCAGTCTGTTGGTGCAGGAATCCAGCCTGACTTCAGCATGGTGGGAGGAATATGCTGCCACACTGTTTTCTCTCAGCAGCCTCTGCACAACTTACAAGAACATTTAGGGCTGTTGTTTCATTTAAAAAAAACAAAGGTGGAAATGAAACACTGAACAGTGTTTCATAGCTAATTTTTTCTGGTGTTTTTTGAAGGTATCATCTGAGCTTACAGACTGGCCTTGTAGGTTTTGCTCTTAGAAAAAAAAAGAGAGAGGGAGAGGGATAGAGAGATCAGGCAAGCAGTGCTGTTACTGAAAAGGATCTAGCTTAATACTTATCTGAATTTCAGGGTGGGCCTTTTGTTTCTGGGCCACAGTGCCTCTTTTGCTCCCTGCACGTTTGCAGAGGTTGCAAGCACTGGTGGGTCACCTTGGAGTCCTTCTGCAGAAGCAATCAGTCCTGCTTAGCCCCTTGTACCATGTCCCTTCTTCTATAGGCACTGGCTTTTCAGTTCTGTCCTTGGTTAATTTAGCTTTATTGTTCATTATACCCTAAATACTGCAGGCAAAATTAGAGAGAATGGGGTTTTACTTAATTCTAATGCAGAAAATAAGTCAATACATCTCTGCTTCCCTGCTACTGGAGTGACATCTCACTACTGATTTTTGTCATTTAATGAGCAAGAGAGCTTCAGGTCTCATGGAAGAGGCACACTGGAGCATTAGGAGATTAAGGCTGTCTGGGCAGATGTGTGAAGAACACATTTGCACCTTACTAAAGGAATTATTATCAAGTTGAAAACAATTAAAAGTTCAAGGGAGATCAAACTTTCCCTATTTACCCTGTATCCATGAGGGGTTTGGGTCTTCCTGACCTTTACTTGCTGGCAGGCCTTCAACAAATCAGTGCTGATAAAATAACCCTTCATCAGTTTGAGGAAAAATGGATGGTGGAAATGCTGAAAAATCCATTTCTTGTAACTCAGGAGCATGTGCAGAATGAAAACTTCTTTGCTGGAAGGTTTTTAAGAGGAAATTAATTAATTTTAGCTAATCTGAATTATTTTGTCCTTATGGAAAAAATAGACAAAATGCCACTTTTTTTCATCACTCCATTCATAGAACTCCCTTAATACCCAGGATTATGATCACTCCACTTCTCTTTTCCCCAACTTCTCTTGAGGAATATGGTGTGTGTGTCCACAGTCCTTTCCAGGTCAGATTTTACCTGCCTCTGCCAGGTATCCCAGTTCCTCCCAGCCTGGGTTAAGGCAGCAGGGAAGTGTGACAGGGGGACTTAAGTTCTAAGTAACACTTCAGGAAGGCATCCAGTGGTTCCTCTGGCAATCCCAGTTATTCTTTCCCATTTAAATCAAAGCAGGCCTCATACACACATGCAGAGAGTCCTCTTATTTGCAGTGTGTTGACTTGATTCCCACAGAGCCTCATCCTGAAGGAGCTGAGCACCACCAGCTCCCTATGGAAGGACATGGCAACTCTGTTTGCCCACGTAGGATGCTCCTTTAATTTTGGTGTTGATGAAAAAGGCTGGGATACAAGATTTGCAGTCAGAGCAGGTTAAAGAATTAAGATTCTCTGTTTCCTTTTGCTGTCATTCAAAACAACAAGCATCAAAAATTCTGTTTAAAATAGCTGAGCCTTTTGACTTAAAGGGTTTTCATGTTGGAGATTTAAGATGTCAGGTTTAAACATGACACTGAGAGTATTAGGCAAAGTGTGAGAGCAGATACTTGTAGTAACTGTCATTTTTTCTGAGTGTTTATTAATGGCCTTTTGTGATTTATAGTGAATGTTGTGAAGGATCTTCATGTCCATTTATCACTCAAAGAAATACCTTTTTTCCCTGATACCTATGTATGTCATAATTAAGGGTGGATGCTGCCTAAAGATTTAGTTCTGTTCTTCAAGATGATATTTAATCCTAATACCTTTTTTATTTTTGCTATAAAGCAGTGTATTATGTAACTGATATAAAAGGAGCTCACATTAGACAGAAATATAGAGAAGGTTTAGATTTTCACTCCAAATTATTTTTTCACCTCATTTTAAAATAGATTGTAAGAAAGACACCCATGTTTCAGCATTCAGTTTTATTAACAATTTCACTAGACAGGTTTCTTCTTGTTCAAAAAACAAGTCAGATGTGCTGAAGTACATCTTTATATCCATGAATGGCTCTGGTGATCTGCCATAAATTCATCATGTGCCTTTAGGAACACTTCTTTTAAACCTATTTCAGAGTAATTGCCCATTATTAATAATGATGATTCCTTTTTACTGTTATGGCAGCAGTAGCGAAACTTAGTGTCTGCTTGTGGTTTTCATTAGTGTCTGTGTACCTTTTATTCTACACCTTAAATCTGATGAATATGGGTAGGTTTGAGGGTCTCACAATTCTATCAGTGTTCAAACAGAGAAGTGTCAGGAATTGAATTGTTTTGCCCCTGTAATTCCTGAGAGACACAGGAATCGAACCAGTTTTCAGAAGTGTCAGCCCAGAACTATAACTACTGGGTTTCCTTTATTTCCAAAAGTCCAGCAGTCATCTCCATAGAGGTAGATTTTGTTTGTGCCTTAATCATTTGAGTACATGCCTACAAACCACACCATGCCTCTAGCACCAGTCCTGCTGTTTCATGCTTTGTACAGGGTATAATACATGGAGATTGCTACCAGTTTGTGAGCAGCTGAAGCTCATTTAGTAAAATATTACCCAATTTGTTCTGATTGTACTCAGTTTTTATCTCTGCCCTTTTCTGTGTTGCTTGTTTTGCTCCTCATGGTCCTGACAAAAGCCACAGTTGGAGCAATCTTGGGCATTTTCTAAATCAGGGTGGCTTTAGCAGACTGCAACAGGCAAAACATTTGCCATCTCTGGCTTTCAGAGACTCATGTTCTCAGTTGATCCTCTTTGCTCTAGTCTGGAAGTGGTTATCCTGCTGGTCTCCTCCCAAAGGATTCTCCTGGAGAATCTCCTCCTCAGATGGTTTCCTGACATTGTGCCACTTTTACACAGTGTAGAGGTGGGAGAGACTTCCTATGTAAAACTCTGGATAATCAGGATATGCCTTTTGGCACCTTTTCTAGCTCAGAGGTGTTTCCTAATGTGGGGAAAGAGAAAAAAAAAACTATATTCTTATGTTTTCTGACAGCTTGGTTGCTCAGATGAGTAAAATTAACTTTCCTCGGGTAGCAGATGAAACTGGAAATGTTGAGGATTTGGAGGTGTCATGTGGATCCATCTGCACCACTGTGTTTTGGTCCAATAGCTCTCAGTTCTCTTCCCACTGGGCTCTGTAGCTGGATTCTGTTTTCAGTTAGAAATGAAGTAGGACTGATTTGGAACAAGCAGGGTAGTTCATTTACAATATTATGTGTCCAGATTTCTTCCATATGTGAATGAGAAAAAAGCCAACACTCTGCTTCTCAGAAGTTTGCTTTGAATGTTTTTTGTAATAAGCATGCTTGGACTTTATGCTAAAATAACTAAAATCAAAGTGGAAGTAAGTGGCTTATCAGCAGAGAATATGTACTTCTAAACTTTCACAGAATATTCACAAAGTGTACTGAGAGATACAGTACTCCACATTTTCTTTCTGGGAAATAAATAAATTTCTACATATCAATACTCCTATCTAGCTTAATTCAGTGGGGCAATATTGATGTAATGAAATGGTTCCACTTACATCAAATGAGGCCCTTTGGAGTCTCACAGTAAGAGACAGTATTTTTGTTCTTTGAGATGCCAAACAAACAATAACACATCAGGGCATAGTACAAATAATGCTTTCTGACACTTAAATCCATTCCCTAAAATACTGTACATCAAAAAGTCTACATACATTGTGTTCCCTGATTAATATTATGCTCACAAAATTGTTTTCAAACTCTGAGGTGAGCAGGGTGATATGTGTAAAAATCATGGATACAATATTGCTTTTAATATTCAAAATCCCCTTTTCTTCCATGTCAAGTGTGTGTAAGAATGCTGTGAAATTGGAAGGAGAGCTATTACCATACCAATTGTTCATAAAGTTTTTATGTGCACTGTTAGGGTTGGGCCATTAAAATTCCTCCTCTTATGTTTGTTTTTTATAATTCCACAGGCAGATGACAAGTTCTTTGTCCCAGTTGTGATAAAGAGCCAGAACTTACTGTAACCCAGGAATAAAACCAGGAAAAGGGTCAGAGTAGGACAGAAGAAACAGTATCATGGTTAAAGTCACGTTGTAGATGTATACACACAGTTCCACCTAGGATTTGCTCCTAATGTATTTCTTTATTGGAAGTTTTTGACCTTGTTATGGATTCTTGGCAGCTTTTCTGCACTCTATTCATTACTAATGCAAGCTGTCAATCACTTTAGTTCTGCTTCGACATAGATTGTGGCTCCTAGGAGTTAGATCTGTCATTCTTTTTATTTCTTTCATCTTTACTATCCTTTTTTAATGGTATTTAAAGCTGGAAGTATAAAAGAGTTTCATGTATATGAAAAAAAATCTGCTTCAGTAATCCTATGAACCTTGTTATAAACAGTCTTTGATTAAAACAGTTAGTTTGAAAACAGGGAAGTGAGAATGTGCCTTTTACATACAACAACTTGTAAATTGCCCTCCCCCTCAAAATAAAGCAGAACTCCTATTTGCATTACAGTGCTCAGGATTGATACAGGCAGATCAGCTGCCACATCCTGAATAACATATTAGAGAGGTTTTCCCTTTCTGTGTGTTTTGACATATGAGAGCCCCCATAACTGATGTCTCACTGTGTGTGCTAATGTTAGTTGAAGGAAGAATTTCCACACCTTATTTCATTTCATTGACCTGGGTGCTGATTAATATTTTAAAAGGGCTTGATACAGGTTTTCGGTTCCTGTGTCAACCCAATCATTGAAAGTTTAGATTTGAATCCTACCAGCAGATGATAAATAATTTAATACTAACCCATGACAAGGCAGTGAACAAATCATACAGAGCAATCCTTTTCTTTAAAAAGCAATCTAGCGGGAGTCATATATAAGTTTGAAGATATAGATATGAACTATTCATTATAAAAGAAATGGCAGCTCCCTTTCAAATTAGAAGAGAATATTACTTCCTGATAATGGTGTAAGAATAGAAGAGAAATAAAACTTTGCTATTGAACAGTTATGGTATTAAATTCTGACACTAAATATTAATCTGCTAGGTGATGCACTATTATTATCTGCTAGAAAAATGAAGCAGCCTTTTCTGAATATTTGCTCAGAATTCAGTGAGCCCAGTAACTCCTAGTAATGCCTCTCAGATTCACAAGTTTTCTGTAGAAATTGACTCGAGGAGAGCTTGGGCTACCTTGGAAAGCTGAAAGCAGTTTGCTCCTTTTCTCTCTTCTCTCAGAATAAAGTGCAGTGAGTGGGAGAACAACAGTATGCCCCCAGGAACAAGTGGTGCCATTACTCTGAGAGATGCTGTAGTGTGGTTGTAGTGCACAAAAATCTTACTCAGACCTGGGGCCCCACTTTTCTGTGCCCTGTGCAATCATGGTTTTGTTTGGCAGACTTTGCATTTTATATATCCAATCCAGATTAAGGATAGAATCATAGAATCATAGAATGGGCTGGGTTGGAAGGGACCTCAGAGCTCATCAAGTCCAACCCTTGCTCCACTCCCCCCGTGGTTCCCAGCCCATGGCACTGAGTGCCACATCCAGGCTCTTTTGAAATATCTCCAGGGATGGAGAATCCACCCCTTCCCTGGGCAGCCCATTCCAATGGCTGATCACCCTCTCCAGAAAGAAATTCTTTCTAATGTCCAACCTAAACCTCCCCTGGCACAACTTGAGACCTCTTGTGCCCTCTTGTCTTGCTGAGAGTTGCCTGGGAAAAGAGCCCAACCCCCCCCTGGCTCCAACCTCCTTTCAGGGAGTTGGAGAGAGTGATGAGGTCTCCCCTGAGCCTCCTCTTCTCCAGCCTCAACACCCCCAGCTCCCTCAGCCTCTCCTCATAGGATCTGTGCTGGATCCCTTCACCAGCCCAGTTGCCTCCTTTGGACCTGCTCCAGGACCTCGATATCTTTCCTGAGCTGAGGGGCCCAGAACTGGACACAGGACTCATAGTACTCATAGTCTCTCTTTTACTCAGCAGGAACTGGTGCATAAATGTGTTTTCTTCTCAGACACAAAGCAAAATTCATCCAAGTCCCAGGCTACTGCCTGACAGTCAACGGGGAGATCAACCACTCTATCAAGTCTGTAGTCACTCTTCCAGTATAGACCTTCCCCTTTCCAGATTTCATTGGTGGAATTTTCCCTAAAAATAGGCCTCTGCATTAAATCAGCCTTTGTAGAGTGCTGCTTCTTGTGGAAATCCATTGACATGCTGTTGACTCACTGGTCAGTTCCCATCTACAGTTTCCCACTGCCCGGCAGTGTCTGGCTTTCTCAAAGTTTACATTTTGATTTCTGGGTGGAACAATGGAACAAGTGGCCAATTCATCATTACCCTAAAAAGGAAGGATTGGAATGAATCAATCTATTGTTCCAGGGAACCATCTATTTGCCAAATTCTCTTCACAGCAATTAACATGACTACATCTAATTGGCGAAAAGTTCAGGGACACAGCTAAGTACTGTTAGAAATTTTTGTTCCTTGATGAGTTTTATTGCAGTAGACTATGAGTTATACAACTGATTTACCTGTATATTTACAGGGTAAAAAGTTTTCTTATTTATCTTCTTGGAGTTTAATGAGCTTTAGTATTTCACATTACCTTTGTTTTAACTACCAGGTTTAATCTTGAAAATCATTTAATACAAAAGCGGAGTGAATGATGTGTTGAAAATAATATAATAGTCTAGATTATAACAACAACAAAACAAGTGTAAGCCACATGTTGGGCCCTTAGTTCTCTATAGTAATCCAGATACATAATAATGCCACATCTGCTTTAGCTGGCTTTGGAAAAGAACCCATGAGTTAAAAAACAGACAAGTTGCAGGGAGACCTTTAAATCTAGGCTGATCACCTCTGCCAGTGAACTGCAGTGACAGAAAGATGGGTTGGTGTGTGATGAGCTCGATGTAATTCCTCAGCAGAAGCTTTCAGCATCCACTCTGGTGGATGCCACACACTTTCCTGCAAGTCTCAGATGTTCTGTAGTTAAGCTTGGGCACAACAGGTGCTGAAAACCCTATCAGAATCTTGTGATTCTTGTGCTTGTCCTGTCCTTCGAGATATTCCTGATGTCACAGTCTGGCTGTGTGATTCTGCCAAGCAGCAAGGGACAGGGGAAGTCCCACGTGCTGCAAAAACAGATGAAGTGAGATAGGTGAATGTGCTGCAGAAGAGCTTCCTTGCAAATTGCTTCCAAATGTGCAGGTCTCTGTGTCTGCTTCGTTGGCTGAGCAGGGAGGAGAGCAGCTTTCCAGTCCTCAGGTAACTAGAGACATCATCCTGAGGGCCTCTGCAAAAGAGAGAGGTCTGGTTCTCCTCCCACCTACAGTGTGGGTGTCACTCAGGTCTCTGTCATCTCTGTGGCACAGGAGAAGCTGCTTTGGAGAGGGGTAAGTGGGCATTGATCCATCTGGCCAGAGTAAGAGGGATGCTTGCTGCTGAGATGTGTGTGTGTGTTTTTCCTCCCAGATAGCAGAGCTGTGGTCAGGGCTCAGGGTCAGGGCAGAGCCTGTCTGGCTGCCCTGCAGGACTCAGCTCAAGCGCTGAGCCCAGGCCTTGGAAAACAGGGAGAACAAACTGAAAAGGGGGGCAAAAGTGATGTTTCCATTAACAGGAGGGAGGCCTCTCACTTAGAAGATGTGACAGGCCTGCGCTGAGTGTGAGGATGATTGTAATACCTCTGATGTTTGCTCTGTGTGTTTGGATTGCAAGCTCTTTGGCCCAAGGACTGTGTCTCATCATGTATTTACAAAGATCCCAGCACAGCAGGTCACTGGTCTCCACAGGGGCCTCCAATCTCAAGAGATAATAATGAACTGGCTTTCTTCTGAGTGTTATTTGCCCAAACAATACAGTGTTCCATTGTGCGTTGTTTTTATATTATTTTTTTCTAAGTTCAAATGAAATAAAAACATTGTCCACCCAAGCACTGAGGAACAATATGAGTGTTCACCTCCTGCTGGGAAATAAAAATTCAAGAGTTTCAAATACCAATGCTTCCTGCCCCTGTTAGTCACTTTGAGGGCTTGTGTCTGATGATAAAATGCTTTAAATCCATTCCAAACCTTGTCCAGGCTGGCATTCCATGCTGGATCTTAGCAACACAACAAAGCTTGTTTTGAAAGTCTCTTAGAGAAGCAACCCCCAGTTCATGTAGGTGATGCTTATGGGAAGATGACCAATTTATTTGTATAATAGCTGCTTAATGCACATTTGCAGAGTCAATCCCACCATCTTTTAAAATGTGATTTAAATTTAACACTGGAGAAGTCTTTGGGAAGAGTAAAACCCAAGCAGTTTTTTTGAACTAAAAGACAATTTTTATTTAAGGGGAAAAAACCAGAAGACAACCAAGTATTTCCCAACTAAACTGATTTTATTAAAAGCAAAGATTTTAATTTTTTTTCCCATGAGCTTGTATGTGAAAGGTCTGTATATTTTCTCTGTTTTGCTGAACAACATTGTTAGAAGTTGATTGTGCATGTAGCTATGTGCTGGATCTCTCTAGTATGGTGAGATGGAAGGAAAAGCATTTTGGATCTTATCTGATTGTTTTGCAAAGCATGCAGTTACTCTCAACCCAAACTATGTGATGAAAAATACTTTAAAAATATGGATCAGCATTGTCTTCAGCATGAAGCCACCCCATGTAGACAAGGTATAATTTTATTATTTCAGATGAAAGACAAATATGACCTCATTGTGTTTTGTATGAAAAAGATTCTGAGTCTGGTTACTGCAAGCTTGCTGAGCTGTGTTATTCAGTAATGTTTGGCATTTGGTTACTTTTTTCCGAGGCTGGTGTGCAGAAAGAAAGGAAATAAGGCCAAGTTGGAGCTTCCATCTATTTCCATGGTTTTATTCTTGCCCTCTGAGTTCTTTGTCAGACAGTTGCAGTCTGCTGCAGTCCAGCTCTGGTTGTTTTGTGTAAGCACATCCCAGCTACAGTGTCACTTTTCTTCCAGAGTTCTAAAAGACATAGACGGTGTTTAAAGGGGAGAAAGGTCTGGCCTGAGCTGCTGGGACACTGACTTTTCCTTCTTTGATCTATTACAAGAGGTGATGTTATCTTAATGAGAGCAAAGTATGAGGAGTCCCACATAGAATCATAGAATTGGCTGGGTTGGAAGGGACCTCAGAGCTCATCAAGTCCAACCCTTGATCCACTCCCCCCGTGGTTCCCAGCCCATGGCACTGAGTGCCACATCCAGGCTCTTTTGAAATATCTCCAGGGATGGAGAATCCACCCCTTCCCTGGGCAGCCCATTCCAGTGTCTGATCACCCTCTCCATAAAGAAATTCTTTCTAATGTCCAACCTAAACCTCCCCTGGCACAACTTGAGACCTCTTGTGCCCTCTTGTCTTGCTGAGAGTTGCCTGGGAAAAGAGCCCAACCCCCCCCTGGCTCCAACCTCCTTTCAGGGAGTTGTAGAGAGCATCTTTCTGTCTGAGGGTTGCCTGGGAATAAATCACCCCAACCAAGCATCTTTGTCACTGCAGGAGTCTGCTGCAGGTGTAAATGCCCTGTGGCAAATGTGCATGAATTCCCTGCAGAAACTGAGCTGATTCCTGAGCAACTTGGGGAAGCTCTGAGCTCCCCTTCTCTCTGACCAGAAGGTTCCAGGCAGCCGTGTGCCCAGCCCAGAGCTCTTGGACAGGCTCAAACCATCCTGGTGGGTTAAACAATCTCTGCTAGAGTTGTGGGAACAGAAGTTCTCAGCTAGGATGAAACAATATTGTCATGTCCACTTCCATTTTGAGGTGAAAACAGAAATAGGGGTGTCCCAGATGAATCTCGCAGATTTAGGGAAAATGTTACTCCTAAATTCCAACTTCATTCTTCTGATAATTCCATAAATAGCATTTGTTTTTCAAGGCTGGTGTTTAATTTTGATATTTTAGGATGGAATTGTCTTGCTTATGTCCTCAGTCTGGGAATCCTTGAAGTTTTTTCTATTTTCTTCATAGTCTTTCTTCTTATAATGAAATAGGAAAACTCAATTTTCATCTGCTTTTAGTGTTTTCCAAATAGAAAATACAAGAGAAAAATTACAAGGTATTGAATTGAAAGGCAAACTTCCCCACAATCACAGTCAATTTTTTTCACTGCTCTGTCTCCTGAATTACTGTTAAAAAAAAAAAAAAAGAAAAGAAATTGAAAAATGTATTTCTCTACACTTTCTTGAGCTTCATTGAAAGGGAGAGATGGCAAAAGAAAAATGCAGTTGCACGAATGGTTTCCAAAAGTAATGACATTACATACAAGGTGTAAGATCCATTTTTTATTTCAGCAATGTTTAGTTTTCCATACACTTTTGGAAATGCCCATATTCTTAAAGCACCTGCTCTTTTTATTTACCTATTAGTTCCAGACTTCCCGTTGAAATTTTTGAAGTAGCTCCACTTGAGTCAGTTTAGTGAAGAACTTCTAGAAGAAGAAAACCAAAAAGTATATGCACTTAATGAGCAACAAAGTTAATGATCTGTAGCCATTACCCAAGTGGGTAATTTTGTATAATGAATGCACCCTTCAGCACTAAGCTCTTTTGTCAGTGGGCACATTGCAATCCCAAAGAGACAATGTAGTTGCCAAGCATGGTTTTAGGGACAGGTTTACCAACAAGGAAGGAGAGAGAATAGCTTAGCTTAAGAAGAAAATTAAAGACCATTTATTACTGTCCTGAAAGCCTATGGCAATGCTTGGGAAGACTCTTAACAGCACAGGGTTAACATCAGGATTTTCTGGCTCTTCCGACTTCCAGTTTGATGATTGCTGTGGTTGTTCAAGAGGGCATCTTGATGTACATAGCATCTGTTTGAAAGGGGAAGGAGGGCATGGACCTGGCTTATTTGAGTCTTTCTCAGAGGAAAGTAAAAAAGTAAATAGCAAAAACGAAGGCAAAGCAGCATTATAACTTCTAGGCATCCCTGGATCTCACTATATGGGACACACACAGCATGTGATATATTAAGGTGAAGGATTGAATATCCATAAAGGACTATTAGTAAATGGTGTCAATTTTCAAACAGTTTGCTTTGTTGGCTTCACAAATTTAAAATCAATTATCAAAAAGTCTCTGTATAGATCAGCTGAACAGACATAAAACCTTATGGTTATCTGCATGACAAAAAAACTTGAAATGAAAGAGGAGTTTCTAAAAACTGAGACTGGCAGAATTCTGTAGTGCTAAAAGCTGAGTCCCTCCAGCCTTTTAGTTCAGAAATAAATGCTGAGGCGAAAGGATGACACTCAGTGCACTGCTAATAAATACATCTTGGAGGACAATTGAACATGCAGAAAAATAGATTTCAGAGAGAGGCTTATTTTCAGCATGAATGCCATTTTTTCACTGCATTATCATAAACATAAAAGAAAGAAAAGCTATAAATAAAAAATTCTTGGACAGTCCCTGGAGCCTTGTCAAAAATATGTAGGTTTTGTACACCGCAGTATAAAAGTATTCATTAAAATTAATTTTTAAAATGCCCTGTCCAATATTAGTTGCCTGATGTCCTTCCTTTGATCATAAATTATAAATGAACTGGCAAAAAATGAAGAAACCATGATTCCATTAATGAATTATTTAAGTGTGATTGTTAGTTTTCACCATCATTGGGCAAATAAACTCAGGCTCATGACATTGAAGTGTTTCTCATCTGAGGGTGATGATGATGATGGTGATGTTATTTACACCATTATCAGTGTGTCCCATGAAGCATAAACCCAACTGGCTCCTTTGGTGGCTACATGGTGGCATGGCCACTGGAGGTTTCCTTGGGTCTGTCCTGCAGGAGAGGACATTGACACTGAGGAAAGTTGTTGGTGGGAACGGTGTTCGCTGGGTGGTTTCCCCCCACAAGGCAACACTTGATAAACACGAGCATCATACTGACACGAGTGGATCTTCTCCCCACAGCAGCCTGCCCATACCAGTGGCTCACACAACTGGTTTGGCCCATTCCAGCGGTGGCTCTGGGAGCTCCAGCGAGTCCGAGAGCAGCTCTGAGTCCGACTCCGACAGCGAGAGCAGCTCCAGTGACAGCGAGTGCAATGAGGAGTCACGCAGTGCCACGCCAGAGGTAAAGCTCTCAGCTCCTCCCTGGTGGGAGCTCAGAGGGGGAAGTGTGGAAGTGAATGGAGTCCTCCTCCCTCTCAGGAAAATGTTGGAGTTCTGTGTAGTTTGATGCTGTTGACTTTTTTCTCCCTTTCCGTGTATGACCCACATAGTCATTCTAGCTTTTGGAAGAATCCTTCTGGCCTACATTTGAATTGCTTTAAAGGAATATTTAGATTTTTGCCAGTAGCTAGAGAAGATTTTATTGACACAGTATTCTGTTGGGACTAAGGAAAGGCAACATGACAAAACTATGTCTTCAGGGACCAGCTAAACTTTTTAGTTGTATTAAATTTCTCCAGGGCCGCTTTGTAAACCAGATAAGGAAGCCTAATTAACCATAAATACTCTATAAATACTCCCATAAAACTAGCAGTCACCACTAGTTGACTGAAACAAAAATGTTCTCAATTAAAGGGAAAAACATTGCTGCTGTCTAAGATTTCATAGAATCATAGAATGGGCTGGGTTGGAAGGGACCTCAGAGCTCATCAAGTCCAACCCTTGCTCCACTCCCCCCGTGGTTCCCAGCCCATGGCACTGAGTGCCACATCCAGGCTCTTTTGAAATATCTCCAGGGATGGAGAATCCACCCCTTCCCTGGGCAGCCCATTCCAATGGCTGATCACCCTCTCCAGAAAGAAATTCTTTCTCATGTCCAACCTAAACCTCCCCTGGCACAACTTGAGACCTCTTGTGCCCTCTTGTCTTGCTGAGAGTTGCCTGGGAAAAGAGCCCAGCCCCCCCCCCCCCTTTCAGGGAGTTGGAGAGAGTGATGAGGTCTCCCCTGAGCCTCCTCTTCTCCAGCCTCAACACCCCCAGCTCCCTCAGCCTCTCCTCATAGGATTTGATTTGTTCCTTTTCATTCTTCAAACTGCAGCCTGAACCTCCCTCAACAAACAAATGGCAGCTGGATAAATGGCTAAATAAAGTGAACCCCCACAACAAGACCATCATCAGCAATCAAAATGAGCCTCACAGCGAGACCAGCTCCCAGGCCCCCAGCAGCCAGCAAGCCGAAGGACCAAACAAAGGGAAGATCAACAGCAGTCTGCCCCCGACTGATCCCAAAGACCGGGCGATCCTTAGTCCCATCCGAGAGAAAGCCAAACCACGAGTTGCCCAGAAAACCCCAGAGTCAAAGAGCTCCAAGCAGAAGTCGCCAGCTCATAATGAGCCGACTTCACAAAGGACTACTGGGAAAAAGCAACCCAAAAAGGTAGAAAGGACTTCCAGTGTAGAAGAGTATAACTGGCCCAAACCAAATAATACCAGCAACACTCCCAAAGAAAAAGACACACAGGAACCCCCCGAGCAGCCAAAGGTTCGAACTAAAGCGGCGGTCGGGAAGACGGCGCCAAGGAAAGAACCGCGAACCAGCACGGGTCTCACTTCAGAGAAGAAAAAGTACAGAGGCCCCAGCAAAACTGTCCCTAAGTCCCGAGAATTCATTGAAACTGATTCATCTACTTCTGACTCAAATACAGACCAGGAGGAGAGCTTGCAGGCTAAGGTACTGCCAGCTTGCAGCGGGCCTGGCAGTGGTGTCAAAGTGAAGGACTCCGGCAGTAACATCCTCAGTGTAAGTAGCTTGACCAGCAATGGCAGCAACACATCCATCGACCAGACCAGCAATGACTTGGAGGAACAGCTCTTTTCTCCTATCCCAATTGTACAAAATGAACTTCTGTCCCCACTGAGAGAATACGAAGAACTGAAAACTCTTTGGGTGAAAATAGACCTTAGTTTACTCTCGAGGATACCCGGACAGGAGCCTTTTGAGACCACATCTGTGAAAAGCGAACCAAGAGAGGCAACTGTGAAACACAGGCGACCATCCCGAGAGTCCCCCACCCCGGCAGCTGAAAAAACATCCACAAAATCCAAAAGGAAACACAAGGTAAGGAATTTTCATCATTTGGAGGAAAACACTGAATTCCTCTGAATCGTTGAGGTAAGGACTGTAATCAGTGGTTCCTCATTACACTTTCAGCAGGGCTGTAAGGAGGCATCATAACACCAAGGCTGAGCTGTTATTTAAAGGGATGTATCTTTACAAGTGCATTACAAACCAAGCTCAGAAAACAGTGAAAAACAAACTCCAGGTGACAAAATCAATGACCGATGTGGGTTTTTGAGATATATCTTACAAGTTTTTCACTGTATTTGCTCTTAGCCATTAATTCCCAGTGTTCTGTAATCTGCAGAAGGATTCCTAATGATGAGTTCCTATTACTATGGGTAAAGAAATAGAAGGAAAATGTGACTTCTGTTTGGAAGGCAGTGTTTTATTGTCTGTAGGATTAAGGCATTTTCACTACTGCCTTAAACAGACACAGCTTCACTGAAGTTAATGGAATGGTGCTTGCTTATGCTTCTGGTGAATTAGGTCTTTATGTTGTTTTGTTGTATAAACAAATGTGATTCATAGAAATATCATTTGCTTAACTAGCTGCTTTCTCCACACAGCTACTTGAAAAAGAATATATATTTTGACTTCAGGCATTATGTTTTATCATGTGTTTTATGTTATTTGTGCCCAGGGGTGTCCTATCTTGTGAGATATGACAATACACTTCAAACTAAATGTGTTTTCAGAAAAGAAACTGAAGTTTTATCTCATAAATGAATTTTTGTAGACAGCTTTTTCCAGTTGAAATGGTTGTGCTTTGATCTGCCTGTGAGAAGTCATCATAGTGTATTTTTTCTATACCCCAAATTTAATAAACTGTTGGGAATGTGGCTTCAGCTGTCTTTTCTAGTGGATTTCTTGAAATCATGGGTTTGAGCAGTCCAGTGGTATGAGAGAATTAATACAAGACAAAGACAGACAATGCCCCTGCCTACGTGAGTCACTGCACTGGCTCCTTCCCTGCTGAATTAAGTGGAAATAATCACATGAGTAAACTCAGCAAGTTTTTATTCAATTTATATTCTAGTTGTACACTAAAGGCAGATATGTAAGAAGGAAAGAGACGAGAAGAAAGAGGAAAGGGATGTATGTATATGTATACCATATGTATAATATGTATATTCCTGTGTATGTATATGTATACCAGGATGTATATTAATTGTACAAAAACCATCTTTGCTAGGTAACTTAGTGCAGAGTCAATATGATGGAGGATTCTTGGCTAAAAATAAGTATAGTATCAGCAACTAAGCAGAGGGCTCCCAGAAAAGAAAAAAAAGGGAAAAAAATAAAAAAGTTATACGAAAGTTGAAACCTTATAATTTCATTAGCTGGGCCTTTGAATCAGAAAGTAACAAAATGAGGAATCTCACTTTGGGACTGTACAGACATCAGATATTCTCTGAAATGGCCTGCTCAGTTGCTGTATGATTGTTCACTGGTACAAACAAACCAATCAGGATGACATGAAGTTATATCAACAGTTAACACAGGATAGGGAGAGCCCGATCTGTGTTTCTAAGTCTTGCTACTAAAAGATTTATTTTAGCCAGAGGTTGATATGGATTTAGCTTGAAGGTTGATGTGAAGGTTCCAGTGACAGAGCAGTAATCAGCTTTGCTTGTATCATCCTAGTTCAGGCACAGAAGTCATGCATCAGGGAATCTTTCAAAGCAAATTTTAAGCCAGCTCACTGTTAATGACTCCCCCAGCTCAGTCCTGTAGTCTGGTCCTGTGAGGAACACTTAACTCAGGGAAGTTTTCCCATCAACTTCCTTTAAGTCAACGACTGAAAGCTATTTACTTGAGTAAGATTTGGTCCTATCAAGTCATTCCATCTGAATTATTAATTAAACTCCAGTGCACTGCAGAAGATAACTATAGCATGTGAGGTTTTTTGCTTCCTAATTAGCTGGCTATGTCCCTCGTTATATAACTTCATGTCATGTTGGGATCATGTTTAGCCCTGATTTCAGGTAACTTTCACTTCTCTTAGAAGAGTATTTTAACTGCTACTGCTGTCGAGGAAATACACTGAGATTCCTGAGCAGGAGCTCAGTGGAATTGTACACAGATGCTGGATCTTTCAAGCTCTCCATTTTTTGTTAAAGCAGACAGAAAGCCTGGATACCTTTGTTGAAAGCAAGAAGCAGCGCCTGGAGGACCCCTCAGCCTCATGCTTGCTCCCACCTTGCATCTCTCCAATACCCAATCACAGATTAACCAGCACTAAAGAGTAAGTCCTTGTCTGTTTGGGTTTTTTACATAATATTCATGAGGGATTTCTTGGTACTGTGCTACAAATGTCTTGCCTATAGAGCCAGATGGGCTTTGCAGCCCATAAGCATAAATGACCCAGCATTGGTGTCCCCAGCCATCAGGAAGAGGATCCACTGGTTTTGGGTGAGATTTATTCATCCTTCTGACAGAGCACAGCAGTTCAGGGTGCCCCCAGAATCCTGGTGTACCCTTCTATCCCATTACTTCATCCTTCCAGTGTTCTTTCTTGCCCCTATCATCCTTAACCTCTATGGCCAGATAATCCTACTAAAACTGAGCTTTATTTGATCGCCCAAAATTTATTTTTTAAAATCATTTTCATAAGAGACAGTTTGCAGTTTTATTGAATGAAGAAGTGACTTTGTTGTTCACTTCAGGGGGTCTAATTCTTTAACTCTGACTGCAGCAATGCCAGGGCTGACCATCCAAAATGTTTCAGATGTACACGTTTTGTATTTCAGTGGACATCTAATCAAATAGTTTGAGCCTTTCAGAGTGCCTTTGAGAGATGGCTATGATGCTTGAGCAAACAGGCACCACATAAATAATGATTCTTATTAGTATAATCACAAGCTTAACATTCTATAAATAACCAAAGAGTCCAATTCCCTTCTGTCATCAATTTTGTGCACTTACTGTTCTGAGATGAGGCATTTCTTTCTGCTTCACACTCGGACAAGTAAAGGATCAAACCTGCAAAATGCTTCTGATTTTTTAAATTTTTAATTTTTTGTGGTATTATTTAGATTTAAATAAAGTTAAAAAATTATTTGTGACATAGAAAACATATCTTAAAATCCATGAAGAAGGCTAACCATAATTTCACTTACATTAATGTAATTATGGAATAACCACTCCTTCAACTATCCCCTCATTCTACCCCTGAGAAAATTAGAGTTGAAGTCTTGAAAAGGCAGATGAGTTGAAAGTTACATCATGATCTGTAACATGTTGCACATTTGATAAATATCATGGTGGGTGTTGCCTGATTCTCACTGCTACAAATACAATGAGCAGATATATATTGCAGAGGGAACAAAGAATTATTCATCCTTAACACCTCCACAACCCATTAAAAAAAAATCTTTCTATTCTTGTCACCAGCAAGCCCTAAGGATCCACCCCCCAACCTGATGTTTCTTAATTTGAGCTTGTTTTCCAGGTCATTAGTTTGATTCCTCAGAGCTTTCCAGCCTTTGGTATTCTCTGTTAAAATATAATTGTGTCCATCAATAGTTTTTTCCATATGTTATCTTTTTCTCTTGTCTATCTGAAGTTCTGAAACAAAATTTTCTGACTTTTCCTCTGCAGTGAGACCTGGATCACACTGCATTTGTTATTAATATCTTCTGAGTTCACTTGAAAAAAATGCAAAACTGTTTGATAACTCAGGTCTTTAACTTCCAGAGATGTGCTGAATGTAGATCAATGTCTTTCCCCAAAGATTAGGGAGCTGGATGCACTGTGTGACAACAAATTTCTGGAAAGCCACTGCTTGGTTTTAAGCAGCCAAGAGGTTATCCAGAGGGTTAAGTATGGTTTTAAGGGGAGGCAGAAGAAAGGGGAAGCTGGATGTGTATGTTCAAGGGCACTGGGAAAACAGTGCTTCAGTGGTAAAAGGTTTAAAGACAGGCTTTGCCTTTTGTTTCTTTATTCCCAAAGTTTCTATATTTTCTTTCAGAACTCCTAAGTCTCTAGCTAAAGATTTCAAGAACTGAGGGAGATTCAGGCTCAGAAGGGATGATGAAGTTCATCCATTAAGAAGGGGTTGCATCCCATGGTGGATGTACTCACTTGGGAGCAACTTCAGGGCTCCTTAGAATTTGGTCCCAGTGCCAACAAACCGAGTTACTCAAGAGATTTTCATTGGGCCTTTTTATAGATACAAGAGTGTTTTGACAAGACCATGATCTTTGGGCCAAAATTTGAATGCATTCAGGCATCTGGAGGAAACTGGGCCAGGGGGGAAAAAAAAAAAAGGAAAGGAAAAAGAAAAGGAAAGGAAAAGAAAAATGAAAAAATAAAAAATAAAATAAAAATAAAAATTAAAAAAGCAGATGGGGAGCCTTCCCATTCCCCACTCCTTGATAATTGGCCATTTCAGATGCAAAGATTAAAGCCTCCAGCCACGAGACCATCCGTTCTGCTTGTATTTTTTCCTTGCACTTTTACTGTGTTTCTCCCTAGATTTTAAATATAGTTTAACTAACAATCATGTCAGCAAATTAAACCATTGAGTCTCAGTAATTATTGCAATAAATTCATTCAGAATTAGTGATTACTGCAATCAAAGACCACTTACTTAGCCCATTAATAGCCCAAAGCAAAGTGACAATCTGGTTAACTGCTGGTAACAACCTATTTCATGGAGGTTATTGTTAACATAAATGCTTTGGTGTAAATCTGAGGGAGGTAACATTGCTAAATAAATTATCAGCTTAATTCCTGTGAAAACATGTTGGGTTAAGTGAGCAATAGGGAAAAAAACAACCCAGACAGAATTATAACTATAAAGTATTGTTGGTTTTGTCTGTGGTTTGGTTTGGTTTTTTTATTATTTGAGTTATGTAGAAAAAAAATGTCCTCAAGTGCATTTTCCTTTTGTGATGCTTCCCACCCACAGAACGACTTGTGTTCCAGAGCTGAGTAGCTGTATCTGTATCTTGGCTTGCCCCATCTTATATTTGACCCCAAAGATGAAGTGAACCAGTGTTTAAAGTAGCAAAGTTTTAACCTTAGTACTTGCAGCATTTTTTTTTTCTTGTTCTACTGTAACCCCTCCATCTCTGTGTAACATCCAAGGAATGTTGCTTCTGTTGCTTTAAATGTGCCTTAAATTTTCCTGTGCAGTGGGAAGCAGAGTCCTGCTCTGGAGACAGGCAGACATGCTCTGAGGAACCTTACTAGTGGTGCAGTCAGATCATAGAGGGTACTTGGTCAATGGCTCACATTAAGTTTTTCTGCAGACACTTTTGGGATAGATCTGCCAGACTTGGTTGCTCTCCCCTTTGCAAAGCTGTAACAGGGGGAGAAGAGCTCCCCACACCCCCATGCCAAGGGGCACAGAGAACAACTTTGTTCTGACCTCCCAGCTTTATATGCAAGTTCAGGGTTCCCTGTGTTGGACAATCATTTGGAAGGCAAAGGGTTTGGATTCTGCTACTAGGTATTTCATAAACCATGTCTGCTCTGCCTTGCTGCAATCCAAGAACATATGCACACTTTCTTGGGTCAGCACTTACCCTCCCTTGGAAAACTTTCCTCTGGAAAATGTTCAAAGTATTATTGTGCTAGAGCTATGGTAACTTGTCAGAGTTCCAAAATGGCCTTTGGGGGTATAAAAGCTAACAGATGAGTCTTTGAGTGAGAATTTTTTGGAGGTCATGTTGCAGGACCACATGTGCATAAATCAGTCTCCTCAAAGAGCTGCCAGTCTTTTCCAACCTGCTTGCTTTCTTTTGATCTTCTTGAGGCCACAGTGTTTTCAGAGCAGGACAGCTCTGAAATACTAGTCCTGTTCTGTACAATATGAATTCTGTGCTCATTTTATTTCCTCAGTCTGAAGATGTTTAATATCAGAGATGTTTAATATATAGATAACATCTGATTTAAATATCAGATGTTTAAATATCAGTATTTAAAGACTCTGATATTTTAAATTCTGTTAGATGATATTTTAAATTCTGTTTTAGTCAAATTAAAATAATTTTGAGTAGCAGAGCTGAAGGAGAAGAACCTGAAACATGGGTGATTTCAGTCTGATTTCACAGATAGGCTAAAATTTTTTTGTATCACAGAAGAGTCAAAGTAGGGAAATGACCAAAGCAGATGTAGATACTGATAGTGTTGGTGAAGTTACAGAAGAGGCCAGTCTGAAATGAGAGAGGGCTCCAGAATATGAAGTAAGTAAACTTAAGTTGCCTTCTCCTCTTTCCCTGCTTACTTTAAGGCATAGATCCATAATTCCTGACACTGGCTGAAAGTGACTGGGAGTGAAACATAAATTCTTGTTGACTTAATTTGTTATTGAAACTGTAGTCAATAATCATGAAAAGTAAATGATTGTGTAGTGCAATATTAGATGTCTGACAAAAGATTAAAATTCAGGTTATCTTCATTGATTGAGGTAGGACAGTACCTAAAATGAAAATCTATGAGTAGATTAACATGTTAAACAGTCAGTGAGGTATTGGGCTTTGTTGTGGTTTTTTTGTTGCTGTTTAATGGATTTGAGGGGAGAAAGGTCTAGCAGGTTGGTTTTTTTGTTGGGTTTTTTTTTTTACTGTGTATTACAGCTGCCATTTCTAGCCAGCTAACAATTTCTGTACATAAAGCAGACAATAGCTTATCATATTACTTGAACCTTCATGTCAAAACCACATTCATTTTCTGAATCACGTTCAATTCATCAACCAATATTTGCTCGAGGGCTTTTGCCAGCTACCATGTATCATTTTAATATAGTGTTGAACATGGGTTTTATTCTAGAGGTCAAATAATTATAGTCTTGTTATTGTTATGGTTCTAATTTTTTAGTTGATATAAATTATTTTTTATGTTCACATGCCACGTGCTATTGCACTTTTTTTGCAAAGGTTGCTGGTGTTGTTGTGTGTATGCACCTCTTAAAAAGATGCTTAATGGTAAACACATAAATAGCCATACTTGATGTCAAAGGAACTAACCCCATGCATCAAACTTTCCAGCACTTTGCTGATTTAGAACCTCTGTGACCTCTCAAATGAAGATTGACTCAAATTAGCATTTAAATTGGATGCAATTTGTACTAATGCACTGGAGGTTGTCCTCCAAAGCTGGAGGTTTCTGCAGGCATTGGAAAGGCAGAGGTAACTTCTGCTTTCACTCCCTGTTCCCTTGTGACTTAGCTCCTAGGACAGTGAGCTCAGGGATGTATTTAATGGTAGAGCTGGCTTCTCAGTAAATAAAACCTAGAGCTTTGTGCTATGGAGGATTAACCAAGGTTCTTGAAATGTAGCTGATTCTTCTCTGTGTCCCAGGAGCAGCAGCAGCTCCGTGAAGAAGGTGGTGAAGAAAAGAGAAGAGAAGCTGTTCCCTCCTCCATTGTCTCCCCTCCTGGACGAGCCCCTGCACCGCCGGCACAGCAGTGACAACAGCTCCTTCAGCCAAGAGACAAACATCCCCAACACCCCTCAGACCAGCAGCTCTTCCTCCTCTGTTTCTAAACACAGAAAGAATGAAAATAAATCTTCTTCTAACCCCAAAGGAATCTGTGTAAGTGAGCGACCTCAGTTGCTGGAAGTGAACAAGACAAAATTAATTTAGCTTTGTTCTGTTTGATGATTTTTTTTTGTTTTCCCAGTGTCTATTTTTAAATGCTTACGTAGCCCCACTCAAGAGCAGCAATGAGTGGGTCCTTGCAGAGCTGGCCATGCTCAACTCTTCCAAATTTCATTTTCAGGTCAGCATTAGACACCTTCTTTGTGATGTATATCACTCCCTGAAACACTCTGAGCCACAGCAAAGCCACCAGCCACCTCCAATTAGCCCCTTAACTCTGTAGCTACAACACACACACATCTTGAAAATAAAACTTCAAGAATTTTGGTACCCAACACCTGAATAATTACCCCAAATTCTCATCCAGCATTAAGCATTGTAGTTACACTGAATATTGCAGCCTAAACTAAACAGGCAATCAAAATCTAGCTAAAAGCTACTTGTCCATAGCATATTCAACAGGGAAATATCTTCACTCTAGTTTGTAGGCTCCCAGCTTCCAGCAGTAAGGTTTATTTGCATCTAATCTGCATGTATTAGGGATGTAAGATTTTAAATACCATGTGAATAGGGTTTCTCCCCTAAAAGAATTTCTTTCAGGATCATCTCCCCATCAAAGGTTTTCTTTCTGGCTTGCTTTTGACCAGATTCAGATGTTTTTTTACTGCAAATACATGAAAAAGAGCCAAAAGCTAGAGGCCACATAGCAAATTCACTAAAAAACCCATAAAATTTCACATCAGTTTGTCATCATCCTCTTTTAGGTCAAACAGCAAAATTTCTCTTTTTTTTGGGCACGTTTTAGAAAACAGTCCTCCCTCTAGAGTTTCAAACATATCATTTAGCATCAAGCCATATCTTAGCATGACTGTCAAAATTAAAAGACAAGAAGAAAATTCTGCTACAGAAAAGGACATGCACAGCCCCTTTTTTCACAGTTCACTGCTTCGTGAGAGGTTGTTACTGTGCCCTGTAATAGTAAAACTCACAAGTTGCCTTGGATTGTAGGTGACAAATCACTTCACCTTATTCATTCATCCCTGTTGCTTTCTGATATCCTTGTGTCACTTCAAGCTGGGAGAGTAATACACACGCCCTGGACTGAAATCAATAACAAAATGCACTGTATATGTCAGCGAATAAACAATGCTCTGTGAACAGCAGGGCCACTTCCTCTCCCTGCATCTCTAGGCAGATTTATCCTTGGTTTATCTATTAACCTGATACGTGAAATATTTGCCTTTTAAAACATGTTGGACTTCTTTCCCTAGTTCATTGGTTCTTCTGTAATTTAGTTTCTCTGCTTGTGAACTTGGCTTGCAAGTTGCAGTCTCCTGATTTAAACGCTCCTGGTTTGTTTGGTTTTAATGCAAAGCAACAACTCCTGACTTCTGCTTTCCATTCTTCTTTCTCTTTTGTGTAGCAAGGGTGAGGAGACAGCTCCTCACTGAAATCCAGGCGGACTTTTCAGACACCTCACACTTATCTCACAATAATATAGGAAAAAGGGTAACATTAGTGCACCTTGAATGATGCTGAGCTTACATCCAGCCCTTCTGCATGAGATTTCCCCACCCTTTCTTTAGCCAGTGACTCTAACATTGTGGTATCCAGGCTGACTGGTTAGAGAGTGAATGTTAAGGACTTCAGGTGAGGGGGCAGAAGTAGAATCATGTTGCCTAATTAATGTAATAGGCTTATAAAGGATGGAACAGTGGTTTTGTGGGGTAATCTGGATGGAATTGGGTACACACGAGTGCTACATTTTACCTTAGCCTTTTGTTTGTTTGTGGGGTTTTTTTTGGGGGGGGATGTGAGCACTCATAGTATTAGAAGGTGTTCATTTGAGCTATGAAGAGTTAATAACAGGCCTTTTTTTTTTTTTTTTTTCTAGGAGGAAGAATCTCACAACACACCAACAGCCAACACTCTTCTTGACACCAGCCACCTAGAAACAGACATCTGGTCTGCTATGTCAACACTTTCCAATGGGAATTCTGAGCCCAGGAGACCCAAAATAACATTTGATGATGTGTAAGTATTATTTGATCTTTGTGCTAGCTCCATGTTATGTAGTTGGGATTTTCATGCAAGCAGAGCTCCTGGTGAGAGTATTTCTGATTTTAACACCAGCATTGGGCACCTGCCTGGATAGCACTGCACAAAGGCACCCAGAGTTTTAATCCTTACAAATGAACTGTTGTCACTGATTAATGAAGACTCCATTGATAAATGTTTTCAGATCATGAATGTTGGTTCACCGTAATTCTTCTTCATTTTTTTTTATTTTACCCCCTCTAATGGAAATTTCTTATAGTTAATTAGTATAAAATATTTTTCCTTTTCCTCTGTTCAGCACACATTAATGGGTCCTTTGGGTGGCCAATTTCTACAGCTAGTTATTTTACATTCCAGTTGCCCATTATATATTTGCATACAGCAGCTTCAGATTAATATCAGGTTAAGATTTATAGAGATAAATGGGTATATGTATCAAAATTGTTCTTGCAAGCACTCAACGATTTTCTCAAACAATGTTTGTCCAACTTTATGGAAACAAAGACTTGAAATAATTCATTTTGTCTCTTTAGGCTTCACAATGCAGATTATTACATGCAAGAGGCTAAGAAGCTGAAGCATAAAGCAGATGCATTGGTAGGTACTCCATAAAGACTCTGTCCACAGGTTGAACCCTGAAAATCATTCCTAGCCTTTAAAAATTGACTCCCCAAAAAAAGAAGCTCCTAACAATAGCTGGTATCTCTTTCTGAGGAGGAACAACAGTCATGCTGTTCATGGAGATTGTAAATTAATTTCATGAAAGATGATGTGTATTTTAATTTTGGTTTTCTATTCACTTTGAGCCTAAAACAAAAACATTGAAATACTCCATAACAAAAAGTTAAGAAAGGCAAATCACCCTCCACCTCATTATCATGTGGTCAAACTGTTTAATATTTCCAAACCAATTGTTTAAAAATTGCAACAATTGATTTTTAAATAGTACATTAATTTTTATTCCATGCTTTGAGGCTGGTAAATAAAGGCTTAGCACACTTTTCCCAGAAAAACTTGCAATGTAGTTCAATGCTGGGAAACCTTTTTCTCTCATTTTACCTCCGATGAAATTCCAGTAAGACTGACTTTTGCAAACTGTTTCAATTTTGATAAAACAGCTTCATCTGAAAGATTATATTTCATCCTAGTTTGCTCTATCCAAGTTATTGCTAGCACTGAGGGACCTTTAGTAGCCATTTGCTCATGTCCACTATACCAAGTGCAGAACAGCCACTCATCTAGGCAGGGTCAGTGGGATTTGATTTTTCCATTTATTTAAATTCAGATGTCTGGGGTGGAGTGTTGCCATTCAACTTTGCCCCTCAAAATTACAACTGAAAAAGAACGGAGTGATTATTCACCTCTGGCTTTATTATTTGTAGGGGTTTTTTGCATGCATATTGTATCATTCCACGTCACAATTTTATGCTTGGAAATAAGTGTTTGTCAAAAAAAAAAAAAAAAAAAGCCTAGAACAATAGCATGCAATGTTTTTTTAAAAGGAAGATAAACCCATAAATTAAAAAATGGGTCTTCCTCTGTTGTCAGTGAGCCAAAGGAAAGTTGATCTGTCAAGCTGCCTATTTCAGCTCTCCGGGCTCCCTTTTGACTTGGGGCACTGAGTGTATTTTCTGTGGAAAGTGGGTTCAGGCTTTTTGCTGCCTGCCACGAGTGTCAGGAAGGCAGCAGCAATCCCTGCTGACCTGCCCAGTGACAGGAGGTGACCTGCACTGATTCCTGCAGCCCAGCCCAGCAGAGCAGACCCAGCCAGAGCCGTGACATCTGCACGTAGGAAGGTCTGGCAGAAGCAGACTGACCCCACCTCCCACCACTGATTGACCTTTAAAGAAAATACATGTGGTTCTGGCGTGGGGTTGCCTGTTTCATGCTAGCAAATATTTACCAAGCTGAGGCTCCTGATGATCTCAACATCCTGTGTCAATCCACTCCTGATTCACTCAGAAAGTGCTGACCCATGTCCCGTCCTCTTACCTTGGGCTGCACCTTGCAGAATCAGGGGTGTTTCTCAAGCAGAACTAAGAGGAGTAGGCACAGCCCCTCGTGCCTTCCTTGCCTGTCAAGTGCAGTTTGACACCCAGAGTGCTCTTGTGGGAATGTGAGGCCAACCACTAAGCTGCAACTTGTTGGCAGACATAAATACACATGAACAAAGCGTCTGCTTTTCTCTTGCTGCTATTTAGGTCTCAACGTTTTGTGTTTTTTTTTCCCCACACAATACAGATGCACACAAATTATCTCCATGTAACACATTTGCCAGGCAGTCCCATAGTGTTAGTTGTCTTATGGAAACAATTGCTTCTGGTTACTTGGTGCTGACATGACAAAGCACACAGAGCATTGAAAGATGTGTTGCAGTTGCTGGAAAGATAGTGCACGTGGCCTCAGAATGTGTCAGCAAGTGTTAATGAGATTAGTGGCAATGCTCTTCCTGAGCTGGTACTGAAAATTGATTTCTGGTGAAGGGCAGGGCATTTTCCATCTTATGGCAGCACCCCCATCCTTGTCTGGGACAGGAGTAAGGAATGGACTCATTGGGATGGGTTGCTGCAGGGGCAACTGATCATAGAATCATAGAATCAGCTGGGTTGGAAGGGACCTCAGAGCTCATCAAGTCCAACCCTTGCTCCACTCCCCCCGTGGTTCCCAGCCCATGGCACTGAGTGCCACATCCAGGCTCTTTTGAAATATCTCCAGGGATGGAGAATCCACCCCTTCCCTGGGCAGCCCATTCCAATGCCTGATCACCCTCTCCAGAAAGAAATTCTTTCTAATGTCCAACCTAAACCTCCCCTGGCACAACTTGAGACCTCTTGTGCCCTCTTGTCTTGCTGAGAGTTGCCTGGGAAAAGAGCCCAACCCCCCCCTGGCTCCAACCTCCTTTCAGGGAGTTGTAGAGAGTGATGAGGTCTCCCCTGAGCCTCCTCTTCTCCAGCCTCAACACCCCCAGCTCCCTCAGCCCTTCCTCACAGGACTTGTGCTGGATCCCTTCACAGCCTCCTTGCTCTTCTCTGGACCTGCTCCAGGACCTCAATCTCCTTCCTGAGCTGAGGGGCCCAGAACTGGACACAGGACTCGAGGTGTGGCCTCCCCAGGGCTGAGTACAGGGGCACCATATGGAAGAGATCTTGAAGATTGCTCTGTATTCATGGCTGAGCTGCAGTAATTCCAGCTCCTCCACCAGAATCAGCGTAGAACAAAGGGCAGGATCCCATTTCTGGCTCAAACTGTGCCTGCTCTAGGTCTGCTTGCAGGTAGATTTCTTTTCTTCATAGAGCAAAGAGTCATCATTGGAAGACTTGAAGCATGGAGTTTGAAGCATTGGAGCCATTAGAATAGAAATATAGAAATCCTTGCCCTTTTGTAATCTTCCAAGTAGTACCTCTCAGTTATATAAAGGCTTTGTAATAATCAGTGCACAAGAACAGAACTTAAATTAATTAAGGGCATGCATAGGGAACTAGTTACAAGTTACTGCTTAGAAGTACCCTCAGAGGTAAATATCCTGTTATCTTGGATCAATACTGAATGTTCTGCTTGATATGTTGTTAGAGTAGGCTTCCATTTTCTTAACAGAAAACATATGCAGGTGCATCCAAAATATTTTAATAAAGACATACAAAGGTTTTTTTTTATTATTATTTCAAGTATATTAGATTTCATATCAAATGCCACATTAGTAGAATTCTTATATCCAGCTATCAAAAACTGAAAATGTTAAATACTGTTATAAAATACTTACTATAAAAATGTCATATATAATATTCATTACACATGAAAAAAGAAATCAGTATGTCTGAGTCAGTTTAATCACAACCATTAGGAGGGCTAAAATCTTTTGCAATAAAATCCTAGTAAAATAAAATATTTAGCAGTGCTATATTTTCTCCTTTTTTTTTCTGCTCCTTCAGTCATCACATAAGTGATGAGATTTTTTTTTTTTTTGGTCAACAGTTAACTGAGAATGTGACATCTGACAAAGGATACGGAGTTCTTACTTAACTCATGCATAGTGACATTCAAACTTAGTTCATATATTGAGGAGCAATATGGATTTGTTGAAACATTCTTTGTGGCCCTCATTGTCTGGGTAAATCCACGTGCATCAGTGGCCATGCAGTGCCATTCCTTTGCAGAGCATTTGGACAGCTTGTACCTGAAAAGATTTGGTAAAAAGATAGACCCTGCCTTAATTACTGTCTGAATTTGTTCTTAACTACCAGTGTTGCTTTGCTTTCATCCTAATGCTGGTGTTGCTTTGTGTTATGATCTGTCTACCTCGAAATTAAAGCTGAAAGGTTTTCTTGATGGTGTCATTTCAGCTGGAGAAGTTTGGCAAAGCAGTGAATTATGCTGATGCTGCCCTCTCCTTCATCGAGTGTGGGAATGCTATGGAGCGAGATCCATTAGAAGCTAAATCTCCATACACCATGTACTCAGAGACTGTGGAACTCATCAGGTTAATGTCCTTTCTGTGATCATTTTCATAATCTCATTTCAGTCATAATTAGAACCTGCTATGTTTTAAAAAATACCATTTCGACGTATTAATGATTTGTCCAAGGCATCTTCATCTCAGAAGTCATCATAATTAGTTCTTGCCATTTTATTAATGTCATGGAAAATTTATAATTGATGGACAGTGCTTTTATAAATTATCCCCTTTAGAGGTTATAATGCGAGTGTTATAATTTGCAATATTCATAAAATTAAAATTGAAATGTAGTGGGAGGAAGTAAAATATAGTAATTTCACTGTTTGGCAATGACACTTGTCTTTTAAAAGGTGTAGTTTTACAATTCCAAACATTAAAGTGAGTCTATCAGGATTTCTATTACAAACCCTGGTTTTAGAGGTTTATAACTTGGCTGTTTAAAAAAAAAAGCTTAAACTTGGCACAGATCATAGGTAGAAAGGAAGATTTCTGCATTAAAAAAAGTGAATTTTTTGAAGTTAAAGGAATGTGAACCAGCTGAATTAGATTTAATACAGTTTTGTAGACTCATAGGCTAGAATATTGATGAGAGATCTTTTACTTGAATTTGAATTATTATTTTAAAATCTACTACTGTTCCTTATAGCTATTCCATAGTGTTGTCTTAGTAGAAATAATGGTCTCCTGACAAACTAAGGGCTTGTTTGCTTTACTTGTGCAAATTATCAACGTGAAACCAACCAGGATTAAATTTATCTGTAAGTAGAACAACAGGATTTTTCCTTTTCACTGTGATGCACCTTGGCTTCCTCCAGTGCATGTTGGTAATATCACCATTAACGTCAGTGTAATTACTGGCAGTTTACACAAGAGAAAGAAAAGGAGGCAAATCAGGCTCTAAATGTTTGGGGTTTAGTATGATAAAGGTGTTTTTATAATGTGCAGGATTTTAAGATGCCAGATTAGCTATTTGGGACTGCCAAAAATAATGCATGTTTTACATTTTGTGTGTAAGTAGGTATTTACATAATAAAATGTATCAAATCTTAAAAAGCTCTTACTCTCAGGTAAGTAATATGCCTGTTAAATATTTAAAAACATGTTTTTACACTCTGCACTTCATCAGGAGAAGAAAATCTAAAGAGATTAATCAACAAAAAAATTATGTTCTCTCAACACTTACAATTCAAGTTAAACCCTCAAGAACAGAGGACTTAAAGGAGCCAGTTACTCCGCCCCATAGTGCTGAACCTCTTCCTGCACTCTGCTGGATGGTTCAGTTCTTTGTGGCCTGTAACACACAATTGCAGTTGGATGGCAGGATAAATTGTATTTAAAGAAATATTCTTTAAACAAGTGAGTGCTCCTTCATAGGAGCCTGCATTCATTTGTATTTTTTTTTTGTTAAAAATGTTGTTCCTCTGCCTGGAACAGTCTCTCTGCTCAGAAGCAGATGGACCAAAATCTTCACTCAAAGAGCCACAACCAGTGCACCACTTAACTGGATGCTGGCTGGTAGGGGTAGCACCTAACTGGGTGGTACCTGGAGCTCCCCTGCACCCTGCAGGATGGAGTCAGCAGCATCTTGGAGCATCCAACTTTTCCAGCACATGCAGCCCCATGTCAGCACAGCCCTGCTGCAGGCTGCCAGACTTTGGCGTGGAAGCAGTACCTGGACTGCTTTGGGATTGGGTTTTGAGCTGCCTTTGGCTAAGGGAGAATCTGGAGGGCTTAGTTATAGTAGATGTCCAGATTCTAAATAGCTAAAATCGAGTGAGGTTAATTTCAGTACCCAGCAGCAAAGGCAGAGCTTAACTCTGCAACCAACTCTTGGATGCAGCATTTTGTAGGCAGCCCATGAGAGGCTCATTTGTCCATTTGTTTGCTGTCAGTGGTCAGATGTGGCTAAAAGGTGATTGCCTGGGTGGCCAGCAGGCTGGTACAGGATCAATAAAAAATCCATAGCCAGATACACAAGTTGGGCTACAGCAGGTGCTGAATGTACAAAGCAACCGTGCAGTTCTGTGTGCACATTTTCTCAATGTGGCTCCTGAAGTTAACATAGATTTTTATTGTGAGATAAGAAATAGAAGATTTTCCTCACTTTTACTCATCCCTTCATTAGAGGCACTATTTACCTCTTTTGCTTCAGCTGTGTCTGCCCTGAGTATCTGCATCAGACACCTATTTGTGAAAGCATCAAAGAAATGGGGAATATCAGATCTGACAGGTGTTTCCTGATAGTAGTAATGCTAAAATCCTTAATGTAACACTGAAAATCCCAAAGAGCTAAGTCCTTCTGTTTGATCAGACTGACTCAGTAGGACTTGCACAACAACACCAATGAGTAGGATGTGGAGGAAGGGCATCAGGAGGCATTACAGCTGCGTGCTGGAGGCTGATGATGGGGGTGGTGGGAGGAAGGCAGAGGGAAAGCAGCACTGCCTGCCTGCACTCCATTACCTCCTTGTAAATGAGAACTCATCAAGACTGCCTAGATACCTTAAAACTTTCTTATGCAACACTGAACTCTATTACTTATTCCAACACAAGTACCTGTGAAATTGCATTAGGGCTCAGAACAATGATTTTATGCGATGAATTGATTTTCAAGAGACTAAATGCATGGAATGGAGTGTGCACAGTTAAAGAAAAAGAAGAATAGAAAAAAGAAAGAGAGAGGGAGGATGTAGGAATACTTGATCTTTGATGATCCAAATGCTGGAAAGCAGCAGTGAAATGGCAAAGGAAGGCCAAGTACACAAGAATTGTAAATTAATGGACCCAAGAATTACAAAAAGCTGTCAACATGACCTTTCCTGTATTTGAAACAACTCTCTCTGTATAATATATTGAAAGCTTTGGAGAAGCATTTATGAGCAGGATTTTGAAGGTATTTTGCAAGCACTATGTACAAATATATATCCAAGTATTATATGCAAAATTATTATATATTACATACCTTATGCTCTCAATATATTATTGTATATTATGCTACTCTTCAGTACATAGAGGGCCCAGAGCTTATGCTTCTGTCCAGTGCTCATCACAGATGTTTGCATGATTCAGCCTAGATGCCTGGATATAATACCTTGAATATAACCAAGAATAAATCATCTGGTTGGACCAGAAAACGGGTTGGTGATTTACTTCAGCCCTCCAGATTTCAAATGCTGCTTTCTGTTGAATTTTACATTGATCTCATCATTACAGAACAATATTAATTATTGCTATCAGAGAACAATATCTATGTGTGGCTGTTATTTGGGTTTTTTTCAAGTGTCACTAGTATTCCTGGAAACATCTTAACCCTCAATTTCTTCTCTCCTCACCTTTCTGACAAGGTATGCAATGAGACTCAAGAATTTCACAGGCTCTTCTGCTACAGAAGGGGACAAGAAATTAGCAGTTTTATGGTAAGTCCCATTGCAACAATGAGAGAAGCAGCTGAAATCTTAAGGAGGACTTTAAAAGTACTGAATTAGTTAAGCAGCTTACAGAAGATCATTATTCTTGTTTTCCATTAAACTATTAAAGGATAACTAATGGATTTCTTCAGCAGCTGACTAAACATTTATTCTTCTAATTTATACTCTTATCAAGATGGAATTTTAATGCTTTTGACCACTTTTTTTTTTTTTCTTTCTTTCTCTGTTCGCTTATGTTTCAAAATCTAACCTTAGAACAGAAACTGCAAAATATAGGTCAGCTTTTTTTTTGGTTTTTTTTACAGTTTATAGGTTTCATTAAGCAATAGAATTAACATAATCCTTTCCTAATTACCACAGCTACCGATGCTTATCACTTCTCTACTTGAGAATGTTTAAACTAAAGAAGGACCATGCTATGAAGTACTCCAGATCTCTGATGGAATATTTTAAGGTAATCTTTATTCTGTTTAATTTATTGATATGAAATGAAACACATACCAGTGCTGAGAGCTCTCACAATTCTAACTGCATGACTTAAAAGTCCCACATTTAACCTCTCCTCTGGGAAATGCAGGCAGGGTGTCTGGCAGGGAGTGGGGACAGAAGTGATTTGGGGGATTTTTGGATTAGCCAGTTGATTCAAAGGTCCATACTCAGTAATTCTACTAAAATAACATTATTCTCAACACCATGTAATGCTTATGCAACTGCTTTAAAGGCAACTGATTCTTTCAAGATTTCAGTGTGGAAGTGATTATGAACTGACCCCCAGTGAACCATAATAAAGCAATTATTTAGGCTTTAGTTAGTTAAGTTCAGATTTTAAATTCAGTGAGATTTCCTGAAGCTTATTGCAGACTTGGAGATTTCTCTTTTTCTATCTGTAGAACTTCAAGTTGCCTTATCTCCCTCTTCAAAGTTTGCTTTTAACTTGAATCAAGTGGAGATCAGCTGATTGTCATGACTGGATGAGCTTTACCTTGTCTAATGCTGTTTACCTAGTGTAAGAGTGACAAGTCCTCACCATTCCTAAATTAAGAAAGAAACAGAATATTTCTTCAGGCTTGCCAAATTTTTGATATTTATGTTTTACTGGTTAATGCTGTTTCAAGCATACATTAATTATTGTGCTTTATTACTGCATATTATTCTATAATTATGTAATCATACTGGTTTGTCAGCCCATCAGTCTTTTTTTGTTGGGTTTTTTTTCAGCCTTTGAGTTTGTTCCAGGCTTTGACATATTAGTCTTGCAAACCAGTAAAACTTTTGACACTGCAGTTTTCATATTTTCATGTAAATGGTGATAAAATGGTTCTTCTGCTGCAAAACTCCAGTACTATCATGCTAGTGTTTTATTCATTTTATTAATTAAATTAAACCATTAAGAGAATATTGAGTCTTGGTCATTTTTAACACTAGCAACCCCCACTTAGTCCTGACTTCCCTGAGGTCCTCTGTGGGTGTCTGTAACTTGAGAAATGTTACTCCTGAGCTTCTGCTTAAATTGAGGCTTTTCTGCAAGTTTTTTAGGAGTGCCTCTGTTATGCTCACAGAGATTTCAGTCAGGGCTTTGCATAACAAATTAAATTTGAACTGGACACATTTGCAGCCTCAATGTTTTCATTAAATGTGTTCCATCTTCCAATTTCATCCAGGATAAATGTAGATCGTCTCTTAGAAAAAAAAAATATATATATATACTTTTTCTGCAGAGAGTGGTAAGCTTTTTCTTCAGAAAGGAGTGATTTCTTAAAAAAAAAAAAAAATAGAGAGAAAAAATGAAGAGAAAATTAAAACACAATAAAGTAATCAAATCAGGAATGCTGGTTTTAGGCTGAATATTTCAGTACTGCTACTGTGTGTGTGTTGTGAGCTCTGTAACTCATTTGCTAGAAGTAGTGTTTGAGTGTACTCAGATTATATGTTCAGGATATTTTTGTAGTAAAGGCATGGGAGAGGAAAATAAAAAATGGGAGCTATTAACTACATAATAGTTTTGTATTGCTGCACAATGTTCTCTGTTCACTATCAAGAATCTGTAATACAAATGGAATAGATTAACTATTTGAATAGAGTTGATATTCAGAATTTTGCACAATTTTAACTGTGAAAAGAAGCCCACTGTTTATAGCAGAGCTGGAGAGGAATTTTTTGGCAGAATTGTTTTTCATATTTTTCCTTAGCCCAAATTGAAACCGTTTGTGAACAGAACTGCTTCTGATTAATTTCCAATTAGAAGTTTCAATATTTTTTTTTTTTTACATTTCAAAATTAAATATAACCATTTAATCATAACAGTAGTTTTGAAATTTAGAGACAATTTAGAGCACAATAAGATTACCATTTTTTAAAATTGAAATAAAACTTTTAAGATTAGCCAAAGTGGCATCCCTGGACGCCTTTTACCAAAAGGTTTGAAGGAAGTTTTTTATGGTTTTGAAAATGTGTTGTCAATAGTCATTGGCAAAGCATTTCAAATATTTCATTATCAAATAACTCCCTCTGATCAAGAGCAGTCTTACTCTTGAAGAGCTAGGATTCAGTCTCCAGATACTGTCATGGAACAATCCCCAGGCAGCAGAAACTGACATCAAAGCTGTGGCTTCATTCCTGAGGATTTTCTAGAGGAGTTTAGGATCTCCTTCCTTCCTACCTATGAGTGGGTGGCAAAAATAGGCACTACCTGTGCTCTGTACTGCAAAATGCTCCATGCTCACAGCTCTAGTGAAACAGTGGCATGCTGAATAGGAACGTGCAGGCAAGGCAGTATCATGGTTTGGGCAGTATTTCTGCTTTGTTCGATAGTATTTGGCAAGTTTAGTTGTGTTTTAGAAGTCCAGAGTTGGTATTTTGCTCCCATAGTTAGCTGCATGAGCTTTGGCCATGCCCTGAGCTGCTCCACTGCATCCCTGTGCCTTACATGCAAAAATAGCCATTACAGTAACTGGGTGAATCTTGTAGTCATGTCAGTAATATTTTGCAGAGAACTTGTAAAATTTGACTGAATTTTCACTGTGGTTACTTCCTTCTTTGAAAGGGAGCTCAGAGTGTTTCCAGAAAGCACACACAGATAGCTTCAGCACTGATACTACTGCTTTTTATGGGAACTAAGTAAGATACCACCCAGTCTGAGTGAGACCTGAAAAATCTGGGCTTTATTGTTGCTGGGCAATCTTTTTGTACAGGGTTGTACAAGGTGCCACACAGACCTGAAAGGCAGAATGAGTAAGCAGGTAAGGAAAGTCAATTTGTGCAAATAAAATATATAAAACCAAGGACATTCAAGTAGATCCTTACTAGAAGTTTTATTTCTACTACTATCTGAGTCCCAAGCCTCTTTCCCTAGCAACTTGGGAGGGATTAATTTCATTAAGGCATCAGCCCCACTTCTCTTTGTTTCTTATTAAAAGATTGCAAGTCCCCCTAAAGATAAGAAGTAATTTGCATTATGAGGAACTTTTTGGAATATGTTTCAGTGGTAATTAAACCACTTGTGAGCTACATTTGCTTTTGCTGAAACTTTCCTCTATTCCCTCGTTCATCAAGTGACTTTCAAGCTACTGGTTGGGACCTTCCAATTTTCCACCAGTCATTTAATTATGGGACTGATATGCAAAGCTATTCTGCTCCATGCACTGTAGCTCTTGCAAGAGAACCAGGAGTGTTGAGCCTTGTGTCATCAGTATTCATGTACTCGTGTCACCTTTACTGATGCTTTGGTTTTGTACTTACAGAACTCTTCAAAAGCCTCACAGGCCCCCTCACCTTGGGGTGGCAATGGAAAGTGAGTATTTGCTGCTAATTAATTCTGTGATTCCAAGAGGGGGGGGAAATGTTTTGGTGTCTAAAGGCAAAGGACAGGTGATCACTCAGTGGTTTGGGAGCTACAGGTTTGTTTCAGGTATGTAGAAGGTAAAAAATGTTCTTCTGGATACAGACCTCAGCTTACAGCTTGTGGGGCTGAAAGACTCCCACTGGGTGACATCAGGTAACCCTGTGGCCCATCCAGTGTGGGTGGGAAGGAAGAGCTGAAATACACCTTCATCTGTGCAAAAACCCCTGAAGTCTGGAATCAGCCATAGAATCACGGGATCATAGAATCAGTCGGGTTGGAAGGGACCTCCCATGGTTGGGTCCATGCTGAATTCTTTGACAGTTTGCTTCTCAAGCCAAATGAAGGGCATAAAAGTGCCTGTTATTTAGCTAGCAAGCACTGTGTCATTTCAGGAAGCCAAAGGAAAGTTAACCTTCATTGCAATGATTTTTCAATGATTCATTCAGTAAGGAAAGACCAATGAATATTTCATTGATATATGGTAAGTGCTGTTAAATAAAACTGCAGGCGTAATAGTGGTGAAAATGTGAAGGCACTTAGTCAGCCAATTACAAGTGGCTTTATACTTATGTTAAAACACCCTCACTCAGGTCTGAAGTCAGGGTAATGCAGTTCTGATCTGCTGTTCAGTGAAGAGCTGTTGCTGGTGTTGCTGCTGCAACCTTGCCTTTAACTTGCAATATCTGCTGCCAACTGCTGCTTCTTTCTCCCAGCCACACCAAAAAAAATACAACTAAGGAGAAGGACTTTGCCTTTCCTTCTTTATTTGAGTAGGCTGAATTCTAGGTGGAAATTATTATTGTTAGTTGTCTCTTTCTGCTGGTTCATTAAAAGGAATTACTGTTCAGGCACTCCAAGGAAACAAAGTAATGAAACTGTAAAAGGTGTTAAAGTTTAGCACACAAAGAGCTAAAGTTTTCATGCAGCCTTTCTTCTGAATCAGGGCAAAACCATAAAAAGGCAGCATTTTGCATAAAGGAAAATATATTGGCATAGATAATTCAAAATATTTTTTTATTTATACACACACACCCTGAATACCCAAAATTATTTTGAATATGTGTGTATGTAGATATTTAAGTATAGATCATGAGACAAACTAAAGTGATGGAATACAAAACCACTTTAAATAAAAGCTGAAACTATATTTTAACATTTGGAAAAGCAACTCCTAAATTAAATTATTCAATATGTGCTGTTTTTTTAAGGTATTTAAATGTCAGTGGAACCTTGTATTGCAATAAAAATGCAGTAAGGTTTACATAAAGTTTTAGTGCCAAAATAGACCACTGGAGCATTACACCTCATTTGTTCCTTAAAAATTTCATGGAGCGGAAGTTATCCTTTTATTCCCATTCTATAATAGACCCCTATGAAGTGTGTGCTCTGCAGGTGGTGACATCTCCCTTGTTACTTAATGGCCCTGATTAGGTGCCCAGGATTTCAATTTAGGGGGCTCTGACTCAAGGAGAAAGTTCTTCTCCAGCCACAAGGTAGGCAGCAGTAACCCTGCATTTGGCTCAGCATCACTTCCAACCTAACAGCCAGCTGATTGGTCTCCATCACTGCCTTTGGAGGTAAGGAAGCAAAGCTCTGGAAGTGCACATCTTTTCAGCAGAGAAGGAAGCACCTGGCATGTAAGAATAGCTGAATGCCTTGTTATAACAGTGGCATTGTGACACCTGGGACCCAAGACACAAAGACCACAGGCCACACTCAGGTCTCTCTCCTCTGTCTGGGGTCTCAGAAGAAAAGTTCTCCAGCTAGCTCAGTGTTTCCATGTATCTCAGGTGTCTCTTGGTGGCCTCAAGGATTGTCATAGGCCTTCCTGAAAGCATGTGCTCTGCCTTCCCTTATTCCTCTGCAAATTTGTACCACAGGGAGAGACCAAACACCATCGGAACAGGGCACCTCTGGAGATGGATCAGCAGTCTGGTTCAGAATGGGGAGACAGCAGGGCATTCTTAGATATTTTTTTATTTTTTTTTTTTTAGCAAAGCAAAACTTATCCACTGTCATGAAGTATAGTCTGCTCAAACTACCAAAAATCTCAGCTTGCCTTACTGGAACTTCTAGCCACTTTTGTTTGTAAGGGTTGTGAACCTCCACAAAGTTGGCCTGTGTTCCAGGCTGGCAATGAAACAAATTTTCCTTGGTTTCATTACAGAAATGTTTCCCACCTCTAGCGACAGAAAGTACAAAACAGAGAGATTTAATAGACTCACCACAGTAATAATGGCTGTGCACAACAGACTAAATCCAATGAACAATGTGCTGTATTTGGCAGAAGGGTGTCAGCTTGTTGTAAGTGGCTCTAACAAAATACTCCTGCTCTTCTCAGATACTTACAATTTTTAACTGCTCCCAGACCAAATCTGGTACAGTTCAGCTCTTCTGGATGTTAAAGTCACTGCAGCATGTCAAGTAATAAGAAGGTTTAGAAACTTTAAAATAAAACATTTGTGCAAGAGGATATGCTTAAACTGCAACACAGAAGCTATATAAAAAAGCTCCTTGTTGCTGAATTAATGTGGTCTCTAGCTTTGGAAAAAAGAATTCATCCTAGGATCTTGTTGCTGAATACAGGTGCTACCAGGGCACTGCTGGAAAATCTGCAGCAAAAGGTGTTCCCTTAAATGCCTTCCAGCCCAGGGCTGTGGCGTGGTGGCAGTGGTGTCAACACAGCTCCATGGTCAGAACCACTGGTGGTTCTTGTAAAGCCAAGAGGAAGAGCCTTTCTATACTGGGGTTTGGATCAGGCACATAAAGAGTCTGAGTGACCTTGATGCTGTTGCACAGCATGAGGCTTGGGTGGCTGCCTGTCAAGAGAGGGGTTGCAACATCCCCATCTGGAGACTTTTGGTGTCTGCTTCATGCAGAGAGTGCCAGGGGCGTCTCAGCCCCGCGTTTCAAGTGTATTCCACAGCAAATTGAATGGATATGTTTAGGTAAGTGGTTCCAAATGGGGGCAAGAGAAGAGGTTTTTGGAATCCTTAATCTTGTTCACTGAAACCAATTCTCAAAGAGCGTAGCAGAATGTGAGCATTCAGCACTGCACAGCTCTAAACATGAGCCTGCTGTGCTGACCTACGCTGCCTGCAGCCAGGAGGTGATTCCTAATCTCTGGTGTTAGAATTAGAGGAAAATCTATATTAGAACATTAGTGCTGCACTAAGTAGGTAACTTAAAACACTGCTCTGTACAAAACTGTGTGGATAAACTGTAGGCAATTAGAAACAAATCTCCATAGCCAGTCTTAAAAGAATCCTATAGAGATATTCATAATCCTGCAGTACCCTCAGCTCCCAATATTGCTCTGCAGGGTGCTTTTAAGACTTGCACTTTACTTATTGTGGTGACTGTATTTGGAGCAAACTGTCGTTGTGGTTTCCACAAAATGCTTTGATAATAAGCCAATATTGCACATTGAGTGTTTTCTAACTGCCATTGCAGCTTCTGGCAGCAGGTAGAAAAATCGTTACAGCTATGAGATACTTCTTTCTTTGAAAGATTGTTCCTTTTTTGTGATAGATTTTTTTTTTTTAGTAACAGGTTCATTTGTGAAGAGAACTCAGACCCTTTTTATTTTGCAGTTATTCCCAGTTTATAAGCTCTGCTTTCTCATAAAGCCAGGAGATGCTACTACACGTTCTCCCCTGAACGGGGTGCAGAGTTCGTTTTTCAAGGGCGTTTAGGATGGCAGTGAAGTGGGGTGTGTGTCAGAGGGACTCACTCTGCCTTTATGTCTCACAGGAGCACAGAAACACCATCACCCATGTCCCTGAGCCCGTCCCCCATCAGCTCTGCTGGAAGTGGCACGGGCACCACCAGCTCCTCCTCAGCAGGAACCATCACCATCCCTCAGCGCATCCACCACATGGCTGCCAGCCACGTCAACATCACCAACAACGTCCTGAGGAGCTACGAGCACTGGGACATGGCTGATAAGCTGACTAAGGAGAACAAAGGTGCCCCTCTCTGCTTCTTCCCTGTCCCCTTCCACTCCTCAGCTTTAGCTTTGTTTCTGCTCTTGTGGGCGTTGTTGGGAACTGGACCCAGAACCAGCACATCTAAGAGCACAAGTGTGACAGCTTGAGCGAGCAGACCAAATCTGCTTCTTGGCTGTGGTCGCCAGTGTGTGTCTTCTCTCTTGTCAAGCAGAGAGGGGGAAATGTAGCACACATTGAGCATGGGGTTATCAGAGCAGCTGGCAAATAATATATTGAACACGAGCCCCGAGTGATGAGAACTTTTGAGTCTGTGAATTCGTTCACAGTTTCAGCTTCTCGTAGAGCACTGAGGTTATTTTCATACTGCTCTGTCGACGAGTTTAAGGCTATTAAAATGCTAGCTAGGATAATAAGCAAACATTAGATGTTGTGTTTATGCAGGGAGTCTGATTAGGAGATGTCCACTGAAGGCCGTGACCTTGGCTCTCCTATGATTGGATTGGAAATCTGCTTGTTTATTCCTGACAACAAAATGTCAGTCTTTACCACAGTCATTTCAAAGGAGTTCTGGCAAGCAGAAGTGACTGGGTTATATCGAGTGGAGTGGAGTGGCTGAGATGTAACTAAAGGACAAATTTGGCCTGTTGTTGGCCAGCTGTGAACTTCCCCATGATAATGTAATTATTCAGCTTCCAGATTTGGTCTTACACAAATCATTGACAAAGCTTTCTTTGACACTAGAGGTTCAGAGCCTAACTGGGAAATTGGCTCATCATGAATTGGCTCATTCTCTTAAATTATAGTGGGATTTCAGATGTCTGACTTTTCCTGACAAATGTGCACACTGTATGCAGTTTGATCTTACTCCCATTAATGTCACTGATTTAGAGAAGCTAAGCTTGAGATTTATAGAGTTTTATGTCTGAATGGTGGGTCATAATGATCTATCCCTGGATGAGGAACAATAATAGAAGTTCTGTCCAGTCCTCCCCACTGCTTCTTGTCTTTGTTCACATTGGTTAATTTAGTAGCAGTGCAGTCATTTTGGATCTTTTCCATAGCTGCATCCATTTTCAAAAAATGTGAAAGTGATTCCCTGTCAAATGTACTGCAGAATGTTACAGCAGGAATGCAAAAGGATGCTCTGATAGGAGAAAGAGATGGCGATAATCTTGTAATTAGCCCCGTGTGTTGTGGAGTTGTTAAATGTTCTACTCAGTACTGAATCAAAATAGCTCAGGCATTCAGCCAAGAGACAGAAAATGTACCCAGGCACTGCTGTTATCAGTCCTAGAGCATGATGAGAAAAATCCTGCTGACTGTCTTACTGCATTTTTTCCCCTGCACTGTTCTTTGTTCTCATTTTGATTTACGACCAAATAAACCCAATTCTGCAAAGCCATATAGGAATAATCTTTATTCAGATGAGCAGTCCCTTTGACTTGAATGGGACTGGATGCATGAATAAGGGGTTCCCATGTGAGGAAGAACATCCAGGGTTGTGCCCTGGTCTTCTATATATTGTTTCACAAACTGCAGCTCTGTTACAGGGAATGGAAAGTTTCATGTTACCTCCAGTTTCATTTAAGTATTGTAAACCACTGGAGAGAGATCAGAGTTTCATACATGCTATAGCATGTCTGCCTTTACATTTTGGATGGAAAGATACCTCATTTCTAATTAAATACCGAATTTAAGGTTTCATGCTTAAGCACAAACTGCAATTACAAAAAAAAAAAAAAAAAAAAAAAGAGAACTGCTGTGCTACTCTGCAGGTCTTTGTCGTATCACATCCTGGTTTCCATTTACAAAAGGATTTATTTAAGACATTTTGACATGAGAAATGATACAGTGTTTCATAACATCTAGCTCTATTTTAGCAGTCATCATCTGTGACTCTCAAATCATTCAAAAAATCTATATCTTGCTGGCTGGGATGGAACCCTTGTTCCTTATTGTTAATCCACCTGTTGCAGTGTCCAAGCTCTGGTCCATTGGCACATGGACTCTGAGTTCAATAATGGCCTGCAACTTGAGTCCCAGGTAAAGGGCAGATCTCTTAGCCTCTCTCTCATGGGTTTGGGGAGTCAGTTAATTATGAAAAACTGATTTTTTTTTTTTTCCCCCCTCTTAAAATAAGAATGGTCGCCAAGAAAAAAACACAAACCCCAAAAGTAACTCATGTTTAGGAAAAAAATGCATTTTCTTAAAAAAACAAAACAAACGGATCCAAGAGATCCAAAACTTTTTTTTTTTTTTTTTTTTTTCTTGGTAGGGCAAGTCTCAAGTCTCTCTTTTTGACTTGGTAGTCAAGTCTCATTTTTCTGTGGTCTTCTGAATCACAGAGGGTGTTTTGCCCAAGATCATGTCCCACATAAGCTAATGGAGATGGGCATAAAAATGTGGCCCCATGGTTGTAGTGCCTAATAGCCTTTACCTCTGGGTCCTACTGCTGTCATAGATCATCCTAAGGTCGTGCCCATGCAGACACAAGAGATTTCTTCCACACTGTAGGAGCTGTGCAGCCTCTCCTTGGACATGGCTGTCAGCTTAGTTTTTGTGCTTCTCTAAGTATCCCTGCATGCTCCCAGTTTGAACTTGACTGATGTTCAGCTGGCTCAGAGCAGGAGACAGAAGTCTTTCTTGTCAGCCTGACAAAAGATGTGCCATTAAAATAAAAAGGCATAGCACGAGGGAGAAGGGCAGAACTGGGACCTGATGAGCTGAGCTGGTTTAAAAAGGGAATGTGCTGTTGTGTACCTCTGGCTGAGTTTCCCCTGGTCAGTAGAGTTTAGAGTATGTGGGAGATCAGATGGAGTTTGCCATAAACTTTGCATCTGTAGCAAAGCTAAACTGGAGACTTCCCAAAGGCAACTTAAGGGCTGCTTTGTGTTGGATCACCTGGACAGTGTTCACCATTCATAGTATCAAACTCTCAGCTGACTTTAAATATCTGATTTTTTTTTTTTAATCTTCCAAAGACAGTAGCACTGTTTCTCTGCAGTGGAAAAATATCAGTTCTGTAGTGAGGAAGATATAAGTATAAATATTAGTAAGTGGCTTCAGTGCTTGTCACTTGTTTAAGAAGTGTTTAACTGGAATTAGGCTTTAAGGTGAATTTTCAGTGTTTAAAGCAATAATTATTTAGTTGAGCCCAGAGTGAGGTCACTCGAATGCAAGCAAGACAGTGCATTATTTCACTTCTAAATGTATTGATTTCACACCAGAGGAGGGGAATAAAAGACAGGGGAAAGAAGATTAAAAGTAACCACTGGCTGCAGCATCTTAACACAACTGGTGATAACCCTGAGCTTTCATTATGCTTCCAGCCAAATCACTTTGTGCTCTGATACTGCTGCAACTCCCAAGCTGGCCAGGGTCAGGCTGTCAATATTTGGGTAGAAGAGCTTAAAGCAGCACTTACTTGCTGAAGGAAGTACTGATAGTGATTTTGTACCCAGCATCTGCTCTCCCGAACTGCAGCCAACCCCACGTTATTTGGCTGAGTGCTGCAGGCTGGATTTTAGATAGGGTAGGAATGCAGGGACTCAACCACCAGTTATTGTGATTGTTGGTTGTTACTTGAGCTCTGAGGGGCTTTTAACTGAAAGTGGGTTCCTACTAATCTATATATAGTAGAAGAGTTGTGTATGTGGGAATGCCTGTACCACAGTGAGCAAATAGACAAGCTGTAAGAGAATAGAGGAAACAATCCAGTTCTTCACTGAAATCAATTAGGAAAGGTCTTTGGCCATGACAGGATTAGTTTTTCACCCAGAGAGCACCTAACACATGGCATGAACTAAACTGGTGTGTTGCTTCCTAACTGATTTTTTGTTTGGTGACCTCCTGTAACCTTTTCCTAGCACCAAATCCCAGTGGCCTTACCTATCTTGTCTTCCCCTTAAAGATTCCCATCTCCTAGATGCTGTTTTCCTGCTGTGTTCCCCTGTACACTTCCTTCTCTCCCACCCTATACTCATTCTCTGGGGCCTGTGGCTGCAGCAGTACGAGCAAAGGGCCAAATCTGCTGCAATGGCAATAACAGAAATTGGAGGGTGGCAAAAAGAGCAAACAAGGTCTTCTGCAAGATCCGAGCTACCTCTTCATGCCCAGGAGAGGGTACAGCATGGAAAAGGAAGTGCCAGAGTTTGTTGCCAGCTCTTTAAATCATGCAGTCAGCAAACTTAGACTCAAAAAAAATGAAAGAGAGGATCATCAGAGCTGAAGGAAGACCAGTGGTAGCCACTCGTGCTATGCTGCGGTTGACTTCCAGCATGGATACTATAATTGGATGTGTTTAAATCTATTGTTACCTTTGTTGAAATGATTTCCTACATCCGTACCATTGCCCGAAACAATGACTCGTGTTTCTTGTGTGTTTCAGAATTCTTTGTAGACCTGGACTCAGTGATGGGACCCTTAACACAACACAGCAGTATGACCAATCTGGTTCGTTACGTTCGCCAAGGACTCCACTGGCTCCGTGTTGAGGCTCATTTGTTGTAGTGGCTGCTGCCCTGTCCATAACATCCCCATTCTGCTACCTCTACCAGCGCAGAGACGATCACTGGTGGAACTCCACTCATGTCTGGAACTTCATGTAACTTCATTTTTATTGCCTTTTTTAATATCCTAATCTATTGGAAGTAGAAGTGACCATGAATGGAACTTATGACTCAAGAGCAGTATGTGTTGTACCATCTAATCATTTTCGACAATTTTCTATGCCTTGTGTCTCCTGGATCCTGCCATCCTTATGTGCTTTATGGAACGGTACATTCCCTGCAGTATTGTTTTAAGTCCATGCTGCCTTCAAGTGAAAACAAAAAAAAGCACTTTGAGAAGATACGGATTCCTGAGAAATAGTACGAAGAGTCTTAAATATTTGAGGGTATATATGAGAAGTCCCTTCTGAAATAAATTAGTAGAAGTTATAGCTATTCGTTCAAATTCATCTTCTGAACCTGAACCAAGCTTCTTGATGCTTAATTCTGGCATCATTACCTGACACAGTACGTTCCTAAGATTTCATACTTCCTGTAGGCTGATCTCTCAAAGAGAACATTGAATATCTTACAGGTACATAATGTAAGATCACCAAAGGTGTTAAGAGGTAAAAGGTTGAAGGAATGCCTCATTAAAGAATGATGACACACTATGCAATGAGGTTTTGATATTCCATTCTTCCTGTTTATTGTTTGCTTAATAATTTCTGTAGGCAGCAGAATTTATTGCAGTGTTTAGGCAATTTCAAAATATTAGCTTCCATAGTCTCATCTACCATTCCTATACTATATCTGTGAATTTTCTTTCAGCTTTACTGCTTAGTCTCAGATACTCATCCAAGATTTTTCTTCATAGAACAATCTCTCCTTGCATAGTGACTCAGTGAAAGCAGATTTTAACAGGACCACTGTAAGCATTGATATTGTATGTAAAAGTCCAGTAATAAGTGTATGCAGATTCTTCATGAAACTCTCCAGAAGTTTAACTAACCAGCTACTGTTGAAACATTATAATTCCATGTGGCATCAATTTTCACCTGTTTTGTTCATTTCGGAGCATTAGAAACCAACAGTATTATCTTGCTATCTTGAAAACAATGTCAAATTAAATAAACTCACCAGATTTACCCAAAAGCAATATAACATTTGTCTAATAATGGCCATGAATACTTCAGTCAGATTACCTATTTTCCAAGCTCTGCATCTGTTTCCCCATGCTGTCATGTTTTGGACCATTCCTCTAATGCGTGAATAATAATGAGAGAATTCAGATAGAATTTCAAAGCAATTGTGAATAAATTACACCATTTCACATTTGCTCTTTCCTCTTCTTTTTTTTTCCTGTTATAAACTGCACTGCTCTTCTGGTGCCACTGCTAGAAGCGCTGGTGCATGAAACAAAACAAAATGAATTTATATCAATAATTCACAGGACTTTAAATGGTCTCATTTCATTCTTGATATAATGCCTGCATACCTTACTGAACTGTCAGTTCCATTCCTATAAACAGAAAATGCTCATAGCAATGTAAATACTATTCTGTCTCATCTCATTGAAATAATACAATATGTGTATTAAATGCCATCCAGATATTAGCTAATTGCAATTACTTTCTGCTATATGATCCTGTTTATCCTTTAATCTGGTGAGTTATTGGATTCTACTCACTGGGTTGTGACTAGATAAATAGGACAAATTTGCATTTAAAAGGTTCAGACCATTACGATTTTTAGAGCAGGCCTTGGATGTTTGCAATACAAGCAGTTAAAGGGCTCTGCCCAGTGCACACTTAAGATAAATATTACTGTAGCTGTTGTATATTAGCTCCCTGTAGTACTACCTTTTCTTAAGACTCAATAATTCCTAATATTTTGTTCCACAAGACTGTGTTGTAAACGTAGCCAAGGTGCATCAGTAGAGATCATCCAGTTTAGGGCTGTCTACAGAGGAAATTTGCAGAACATGCACATCCTGTATTATCTGCACATTCTTGCTCCTGAAGTGGTCAAACACCCCTTTAAGTTCTCTGAGGGTTTCAGTGACGTGGCTGAAACAGGAATCTGACAGTGTTTGTCACACTGATTCTGGCCCCAGCAGCTGATGAATAAAACTAGAACACTGAGAACTCTTGAGAAATGTAGATGAAAGATAGTGTTTGGGTTTTTTAAAAGAAAACAAAACATTGAAATACTTTATTTTTTTTGAACAGGGAGAGTACTTGAGGTGAAGTCACGTTGGGGTGGTTTTGCCATCAGCCAGAATTTCCCATTCTTTTTGCAAGATCTCACTGATGAGATTCGGTAACTATTTAGTCTAATTAGGTGCATCCTTGTCACTTGTTCCTTTAATGAAGACTGAAATCCTAGACTTCTATGCATTTATGAAGGATAGATAAGTCTTGAAATACAATCCTCAGACAGAAGACAGTTCAAAGTGTTAGTTGTAGTCTCCTGATGAAGACAGCATATTATCTTTCCCCCGTTGCTTGCAGTAAACAGACTCCTATCACTAAATTTGCCCCATTTTCACCATCCTTCACTTAAACAGCTTAAGGAATTAGCCCACCTGATTTTCTACTCTGTGAATTAGTTTGAAATATATGCTGAATCAATGGCATGATTATAATAAGTCCAGCAGTCAAGCCTGGGATCACAAGCCAACTTACTATTTAGCAGTCTTGTTTCAAAAGCAGCTTAGAAACAAATTAAATATGGAGAGTAAATTACCATCTTATCCCTGGGGATGATGCTTCTTTTGGGTTAGTTATTAAGGATTATTGTACTTTTATAGGCACTATATTCATCTCATTTCAAATGCCAACATGTCATCTTTGTAGAATCATTTTACCCCTGAATATATTACTTCCACCAGAGTTAATCAAATGAGGTTGTTTGTTTGTTGCAATCTGTGGGGAAGCAGCATGTGTTTGCTTGGGCATTTTCTACATCTGAAGTCATGAACTAAGCCCCGAAATTATAAGATTGGCTTCAAATCATTGGTGGTTTTGGGTTTGTTTTTTTTTTTAATAAAACTTTTTTGTTCCTGTATGGTCTTCTGGATATTGAGCTTGGAGACTGATTTCTTGACACATTTTGTCATTTTTCAAGCATTCTGAGGGCCAGAAATGCCACGTTTGGTTTAATAGTGATAAACTGAGACAGTGATGTAGTCTCTTGATTTCCACAGCTGGGATTTAAGAAGGACACCAAGCTTCATTCAAAATTGCCAGAGCTGACAAGACTGTCATTTGTGTCCCATGCTTCAGGAGATTTGGAGCAGTATCAATAGTTGAGCAATGAAGGGAGCATGTGAAGGGCTAAACACAAGCATTTGGCAGCTCTGTGGGTACAAGATTTAAGGGCATCAAAGTCCTAAGTGCTCAAGAGAGGCATTTACATAGCACTTAACCTCCATGTCGAGAGCTGCAGCAAGTCTTAAGTGAAGTATTTGACAGGGTGCAGGCAGAATATCCTGCTCAGAGTGCAGTGAGGATCTCTTGCCATGTGATGCCTGCTGGGAAACCATGGTCCTTGAGAGCTGAGATGGAAGAGGAAGCCTGGGATGATGTATCCCACATGGGCCATGTTCCCCTGCCCCTGTGACATTGGTCACTGATCTCAGCTGCATTCCTTTGGCTCCTTTCAAAGGACAAATTGCCTTTCCCACTCTTAGCAAACCAGCAGTTCACACCGAGTCTGGAGAGCCAGGTTTGGCACAGTATCTGTGCCTTTTATTTTTGTAATTTCATTTTATCTTACTTTATTTTTGTAGTCATTCAGATTTAGCCTAGAGCCTTTGTATTGATAGTGTTGGTGGCAATCTTTCCAGTTTCTTATAGCTTTATTTCACTTTTTCCTACATGTTCTTTGAACTTTCAGTCATTTAAATAGTCCCTCCATGAACATATATCCTCATTCATAGGTGACCTCCTTTGAAAGACAGAGACAGGTCTGTTGATTTCCATGTGGGGCTTTGTAAGAATAAAATTGAGATCTTAATTCCTACTAAAGAAACAAATTTGTGAAATTTAATCTGGACCTTCATTTCTATGTGGTTTAATTTCATATCTTTTGTATTTTTCCATTATGGTAGTTTGGATTAATTGACAAGTTTCTAGGTACTTTGGGAGAAACGTTTCCACTTTATTTTTATCAATATTTAATTATGTCTAAATTCAACTGGTAGATTTGTGAGTACAGCTTAAAAGATTGAAAAAATGGGGCTGTTAATGGATTCTGACTTAGGTATTAATATTCTGCTTTGCTTCAAGTTCAGGAGAATACTGCACACAGGATTGAATGTGTGTGTGAGTGTGTGTGGATATATGGATGGATTTGGATGTGGTTTTGCAACACAAAGTCCATGCTCATTACTTCATAGCACAGGAAAAAAGCTGCAGTAGCCTTAAAGAAAAACACTCTTAGCACTGCTGAGTGTAGCAGAATTACTGGAGCACTCTTCTGCAGTTTGTATGTAGTCCTGGTTGCATCTGTTGTCTCCTTGCAAGCCATGAAGGTATGACAGAAAAATCACAGCTGTGGCATCTTGGTCCTGTGGTCTCTGAAGTCAGTGTCAAAACTGAATGTGCTGTCAATGTATGTTTTTTTCAGAAAGTTAACTCATTTCAGTGTCTGGAAATTTTAAGAAAGGCGAAATATTTCACAGGTCAATGAAGAAAATTAATTTGTCTTTTTGAAGCAAGTGTAGCAATGTGCTGTATGAGGACAGGCCCACAGCCCCACGTGTGCTTGCAAAAGTCCTTTGCTTCTGGCAGTGTCTCCAGAGTGTACTGGGAGTGAGACAGAGGGGATGAAGATGTGAAACCAGTCCACTGACCTTATGACATCTTCCAGCTTGACTTTATAAATACAGGTGAAAAACAAGTGCTGTTAATGAGAGGCTCAGTTCCTTTGATACTCCTTTGCTTCCAAGATATAACCAGACCACAGCTGTGCATACAGGATTCTCTAATGTCTAAAGAGATTTTTATATATATATATCAATTACTACATTTAGTGACATATTAAATATACCACTTGATATTTTATAGCCTGTATGTATAGGCTAAAAGCTCTGTTAGGTTCTGCTTCACTATTGAAACCTCCCTGCTCCTGAATACAAGATGCTTCTGCCTGAATCCAGAGTAGCCATCTCCTTTACAGCTCAGCCACAGCTTTCTGATGGACTCTGTAGCTTTACTTTACTCATGCTGTTTGAAAGATGTTTTTTTCTATTTCTTTTGTCTTCCAAGATCAGTGATTCTGATCATCCAGTGCCAGTTTAAACCCATGGTGGCAGCTGTTGGAGTCGGAAGAGTCTGAGTTCAGACCTTGTGTACAGCCAGGGGGATCCCAGGGTCTACGTACAGAAGTGAGAGCAAATTCAGGTGCAGAGAAGTTACTGCATGGAACTGCCAGATGAGACCAACCCTGGCCACATCAGAAGGCATTTAACAGAAATAATGTGAAGCTGTGGCCAGACTTGCAGGTTACATAGCAACATCTCAAGCAGCTGATTGGCACTGTAATCATCAGGCAATTCTAAAGGTGTGGAGAGGGGTTTAAAGGAACTGGAATAAGTTGGTGTGGTCTGGGATTAGGAATGTAACCTGTGAGTGCTTCTTGGGAAGGGGGAGTCACTCCCATTGACGTGTTCTGCAAAATAACACCAATCCCATGGTATCCTCCAAAACCTGATTATGGCACCACCCCACCCGTTTCCTTAATCCACCTCAGGGTGCCACCACATGTCACAGAGAGTTAATGCTTGTCACTGCCCTGAAGTCACCACAGTGTTAAACCATTTCTCCCTTACCAGTTCAGCAAGGAGCAAGCCCAGGGACCCAGTGGGCAGCTCAAGCAGCCGTGTGTGTGCTCAGTGCTTTGGAGAGAGCCCTCAGAGAATCCCTGACCTTGCCTACCCCAGGCTGTGGAGCCACACAGAGCTCCCTGAGCCCACCAGCCTGCTCAGGGGGTTGGGCTGCTACAGTTCCCTGGTCAGTGGGAATCCCCACATAGCCCTGGCCACAGGGTTGGTGTGCAGGAGACATGGTGGGGGGCCAGTGGCCAACAAGATTGAGTGGCCCCAGCCCCTCCACCTGGGTGCCTCAGAGCTCTGCATTGCTTGTAGGTGTTGGTCCTCTGTGGGACTTGTGTTTGAGAGCTTGTTTTTACTCACACTGCATCTGGAAACAGCAGGAGGATGGGCAGGAGCAGTGCCTGCAGTAACATGACAAAACTAAGGCAAATAATCACTGTATGCAGAGTTGCAATTTAAACTGTAGTGTCCACAGGACCACTCGTGCATTCAGGACTCCAGCTGAGTCTTACTGACACCAGTGGGAAAAGCCATGTGAGTGGATGATTAGGCCGTGAGACTTGTTTTCTTCTTTGATTTTAACTGAGTTCCCCTCTGTGCAAGTTCTGTAAGCTCTCTGTGCTGGATATAAGGTTACTCACAGCTGTGTGAGCATAACCCTGTTGTAATTCCATTGAAAAATCCCTCAAGTAGAGATAGCCCAAGTTTCTACACAGTTCTTTCTTTCTCTTAGAGGGAAAGTCACATTCTGAATTGAATCTCACTATTAACAGACAACAGTAATGACAATGGGCCAAACTTTGAGCTAAGCAAATGCCAAGTAACTTGACTCAATTTGTGGAATTCATGGGACCAAATTCTGCTGTCAGATGGCAATCAGGCAAGTCTTACAGATCTTGCTGAGCACTGTTTATAATCAAAGGAGGATCTGGCTAATAAAAATGGTATAGCATCACAGGAGTTAAGTTTACTGGGCCAGAATTTCAGTCGCATGAACCAGATGAATTCAATGGAATTACACTCATATTTTTCTGGCTGAGCCTCCACCCCACTGAAATTTGTTCAAGGTCTCTGGACTAGTACTGGAATAACTGCAAGCAGACTTGCTCTTCAACCAGACCATATGTTGACTCAACCCTTGCTCAGGGAAACCACCATTGACTTCAGTGACAAATAACTTGGAGTTATGGATGTGAAGAAGCTTTGACCCACTGGCAGGAGTAATTTACCCATGAATTTATGAATGAACTGAATAGTGGATAACACCACATGTGCTTTATATATGACAGTGGTAGAGTACGAGTTCCTCAACTGGTGTAAACTGGTATAATAGTACTGATTTCAGTGGAGTTAATGCAATATGCACCCACTGTGGAGCAAACCCTTAAGCCCAGACTAATTTTTGCCAATATATCTCTATGCAGATAAATTTCCAAAGCTTTTAGCATCCTGCCTTTTTTACTGATGATGCCAATGAAATGGTTAATGTACTATAGTCCTTGCCTGTAAGGAGATATTGTACTTTGCAAAGCTATGCAGTATAGAGCACATCATAAAACTGCTTTAGACCACACAGTCTGGAAAAGCACTATCAGAAACTTGACTAACAGAGCAGCTTTTTATCTGATGTCAATTATGCTTTCACTCTGCACTTCCACAGCTGAGATTTTTACACGTGAAGTGAATGATGGGTGTGTGTTTCTAATGACTGGGGGCCAAAGCTTCAGCTGATGTGCCTCTGAGTAGCTTTGTAGATGTCAGTGCTGATTTACACCAGCTGAAAAACTAGTCCTCTCCCTTTTCATACTGTGCCGTGTGTCCTCGTGCAGCTTTATAAATACAGGCTGAAGCTGATTATGTATTGAACTGTTCTGATTCAGCACCAGATAATCCCTGCTAAAAGAACTGGAGGGTAATTTCTGCCTGCTATCTACGCCTGTGTATGTTTTGGTTTTAACTAAAAGGCCTGTTGCAGTTTCATTACCTCTGAGTTTAAATATTTACTGGCATCAGCATTAGCTTGCATAGAAAAATGGCAAATAAATTCAAATGTGTCATAAATGCTCTCAGTCTAGAGATGGAATCTGTTCCTATAGTTCAAAGACATTGCATCAGGCTAAAGTGGTTTTCCTAAGCCAAATGGGTTTTGTACATTTGAAAGTCATGGCAAATATTTATCTAGGCCCAATTCTGCTTTTCTTTGCCTGAGCATCCTGGTCTGCAGGTTGCTTCACTGAAATCCCCAGGAATAACTCTGTAAATCAGTGCTCAGCACACAGATTGCAGAATCAGGCACCAAGTCTGTGAGGTTGTTGCAATCAGAAGTTTAATTTTAGCCATATGTATCATTTGAGGACACTTAAAAATTATGTATATTTTATCCAAGCTGACAGTCCTTGTAATTCCATAAAATAGTGTATTATTTATTCCCATCTGTATTTTTGACATCTCTGGATTACATATCTTCTGCTGAATCTTAAATGCTGTTTTTTCAAACCCACATTCAGAAGGTCTGGGACATAACATCACAGAGTATGAAAAACAAGTCAAAAGATCTGGTTCTTTTTTGCTTTGTTTTTGAGCTTTCCTTTGCCTTGTTTTTTGTCTTTGGCTGTAGTACTACGAGTATTTTAAAAATGGTTCAGTTCAATTCAAGTTGCCTCCTGCCTTCTGAAAAGAAATAAAAATAAAAAAAAAAAAGCAAAACACAACTAAGGTTCAGGAAAAGTTATTCTGGAAAACTCAGTGGATGTTTTCTCTTTCTGGGTTTCTTGATTTTTAAACCTAGCCCTGCTGGGAGTTGTTTGCTTACCATGTGCATTCTCTTGCCCCCCATTTCTGGCTGTTGTGGCAAATTCTATTCTTTCCTCTTTTTTCTTTTGTGTGTGTGTGAGTGTGCATGTATAAGTAACAAAAATGTCAGGAAAATTTATATATGCTTTCTTCTGGTTCCTGGAAACAGAGCAACATTATGACCTGATGGTCTTCCAGCAAAAGTCAGATTTAATTTCTGCATTACAGAACTTAATTAGCTATTGGAAGTAGATTACAGTTTATGAAATGGCCCTTTATCTTACATTCTTTTTATTTACTATTGAATAGCCTTTTTTTTTTTTTCCTCATTTGTGCAAATATCATATCAATAATCATTGCAATCCCACAAGGTGTCTTTGTTCCAAACAAGCATGTTATTCTTGTAAAGTTTTAAGTATAAGTTAAGATGTTTTGTACAGACCAAGGTAACTGTTAAAATGTCAAGCAATTACTGAAATGTTGTATAGTTATAAAAGTTTGATTTCTTTTGCTTTATATGTATAAAATTGTATCTTGCCTGTTTTGCTTTGTATTTCCAACGTGTTGCACAATTATGCATTTTGTTTACATTTGTTCCTTCTTCAGAAAAAAAAAAAAAAGAAATAACAGTAATACTTTGTGTACAAACATTTTAAATGTACTTTTGTTGTTTTTAAACACAATGTCTCTGTATAAATAATATTGGTTGAACTGGTACATTTGTGTCTCTCATAGAGGGATTAATTATACTGCCAGTGCATTGAACTATTTAAAAAAAAAAAAAAAAGGAAAATAAAATTTTTATGAAAATGTAACCCATTTTATCATTATAAATTATTCTGTCTTCTGCTATTTTCTTGCTCCCCTCCCAGGATACAATAAGTATGGTACAGTAAGTACTGTTTGTGGGCGAGCTGTCGTTGGTTTTAATTTTTAATCAATGTGTTTGTGTCGTCGTGGTGACTTAAAATGACTCCAAGTTAGAAAATAATGTAGTGCTGATACCAGCTGTGTGGTTACAGGATCAATAGAGTGTTTCCCCCATCCCTGAAGGGCCTCAGATGCACAACAGCAGCCTAAATCCTCTCTGTCCCAAACCCAACCTCAGGAGCAAAGGGTGCCAGGCAGTATTTTTTTGGTTGCTGGCTGACAGGCTGCCCAAGGCTCCCCTGTGACTAAAGTGGTTCAATTCAGCATGCTGACCCTCTGCATGGGTGTTTTGCTCCCCAGGATGACAAAGCTAGAAATGCCAGGTTTGATATCATCATCACAGGAATAGCTCTGAGTGCCAGCGCCGAGAGTACGAGCCCAAAAGAGATGTAAAAAGCTCTCAGGAGATGCTCAGCAGCCTCTGATGTGGCTGCCCAGCACTCGGTGCTGCTGAGCACAGTGCAGAGGAGGTCGAGCTGCCCTCTGGGGAGGGACAAAGTGCTGGGCTCCCCACACAAAGTCCATCTCAGGCCACTGTCCCCAAGCTAAAGCAGCTGTCACTGCAGGTTGCTGCACGGCCCCTCGCACTTACAGTCCTAAAAAACCTTTTTGTCTCAGGCTGGAGAACTCTATGCACAGCCAGGATGCCTTAGTGCAGCCACCACCTCCCTGCGTGACAGTGACAGTGACAGTGACAGGGGGGGATGTGAGCCCAGAACACAGATGGTGCTGCAGAGGGTTACTTGAGAGGCTGGTAAATGTTACTGTGGATTTGAGGCTATTTCTTGTCATGTCCTGCTTAAAACAAAAGGCCAGTTGCTGGTGCCCTCCAGCTTCTCTGCATCACTTTGATGCCATGGCTTAAAGCTGACCAGGCTTTGGCTTTTCCATTGTTCCTTATCCCACTGATGTGAATGGTTACCTGCAAAGCAGGTGCTAGAACACCTCTTAGCAATAGGTCACTTCAGAAGAAAATGGGATATTTGGAGGTCCCTTTGTAGGTAGAATGCACATTTTGCATCCCAGGGGCCAGAAAACATCCCCTCTGAGCTTCTCACAGAGAGACAACTTCTGGATCTGTGGGAGAAAAGGCAGGGCTGATGGTGCATGTGACACTCATTCCCCCAGTCCTTGGCACCCCCTGGGTCTGCCCAGAAAGCAGCTGGAAGCTTGACTTGAGACAGGCAGCTCGTGTCATTCCCTGCTTGTGTAAACTTGTAATTGGCTGTGAAGCGTTCTCTGATCCCAGCTATGAATGATGAATGGCCCCACAGAAACCTGCATTGTACTGCACTGGGAGTGCCACTGCACAACTCAGAAAAAAGCTCTCTGGAAAAAAAAAAATAAAGAAGAAAAGAAAAGAAAGAAGGAAAGGAAAGGAAAGGAAAGGAAAGGAAAGGAAAGGAAAGGAAAGGAAAGGAAAGGAAAGGAAAGGAAAGGAAAGGAAAGGAAAGGAAAGGAAAGGAAAGGAAAGGAAAGGAAAGGAAAGGAAAGGAAAGGAAAGGAAAGGAAAGGAGAAAGGGGAAAGGGGGAAGGGGAAAGGGGAAAGGGGAAAGGAGAAAGGAGAAAGGAGAAAGGAGAAAGGAGAAAGGAGAAAGAAGAAAGAAGAAAGAAGAAAGAAGAAGGAAGAAAGAAGAAAAAAGAAGAGAAGAAGCCTGTACTTGAGATTCCCACAGCAGCAGGCTGAGATGCTGGCTGGAGGGAGAAGTGTCTCCTCAACATGGCAATGGTAACAGAAGATGGACTTCTGGATGTGCATTTTCATACACAATTTCACAAGAATGTCAGATGAGGCACGGTGTGCCTGCTTCCCCAGGCAAGAAGACAGCTTCCCTCTCTCTGTCCCTCCCTGGTTCTGTGGGGCTGAAGCAGTGGAGTAGGATGCTGGTGAGAGCTTCAAGAGAGAGGGACAGAAGCACTACAATTTTCCAGCCAGCTAAGATGATTTAACTGCATGACTCCCTCAGGAATGAGTCTGGCCCATGACAAGCAGCTCTAGACCATGGGATGGTTGGTTGCCAGCACAAAAGACACAGAGGTTGTGAAGTCTGGCTGGAGCTTCTTGTGGAGTCAAGGAGCAGGCAGTGCAGCCTAAATCTTTTCACTAAAAGGCTGAGACTCCTTTAACCCCTCCTACATGGTCCAAAAGGAAAGAACCACAGCATTAGCTTCACATAGTAAAGAGGAATTTTGCTTACCAGATGCATTTCAAAGTAAATTTAGATATCCTTTTATCCCTTTGATTGAAAAAGGCACATGTGCAAGGGGAGTTTCAGGGTTTGGGGTTTTTTTTCGTCTCATACTGGGTCCATGCAGTTGGAAGGACTTGATTATAGCTCATGTAAATGTGTTCAGCACACAAACCACATGTGAAGCTAACATTAAACAGAAGTTCGTGGTCATATGAGCTGCAAAAAAAGTCCCTGATGATATTTTTAGGTGTGCATGTAGACTGGCCTTCTGAAAATGAGACACATTCTCTTTTGGGAACCTGCACATCTATGAAAAGAGCTCAGCACAAGGGATGAGTTAGTTGGTTAGACCTCAGGAACTGAATTGCAGAAGAAAAGATGCTCATTTACCTAATCGTGTTGGCCTTCCTGGGCCAGAAATATTTTGCAAATTTGGGCAACAACCCCTAGGATAATTTTTCAGTCACATTACATATTCATCTGTGAAACCAACTTTGGAGCTGTTCTCAGCTGCTTTCTGGTTATGGTTCTCACACAGGAGTTTGCCTTCTGCCCCTCAACACCTTGTGTGTTTTGCTGGGCTCAGCAGTGGTTTGCAGCTGCTGGTGTGCAGCTGCCTGAAATTGGGGCTGCTGGTCTGTGTAGGATGGCATGAATATGTGCTCAAGATTTAAGTTTGAAAGGACAATCCAAGTGTTAAAAAAAAAAAAAAAATCATAAAAAGAACCTCCACCACTACTACTCTCCATTTTCATCCAGCTTCAGGCAGGCAGCATTCACCCTTTTGGCTGGGGGATTCTATATGAACTGTGAGTGGCTGGATGTGATGAAGCTGCATGGAAAATGCTCCATTTTCTCCTTTCTAAAAGAGCTGAGTCTTACTGCCTGGGTGCCAGCTTCCCCCTGCCTTGCCATCCTGGATGAAACCTCAGTGCCAAGTGCTCTCATTCATCCTGCTAGATCTAATCCAATGCAAGAATGAAGTCCCCAAGTGTTTCCAGCGTTTGAAGGGGCTGCTGGAAAACTGACCATGCCCAAGCACCCTGTAGTGCTGATCCCAAGCTTTGGGCAGCACCAGGAGCTTTGTTGAGCTCCCCATCTCAAGGAAATTCACCCTCACGGTGATGGAACAGAGAGGCAATTCTGCAGCACCCTTTTTTTCCTGTTGTTTTGTTTAGGGTTTTTTTGTTTGTTTGTTTGGGGGGGGGGTTGGGGTTCTTTTTTTTGTTTGTTTTTTTGGTTGGTTGGCTTTTCATTCTTTTTTGTTTGGGGTTTTTTTGTTTTTTTTTTTTTTTTGTACCTGCATTCACTGCCTATCAAGCAGAAACTAAATAAAAAGGCTGTTATTGTGCTTCAAGCCATCAATTTAAGAGCAATCACCTATGCATTTGGGATGTGCTGGCAGGGAATTATCTGCAATGAGAAGCTGCTTGCCAATCAGCCTTGTAGAACCCAGGTGCTCAGCTGTACCTAGAAGTGGAGTGAAGTCAGGAAAGTGCAGCCCTTAGATCTCTAATGCCCTCTATGGTTTGGGAGCTGATTAGCCAAGGGGAGCCTCCTCCAGACCTCTTCCAGAGGGATGTCCAGGCCATCCTGATGCCCCAGCCCAACACTTCTGGAGCCCCAAGCTCTGTTTATGAGCCCTGTCCTGCCCCAGGCTCCACACAGCTGCAGTGAGAGGTGGTGGATTTGTCCCAGGAAGCACAAAAGCTGCAAAATCATGACTGGGACAGAATCAGGGGATCCAATATGCCTGGGAAGCTCTGCACCAGCAATGAGAACCCATAGGGTGAAGGAAACACTTTCAGATGAAATATTTCACAGCCAAGAGGAAGTGATGGCTCTGGCTTGGAGCGAGCTGTCAGTGAGCCTCCTCCTGCCACAGGCTAAGAAGTGGGTTTCCCCCTGATGTCTCCTATCACCAGGTCTCTTGTTTGGATGCCCAGAGACTGGATACAGACATTTTGAAATCTGACTCTTTTCCACACTAAAACGAATCGATCCCTTCTTGAGTCCACAGAGGGACAGAACAATATTCAGTCTATATTCAGGACAGAACTTTGTTCAAGGACAGAACTATATTCTCCAGGCTGCCCCAATGTGATGGTGATGAGACCAGGCCTGAGGAGCATCTAATTAGTTCTGTTCAGTGGCATTTGATACCCAGCTGGTTACTCCCTCTTCTGGAAGCAGTGTCCTTGTCTCTGGTGACACTGGGGTACGACCTCCCCCCACTGGGGCTGCCTGGAGGGTCTGTGGTTAACCCAGCACATATTGCCCTGCTAAAGGAATGGCCAGCAAAGGTACACATTTACCAGGTCATTTGTTATTTAGTTTTAGTTTAGTTTAGTGACTTGTTGGTTTTCAGGAAGTTAAAGCAGATGAGCACCTTGACTAAAAATCTGTTAGTTTATTAAGCACATCACCTGCCCTTCCCACAGTGTCTTCTGGAGAAGAACCTGAGCCTCATTCCATGTTATTTCACACTGACTTAACGTGCCAGGGTAAGGGAAATCAGATTCAGGACCACTGCTTTGTAACACCAGCATCAAGAACACTGCAGCTGCATTGACTACTGGGGGTTTACACAGGCAGAACTATGGTTTCCTTGTCAAAACTGGCATCTCCTGTGGTGAACTCCGGACTCCCTGAGCCTACAGAAATGTCACCTCTACGTCTCAAGGAGGCATTTCAATCTCAATCATTTCTGAATCAATCAATGAACAAAGCACATCTATTTTAATAATGCAGCCCCACGGGTTAGGACACCGAGACAGACACCGAGATCCTGGTGTCTGGCACTGGGGCTGCCGTGTGCTGCCAGCCCATGGCTCCCACCCCAGCTCTCTGATCACCTCTGCCAGCACCCCAAAGTTGCTTTTCCTGTGTGATTCCAGGAGGGTAATTTATTACCCTGAAGAGCCTGGCTCTTCTCTCCCATCTATCCATATCTCCATGTTACATTGTTTAAGTTAGCATAATCGTTCTGCACGGAGAATGTCAATAAATGCCGGAGACAAAAGCAACACCAACACCACCACCATCAAAGCCCAACTGCTAAATAATTCCTAGAATGAGTTGTCAGAAGCCTTTTATTTACTGATTCCGCGCATTTCATTTATTTCTGGCAGCAGGCCAACCTTTCTGACAGTTAAGATTTATTGATTTAATTGCCTAGGGTAACCATGCAATAAAATCATCTCAAAGATAAATTTTCATGGCACTGTGCAGCATTGAAGTAATTTTTCAAGTGCTATGGCTATATTTCTGCAGGTTACAGGTGCAAAATTTGCTTAAAGCAGAGATGTCTCATTATTGTAACCTCAGCACATCAGTGTGGTCCCTCCTGTGAAACTCCTTTCTTCTCTTCTCCCCCTTTCTTTTCTTGCCTTTTCTTTCTCTCTGTCTCTTTCTCACTCTCCCTTCCTCCCTTTTTTTTTTTTTTTTTTTTTTAAGGGGGACAGCACAGGTCCCTCAGAAAAGAAATTATATTTTCTTAATTGGTTCATATATTCAATGCCCAGGAGAAGTGAAGCTTCAGTTTAATTAGTAGTGAGCTTAGAGGTTATTTACAATGTTATACAGAAGCATTTGTTTCCAGCTGTGAGATGGTTTTTAACACAGAGGCCTCACATGTTAGATGAGTGCCATTTGTGACATTACAGTTTATTGAATCTTTAGATCTTTTTATTTACACTATTAAAGGGCTCATTATAGTTCAGAACAAGGAGCAAATTAAAATCCCTGATTAATTCCCAGGTTAATGGTAACATGTCTGAAGTCAGAGATAGTATAAACTTTTAACAATGTGAAATGTTTTCTCCTCTCTTACAATTTGCTTGGGGTGGGGGGGGGGGTTTGGTTTCAGTGTGGGATTTAATGGCCCATTGCTCCAGCAGCCCTGGCAGCTTCCCCTGCCAGATCTGAAGGTTTAATTTCACTCTCCTGCCCCACATTTGGCCAGAGGCAGCTCCGAGGTGCTGCCAGCTTGATGTGGGCACCCAGCCCTGGGGTGGGGAGGTTGGCAGGCAGTGGTGCTGCTGCCTCAGCCACCATGGCCTTTACAAGTCCTGCCAGAGCCCAAATGTCAGAAAATAAACTAGGAAACAAAGTAGGGGGTTTGCTTTGGGAACCCAGCCCAGCAAAGCAGCAAGCAGAGGAGAGAGCTGTGGGGTGGAGGGTGAGCTCTCAGGAGCCTCCTAAAGGTGACACTGTCACTTGAGAGATGCTGTCCCCTCAGACCTGTGCTCCTGTGGCTCAGCTGAGTTTCTCCAACACTTCTCATGGCTTCTGGAACCCTTGGAAAGGTTGCTACCAGCTCTGCTCTGCTGAACTTGTTTTGAATGATTGTTAGTCCCACACACAGGTGGACACCACCCTACCCTGACATCATCCTGCATTTTCCTCTTTCTTTCTCTTCACTGGTAAAGCTGACACCTGGCCCTTAGGACCTCTTTGTGCACTCACTACTGCCTCACAGCGTGGTCATCTCCATTTCTCAACCACTGTGGCCATGTCTAAACACCTGCCTGTTGAGAACTTCTTTCCTGCAAGGGCTCAAGAAATTTTCAGCCAGCTGCCAGCACAATGGATGATGTGCTGCTGCCACACTGCACAAGTTGTTCACTAGCCCTGTTGCTCACTAGTTCTTCCCTGCAAAAACCCTGGGAAGGTTCAGGTCTCCCTGGCCCAGCCACCATCCCACTGTGCTGCAGGGAAGTGCTGATTTCCACATGAACACAGAGACACTGCTGAGCACTTCTGCTACACTGCATACAAAAACCTTCCTGGTCAGTCAGCAAAAAAAAAAAAAAAAATAAAATTCTATCTAGAAAAAAATATATAAATGACATAATAAAGCTCGGTTTGCTTTACAAGCAAGGCAACTGCAACTCTGGTCTGTTAATCTGGATTAGCTCCAAGACAAACAGTACATGAGATGTGTTACTGTCTGTGAGGGAAATCTGCTCCTTGTTTTCAAAATCACACACTCTGAGATGGGCAGATTAGGGTCTGTGTCACCATTCTTAACCCATGAATAGGTCAGATGGAGGGTTTTGCAAAACAACCTTATTTTAATTTGAATTATTAGTAGTAAAATGTGAAATTGTCTTGACAATTTCTTTTTCTGGTGGGAAAGAGAGCTCGGACTTATGTATTTCCTCCACTGACAAGCTCATGAATCCTACATAGCAAACACTGACTTTAAAGCCCAGGACCTTTACACTTACCATTTAACCTCTTCGACCTCTACCCCTCTGACTTCAACCTTTCATTAGGTGAAATATGAAGGCAAGTTGGATATATTAAAAAGAGTATTAGTGAGAAGGCAGGCAGTGGAATCAATAATGTCCATAAAGGTAGACCTATTTATAGAGAAACAATGTCAGCATATGATAAACCTGTGAGTAAATTGGCTGAAAGCCCAGAGCTTTGTACTGGTTTGGAGAGCTTGAAGAGCTCTGAGCAGCAGCAAGCAGTCAGTAATCCCGGGGCTCAGAAATGTCAGCCATGACAACTGGGGATCAGAAAAAACCAAAAAAGTGTTCTGGGATGGGAAAGGGAGGATGAAAGGAAGGAAGAGGGTAAAATGGGCATAGTTTCAAGTATTGTCAAAGGGAAATGCCAAGTCCTTAAGGCTGGACAGCAATGGTGAGAGCTGAGGTCGTGTTTGCTCTCCTGTGGGCCATGAAGACCTCCCACCCTACAACCCATAGAGGCCTCCAGGAACATAGGATCAACAGGCACCTCCAAATTCAAGACAAAACCTATCCAGGTATTCAGAAAAAAACATTCTACATGCACTAGCTAGATACACAAGGCTCTCTGTTGATCACCCAGGGAAGAAACCTTGCAGCTTCAGAGTTTTATTCACCCTAAGCAATCAGATGCTTTGGCTTGGCTTTTTTTAAGGTAACAGACCACTCAAAGCAATCTGAATACAGTCTTGAGTCTATACTCAAGTCAATAAATAACTAACATTGAGTAGCATCCTATTTCTTTCTATTGACTCTATAGAAATTGAAAGGATGTGAGATTTATTAGTGTAAATTTGATGTAGTCACCAATCCTATGGATGATTGAGGCCTACCCTGAATATATTGAATATATTCTTGGTGATTACCATTAGCTGTAAAACTACAAAAGAATTGCTGGTTCATGTGAGCATTTGAGCAACTCTTGTTCTAGTTTTAAAGCAAAAGAATTTTTTTCCTAAAACTGTTAAAATCTTTTTCTGCACGCTGACCCCAAAAATTCCAAGTTCTCCTTTATGTTCTTCCCACTCAAAAAACTTCATTTTACAGTATCAGCCTGAGTTACTATGTGTCCTTTGTTTTGGTTTTGTCTCCTTAGGTTATGAGATGGTTTCAGTGAAGCAGGACACACCAGATGATGTGGGAGGTTACTTTTCTGCTTAACTAACTTTTCTGTTAATTTTTTCCTTTCACAGTTCACTGCAGCTATGGGCAGGCTGACAGCCCAGGAATGTAGGAGTACATGAAACACAATAGGCTGATGTTTAGGGGGGGATTCAGAAACAGCAACCAAACCAAGGAGCCTTCAAGTGGATAAAAACCCATCTAGTAACACAACCATTGAGATCAAGCTTGGAATATAGAGCCAGAAGTATGTCACAGAAATGTGGGAGTAACCTTTATGTTCCCAACAAACAGAGGAGGAGATGGGCCTACAGCAGATTAAACAAATCACTTGAACCCCACCAAATATCCACAATATTGAGCCCTTCCTGGATACCTCAGTTACCCTCCCAGGAAATAAGTGGTCACAATGGTGAAAATCTGCCACGTGGCTAGATTTTGTGAGCCTTGGGAGTGGTGGTGTCTGAGAGCAACGTAGGAAACCATGCTGGGGCTGCAGGTTTTGCTGCAGTAGACCCAATTTTCAGCCTGGAGCCACATTAGCCCAGTTCTTGTCACAGAAGGAGTGTGTGTCAGGTGTCCAAACACAACATAAATACATAGGAAGGGGCTCTCAATCATGCTAAGACCCCTACTGACACCCAGTGTGATCACACACATAGCATAAACACCTCTAAAAGGCTCATTTTTAAACAACCAGAGTTTGAAAACCCCTGCACTTGATTAACATTGAGAATGTGTCTTTTGATACAAACTCATCTAGAAATGATTCACATGAATTAGCACAGGAAAATCTTGCTGAGTTGGAAAGCACTGAATCGGAAGCAGAGCAGTCAGTGAATAATGAAAGTAAAACATCATTCTGAAGTATGAGTAACGGTGACATGGCCTGCCTAGAAGAACAAATAGCCAAAAGACATACTACTTGGACCCAAAACTGAGCTGAACATTTTTTGAAATTACTTCACTGCTGTAGGAAGACCATTAACAAACCAGGAAAGCCTGCCAAATTGAGGACTACAAGTCCAGTGGGGGAGAATTTCACTTGTCCACAGGAGAGACAGATGATTCACTTTGTAAAAGAGTGGTACTTATTATTCTTAGAGGCAGTGTTAATAGATCCATCCAAAATCACCCATGGAATAGATCTATCGACAATGCCAAGATCCTCAGCTGAAAAATTTGCAGAGAAAGTTGAATCTGCAATGTAGAATGCTGCAGGGAATTGATTAAATGCTGTGGCACCTAAAATGCTTTTATCAAAGGATGACTTGATGAGACATCAAGATAGCTAAATGCTTAGGACTGAATGTCAATCAAAAGCTTACATGTATTATTCAAGGTGCAGACTGAGATTCAGCTAGGCAAAGGGAAACTACTAAACAGAGGCTTATGGAGAGGATGTTTAGGAATAGATGGGAGAGATCTTTTTGCAGTCTAAGTACACTCCTTCTTCTTCTTGAGCCAGATGCATTGACTGTGACATTAGTGATTTCGTGAGGAATTAATTTGACCCATAGTGTCTCATTTAGGAGATGGGGTAAATACATTGTCTAAGTGTGGTGGGTTTCCAGGACCCAGAGAGGGCTGCAGATATTTTTAGCTCAGTGCCTGTAGTCCAGGCTGCCAGTTGTAGTATGCAGTAAAAAAAAAAAATATCTGCCACCAAGAAAATGTCTTTTCTTTCCCATGAGAAGGCAAGAATAACTGAGCTGCCATTTAGATTTAGCACAGTGATCCACCATTTGAATGCTCCCAAACCAAAGGATGCTTTCCATCACTAGGAAGGTACCTCCCCCCTGATATTTTAAAGCCCTAACACAACCCAAGAGTGCCATAAATTACCCATTCAGCTTCTCAGCACATGTCTCAAACTTCAGCTTCTTTGGGATGTCCAGGAAACAGCCCACATTTTTAATGGTCCCCAAAGACCTAGTAAAGTTTGTTCAAGTGACTCGCTCCCTGCACAGTGACTTGGCTGCTGAGCACAGCAGTGGGTATCAAGAACACACAAGTCCTGCTTGGGAGTGAGGTCTGCAGCTGAAAATGCCACAGATTTTTTTTTTTTTCCACCATCAGAGCTGGATAAATGGCATGAGATTTATACTCAGTCCTGTAAAACACCAGAATGACAGTCTCTAGCTTAAACAGCAAGAACTGCCTTCCTATGAGAAATGAGCAACTAGAAGTGACTATTAATGTATATATCTCACATATACATGCATGTTTATGGTGTCCATATCTTAAGGGTTATATGGAGAAGAAGCCACAGAGATATGCATTATACAGTCCACAAAATCTTGTCATTCCATTGGAATTGTTTCCTACAGATCTCCCTGAGAATCTCACATGAAGTTATTAATTTTACCATGGAAGTGATCAAATAAGTGGCCAAGTGATGTGACAAAGAATCAGGCAAGAAATCAATTGCAGCACAGAGCCCAAACTTGGGAATAACCCTTCACTGGGCACACAAAGAGGAGGAGGAACATATACTTCCATTCCCTGTGTGTGGCCCTTCTGAAATATGGGGCATCACCTGAGAAAAGGGTGAGGTTGAATTATTGCACTATTAAAACCAGGAGTAAAAAAATAGGTAAACACAATCTCATACTTGATCTGCCACCTCCTTGCATCTGTCTAATTGCCTTCCATGCCCAAGGGTTTTGCAAGGCCAGAGTGGAAGCAGAATGACAGAGAACTGCCTTAAAGAAGTTAAATATATCTATTAAGGGGGGAAAAGCATATTTTCCTATAGGGCACGTGTATCAATTAAACCTTTCAATGGGGGGACCTCCCTTGTGCTGCCAATATCAGCCCTGGCTATGTTACACAGCTCTATTTACACCTTTAGTTAATATGAATGAGCAGTTACCATAGCAATTATTATGTTTTATGATATACATAAAGTTCCTGATAGAGTTAAGAGATATGGTCGATGTTTAAGCTTAGCTTAGCATTTAGCAAGCTTTCCTCCCTTGATGTTTTGATTACTTAGGAAAGCCTTAACCTCTACAACATAATGAAAGACTGGAAAGTTGTAGGTTAATTCATAGGAGAAGGGGTGTGCACGAGGATATATGTGCTATTATAAAGCTCAATAAATAATCACATGAAGTCACTGGCATTTAGGGCTCTCCAGAGAGGAGCTTTCCCAGCCGGCTCCTGATCCCTCATACCCTGACTAATTCCAGATTAAATCCACTGACTTTGTGGAAGTGTACGTGACATCAGAAACCCACCGGGTATTTCCAAATGCACAATAATTGGCTCCAGGCAGCAGCAAGGGAGTTGAACGTGGCTACAACCATAGGCCTCCAGCTCCTCCGTTCCCAGCATGGCTTGGAGGAGAAGTGGTGCAGTGCTCAAATAGCCAGAGCTGTGGGAATGATGTAAGATGTCTTCCACTTGCATTTTATGGAGAGAGCCCATAAAATTCAAAATCCAGCTGTGCACGTTGGTTCGGGCTGCCTATTAAATAGGAGGCATTTTCTCATGCCTACAATTGATATGGTTTTAGGCACATCTGTGCACTCACTTAACCTTCCCTCCACCCTTTCCATCTCAAGCCACTGCACAGACATAAGAAGTGGGGATTTTTCTTTTGTATGTGAGGGTATAAAAGGCTTCTCAGCTTCCACCAAAGGACAATAAGTGGCGGTTCACTTTGATTCCCTCTTGCTGCTAATTTTACCTTTGTTTTACCCAGGGAAAACATGGAAGCCCAACACCAGGGTAATCAGCTCTTTTTCTTTCTTAACCTATAGGGTGTCAGAAAGGGACAGCTTGGTAAAGGGACCTGGACACATGTTACAACAGATAATCAATGGCTCTAGTAAAATGTATGCGAAAGCATTTCAAGCTCCCATTTCAGTAAACATTCTCCAGAATCTGTGGCTATTTATCAAATATGAATGCACTTCTTGGGATGTGGATCTCATTTCCCCCTGGTGTTTTTATTCCTAAAGTAATTGGAAGTGACAATACAGAGAAAGATGATGTTTCAACTTCATGTTTAAAATAAATATAAGGCTGTCATCAGAGCCGAGCTGTCTTGTGAAGATCCCTCTCACAGGAGTCAACAGGCAGCTCTACTGATAGAGAATCGTGTTCCATTATTGATTAGCTTTTAAGTTCTTGTTACATATTAGATTAGGATCACTGTATGCATAGGGAATGAATAGCCCAATTACAGTCTAAAATAGCTCATCTCAAAGTGCTTTAGGATTTTGATATTGCAGAAAGAATTTTAAGGAAATTAGAGGGTTTATTAAGAAAGCCTCCAAGGCAGGTATTTACATATTTATTGCATGGCTTTTCAGGATGGGGAGGACAAAATATTCCTCCCATATTCTATACTAGGCTGGTTTCAGCTCCCTCCCAATTAGCTTTTAAAAACTTCAGGAGTTACGAGTTTGCTATATTTGGGGTTTTTATGCATAGAAAGTACCAGACTAAGCAGCCCCAGAGTTACACCTCTGAACTCCCTCAGTTTAAAGGAGAGCACCCGACAGTGAAATGTGTACCAGGCTGCAGCTGAGAATCCAGTGCTTGTTCTGGAGACAGTGCCTGTTCTCAGTAGAAGCTGGCATTCCGATGCCAGTCCTTACCTTTTTCTGCAAGTGAAAAATCTATTGATGGTGCTAAAACAGTCACAGCTCCCTGAAGTTGACCCTCAAGGGAACTGAATGTTGGCCACAAGTAGCTTGGAGTAGACTCAAGGCTGCTCAGACACATCCCAGCTCTCAGTAATGGCCAGAACTGTGGACATGGGACCAGCACATGAACCTTGACAGGGTGGGCTGCTGGAACAGCTGAAGGTCACCTGGGGTACACCTGGGGGGACTTGTACAGCCTTGGGGACTGTGGGATGGTGGCACACACATGCACACAGAGCCACGAGCCCTCCACCCACTCTCAAAGCTCAAGTTTTAGCACCAGCTTTTAAAGCCTCCAAACCAAAAGCATTTTTTTTTATAGTTGTCCAAAACATGGTTGATGCGAGAGGTGGTCATCTTTAATTTTGCAAAAAATGTAATTTTGAACTGGAGGAACAGGATAGAGAAGACCAAACTCAAACCTCAGTCTCAGTATTCACTAATCACAGGGCCGATAATGTTGCGTTTCAGCTTTCCTTCTGTATAACCCTGAAAATCTCAATACAGAAAATAACTACTCTTTTTCTACAGAGAATTCCCAGCCTTCCCAGGTGGAACAGTTTTAAAAATTGATCTGACTTTACCTCAAATTTGCCTAATTAATCATTCCCTTCATAGCTTAATCTCCCACGTGAGGCTATCGCTGACCACATCTCCAACAAAGCATGGAAAAGGTCACCAGAAATAGATTTCCAAGGCCTTGAAGGGATTCTGTGGGCAAGTTGTTGCCACTATCCAAAACAGCAGAAGTGTGATTAAAGTTAAGAAGGAGAACCAGGTTTGGGAGCTGCATGACCCCAGGATCCTTGTCAGTGAAAAACAGCAGTAAAAACCTTCAGGAAGTGCTCCAGACCTGCTGACTCACTCCTTTTGGAAGGTCATACACAAAATTTTTAGAGAAAAGTTCTGCTCACTGAGTTGTACAGCACTGATAGATTCACAATATTTGTATTAGCCCAAGTCCCCTTATTTTTGCATGGTTGAAAGCAATGTAAGCACCCAAAAGGCTTTTGTTCAAGAATAAAAGCCCAGGTTCTCATATACCTGTGTGAAGACAAGGTCACACTGGCTGCTCAGACTAGAGATCTCTCTTTCTCACTTGTCCTAAACTGTGGGCTAAGACATCCCACATGAGCTTTTAATGTCTTTCCAAATAATGACCAATACTCTGAGGTACAAAAGGAAATAAGTTTTTTGAACTGAGACTGCCCACATGTGTTTAAAATCAAACAGGCCCAGGACAAGCGGGCTTCTGCCCTGCAGGGAACACTTGCTGGCTGCAATATCCCAGATAAAATCCTAGTAGATGTCTGCTCCATTTTGTGCACATCTGCCATCTAGTAGGGAAATCCATAGCTTCACACAGGAAAAATACAGCTGAACTTAACAAGAAAACAAGTTGGCTTGAGTCCACGCAGCTGTTTTTTGAACCTGGGGACACTCCTATGTCCAGTGCACAAGGACGGCTGCAGATCTCAGTGGTGGACACAGCAGAAGGACTCAAAATAAATTACATGGACAAAATAAGAGGTGAATGGCTGGATTAACTACTTTTACTCTAGTTTTGTAAGTTCAAAGTGATCCTTGGCCTAGGACACTGTGTGAAGAAGTGCCTGCAGAAGTGCACGAGGCTTGCACCCTTCTCCTGCTTCAGGGAATGGGGATTTTACCCTCTGCTTCCCAGAGGCAGCCCCACCAGCACCACAACAAAACATCCTACCTGAAGTGCTAGTCAAAAAATCAGATGTAGCAGGTAAAATCAGATGTAAAAAATCAAATGTAAAAAAAAATGTAAAAAATGTAAAAAAATGTAAAAAATTTAAAAATCAGATGTAACAGTTTCATCTTCCAAGGCAGTGTCTGTGTGGCAGCACAAAGCTCAGCACAGGGGTGTTTGAAGGTGTGGAAATGTGAATCAGTAATTACCACCCAGTAGCTCCATTTGCCCCTCCAGAGTCTTGTGTCTAAGTACCCCTTCACTCACCCTAGAGTAAGGATGATTCTGTTGACACTGATGTTTACAAGCAACAATCTAAGATGACAAATGCATAATGGATGTGCTCAAGCACCTTCAACAGTCTCCATGGTCCATCATCTACATTAAAAAACTTCCTTTAGTTAAACAAATGCACTATACTTAGAGTTCTGAGTGGAAACAATGCCTTGTTTTTAAATGCACATTCTGCAGGTTTTAAGAAAGACCAGAGTGCTCTCTGAGAAATTATTATTATTATTAATGATTATGTTGATGATGTTGTAGTTATTATGATCATCATCATCACTATTACCACCCTATGCTGAGAAACATTTCTTGGCTTTCCTTTGCTTTCCTCTACCTTGGCAAAGCAAGAGCAATTTTGCAGCTTCATCCATTTCTCTAAAGGACTATGGAAAAATGTTGCTTTCAAGAAAAAAAATGATATTTTTTATACAAATATATAAACCAAAATACTCAAGGCATTTTTGAGAGGCATTCTCACATATTGCTGAGATTACACACAATGTGTGAAAATTTGCATAACAAATGTGACAAGATGGTTACTTGAGGGACTGAAACAGGAGGAATAAAATATATATTAGATACCTCAGCTCTCATTAATTATTATTCTGAATGTGAAATAATGCCAGGAGCAAGAGGGGTGACAGAAGAAGCAATGGGGAAATATATTATCATGTATTTAAGAACCTTTAAAAGGTATAATAATAATTAGGAAATTATTGCACTACTGATCTTTTTAGTAGCAGACCAACCACCTGTTCACATTTCTATTAATCGCTTGCTCATCTCTTTCTTAAAGCTGTGAAAACCACTAAAGGAAAAGCTACCTGAGTAGAAAGAAGGAGAAAGAATCCATGTTATGTACAAAAAAAGTCCCTATAAAATTAATAACTTTAATTAAGAGTCACACGTGGAAAGGCAGTACTATTTTAAGACTGGTTTATAGCAAACCATAATTTGGCTGCAAATAGCAACTGTGGAAGAGACTGAATATTTTTATTAGTAGTAGTATTTTTGCTAATTTGCTCCAAATGCCCTGCCTTACCCAGCATTGCCTTCCCAGTGCTTTCTAGAACACTTTTGGTACAGAAATGGAGGTGATGCAGCTCAGTGGGACTTGCTGAGCTTCAGGCACCCAAGCAGGGCAGGGAGCACAGGACATGGGGTCTCCTCCAGCAGCAGCCTCAGACAACACCCCCGGAGAAGTTGTTGCTAAACTGGGAGACTGCAGCCTTCCTGTTTCAGGAGATAATGCCAGTTAGTGGCTGGTTGCTGTCAGCCACACAATCATCTCCTGAACTACTCAGGCTCCCAGGGCTCATCTCCCTGCCTGCAGATGCAGATGGAAGCACAGAGGGTCCCTACTCCTTCACTGATCCCTGCCCTGCTCCTGCAGAAAGGTGCAGTCACAGCAGGATCACTGTGAGAGAGAAACATTCATGCTTTATCTGTCCTAAAACAAAGACATTCATTTTTCTATCAACCTCTTTCCTTCACGCCTCCCATGGAAGCAGCACAGAATTTTGTATTTGCTCCTTGTTGTAGTCAAACTTTTTCCTGGGTTTCCCCACAGGTTTTATAGGTTTTATCTTGCTCTCTTGCCCTTCCCTGGAAATCACCCCCTCCCACAGCCAGCAACTTGCCTGAAATGCAATTTTTTTTTTTTTTTTTTTTTTTTTTTTTCTTTTTCTTTTTCTTTCTTTTTTTTCCCTGTTTCCACTCCTCTTCCTCCTGGAAGTAACTCCATTTCCTGACATCTCTTTCCACTTTTAAGCCTGGCAGCTGGGGCAGACAAGCTGAAGGGTCAGGAAGGTGGAGAGGGAGACAAAACCATGTTGCACGCTTTGCCCAGGGTTCTCTGCTAGTAAAAAGCAGAGAGGGTGCCAGTTTATTGCTTATAGGTGCCAGTTTATCAGTAGGATTTAGATGGAGCTTTGCTGCATCACCTCCTGTGCTGTCCATGAGTGCCACAGTCAGTAAAAGCTAAATCCACTTAAAATCATTTCAGAGGGAAAATAAGGCCTTTTCTGGAGATCTTACTTCTGAGTCATGTTTTTAGTCTTCCATTAATATACTTTTGGAATGCATGAGAGCTCCTTGCACCCAAGGCAGGTAATAATAGTCTATTAAAAGACACCATCTCTGTTTCCTAATGCTCTATCAAAGGTTCATTGATGAAAATAGCCATCTGACTGCTCTCATCAGCTTTAAGGAATTCCATAAAAGAATGAAATATGCTTTCCACATAATTGCTCTAGCATAAGATTTATGGCAGTGTGAGTAACTGATAAACTGGGCACCTGCTGAACAAGATTGAGGACTCAGATTTAAGATGTGCCAATGCAAATGAGAAAGTGTTCAATTAAGAGATGCATTTCTTGGGAGAAATTGGAAAGTGTTCACAAGAACCATAAGTAACCAAATACACCTGGCTACATCTGCTGCTCGTGTAAACACATACTGCTCCAGTGAGGCCAAAGGTTCTGCACTGACCCATTCTAACAGAAAATTTGGGTCTCAGAGGCCAATAATCTGAACAGCTCATAGTGTGAAGAGGACCTTGACAGCACCTGGAAGATGCCCTGGGTATGACTGTACAGCTGGTTAAGCAGTAGGATGGATTTTTGCCCCCTGCACCTGATGTATGTGTAAAGAACATCAAGTGCCTGGGGAAAAAAGAGAAGTCCCTGAATGCCTGGCAGCATTGCTCCTCCTCCTGCCAACAGTAAAAGTAGCATCAGTGGGAATGGGCTGTGTGATTAGTGTGGTTCTGTTCATCTGGCTTAAAGAGAGGTGCAATGGTCATTACTGTGTCTCCTTACCATCATTCCAATGGGCCTTTTGAGGGCCTTATGGGATTTTGGCTCCAAGATTACCTTAAAGCACACTCAGTAGATTCTTTATCTATTTCCAGCTCTGATATCTGGTTTTGGTGTCAGTTAACTTTTTTTTTTGTCCTCAACTTTCCCACCTCCAAAACAGGAATAATGATTCCTTGCCCAATTTCACTGCCCTTTAGGAGGTAATGAGATACTACAGATAAAGTCCTGCTGAAATACTTGTAAACATGTCTGTATCACTCTGGATGGTAAGGCAAACACTCCTTTCTCACTCAACACAAATAAACTATTCAATCATATGCAGGAAGGGTCTGAATTTGTTAATGTATGCACATTTCTGATCTTGCTTCACCTCTATGGCCATTTGACCTGTGTGCCCAGAGGAAGTCCAGGGGGTAGCTCAGTCCCACACAGAAGTAGAGAAGGAGGTGGTGGTCATGAGCTGCCAGTGCTCTGAGATGTGAATGATGATTAGATAGTTTCTGAATATAAAAAATTTTGAACCTCCCAAAATTTGAGTCTACACAGATGTGCATTGAGCACATCTCTTTACACACACACAAACACACACACACATTTTTTAAGACTTCCAGTATTCCCCCCACCTTTGAGTATTCTTTTCACTCAGAGAAGCCAATTACTAGCATCCAAAATTTTACACCAACTATTTAATCCTTGTCAGAGCCATAAGTGAGAGAAGAGAGTAAGAGGGGAAGAGCCAGACATTTTGGTAAGAGTCAGGACTGCTGCCATACTTCAAGCACCCTAGTTATTCATACAGCTTCTCCTTCTTTTTCAGCTAATTGCACCAGGAAGACTTCATGGAAATTGTTGCCAGATGTTTAAAATGGGAACAGTTCAGGCATTATTTCAGTCCTGGGTTACAATGGTAAATTGTAACTGCTCACCTTGTGCATTCACTTGTGAACGATTGACATATCAGTGATTAATTAATATTAATGGCAGAAACCACTTCCAATTTGCTTTATGCTAGAAATCACACGCAATCCTGGCTCTAATCACTAGGCACATAAAGAAACTTTAATTGATAACCCAGGTTTAATATCCATCAGGAATGGATTCTGTAGGAGGAACGGAGCAATGTTCCCTGTAATCATCCTAGAGGAGATAGAAAGCTTGTTCTACCAACATCAAAGAAGATTAGGCAGCAGAAGCCTGATAGTAAAGTAGCAATTATGGAGGGTTTTTTTAATTCTGTGCACCTGCTTCATCAAAATAATAGGCATCTTTTAGCAAAATAACCTGAAACTCACTTCACTGACTTTCAATTATCTGATGCTGGGAGATGCATCTGGAGAGACATGAAAAAAGGTGATAGACACGCAGAGAAATAAAGAGATGGGGGAAATTAGAATGAAGGAAAATATGAAGGTCTGCATAAGTGGATATTATAAATATCCTGTGCCTTGGGTTGATTATAAGAAGGGAATATTTTTGCTGAGTTAGGACTGTGGCATCAGGCACATTTGACCAAATCAGTCACTGGCAGAGTGCCTTTGACTACAGTAAACAGCTTACACCAGGGACAGATTTGGCTCATTGCTTTTAAGGGGAGTTTAGGCATCAAACCTTAATGTAAGCAAGGTAAGCACACAGTAACTTTCCACAAAAAATTTCAGTCTTTATAACTCAGAGCAAAAATTGCTATCCTCAAATTCCCCTGCATCAGGTGGTCCTGCTGTGCAGAACTAGGAATGGCCACGTGGCTTTGTTTCAAAAGGTAAATCTAAAGCTAAATCAGGGTCAGCCTTTCCTGAAGGTGGGAATGAGAAGACAGCCCAGAAGCAGTCTTAGTTTTACTTCAAGGTCTCCATCCCCACGTCTGAAAAAGCATGGGCAGACCCTCAGAATTTCAGAATTAGGCTTAAGAAGTCTGTCTGGGGCCTGCTACTCTTTGTAGTTAGGCTCTATGGGTGTTGTGGTTTTTCAAGAAATCCCAGTCTTATCTGAAAAGGTTTTCCAGAGGAAAGTAGGCAATTCACTTAAACATTTCATGATTTGCAGCCCTGGAGCCTCCACAGGCAGAGATCTTCTCAGAGAGAAGCCATATTACTAGCCCTGTTACCAGGTAGAGTTCTTGCCAGAGAAATTCTCCATATTTTATTTTATCTCCTGAGCCCTTGAAGCTCATGTTTGAGCTCCCATCTCCCTGCAGGGAATTCAAGGCAGAGGAAACTTATCACTACACCCTCTCTGCACACCTCCTCTGGGGTCTTGGCATCCTCCTGTTCTGTCTTTTGAGCTCTGTGTAAAAGTGGCCTTGTGAGACAGCACCCTGGATCAGCTCAGGGCAGGTGTAGATTTGCACCTACTCAACATGCAAAATTTGGGTCTGTGTAAGGCAGAGAAAGTCATTCAGCCATGCCACCTCCTGGCACATCACCTCTGCAGCAGCTGCCAGTCTGCATGGTGAAGCCTAAAACACAGAGGATGGATGGTGAAGCACCAAGCCTGGCTGGCAGAGGCTGATCCTGCAGCAGGTATTGCCACCACATCCCACCTCGTGCAAACGAGGTAGAAATAATCCCATTGTAATAGGAACTCTTTGTGTGAAATCCAAATGAACCTTTGTAACATTATCATTAGTTCTCCATACATCTCTTTATTTTGCCTCATTAGAATTATTGGTAATAAATGGGAGTAACTGGATTGTAATTAAATAAGAATGAAAATATGACTTCCTAATGAACTAAAGCAAAGCAATCACTATTTCAATATATGTTAATTGTTGTTCTGTTAGAAATACGGGCAACTTATTTTTAATGAATTGCTACAAATTGTTATGAATATATGGCCTGAGCCTACAAAATAGCCTGGTAGATGTCAGCCAGCTGTGCTGTGAGCAGATCTAACCAAGGAACTTGGGACTTTCAGCATGCTGGTGCCAGCAGAGACTACACTGAGGTATGACATTTCCATAAGAAACTTATTTTTCCAGGAGGTTGCAATTAATTTACAAAAAGGCCAGACAAGATGCCACAGGGGGTGCCATCAGGAAAGTGGACTATAGAGCTGTGAGAACCCAATAGCAGTAATATAAGACTTTTTAATGTCATTTTTTTATGTTATTTATTTTTATGTTATTGGTTCCTATTTGATTATAATAAAAGTGCTTTGTAATATGTCCCAGGGTGGTAAACTGCATATAGAAAACCTCATTTTATTATTTATACATTCTCTCTCTGTATATAGAGACATATATATAATACATGTATGAATAAAATTTCACTCCTATGACTGGTCTAGATTTAAAAGCCATGGAAAGTGTTTGCTTCTTTGTATTACTGTGGAGAATGTAGCAGGCACTTGGTAGATGAGAGGCATGTTTGTAACAGGGAGTCCTGAGTCTCTAATAGAAGTTTTCCACCCACCTTCAGGATGGGCTTATCCAGGTTTGATGGGGTGGTGGTGGGGTGATCTCCAAACATGCATGCAACTGATGAAAAAAAGCAGCTTTCTGCTTTCCTCCCATCAAACAGCCTCTCAGACACACACCACAGCTACCTTCTGCTTTCACAGGGTGCAACTTCCCCCTTTAACTGGATTTTTTTCCATCCAAGTTCTTTGTTTCTGGATCATCATCACTATCTCACACTGTTGATTTCCATGGGACAGCACCAGCTGGTTCTCTTGGACATGCCATGAGCCATCCACACTGATGTGACCACAAAGCCTGCCTCACTGTGCTTTTACATGCCCTGAAATATCTTAATGTCTCCACTTATTCACCACTGATAACATTTTACCACGCCTCAAAGCCAGTGGCTGACTGACACTTACAGTCCCTTTGAATTTCCAGACCCAGGAGGGGAAAATCTCAGACTCAGGGTCCAGAGAGGGTCTGTGAGAGCCAGAGTCACACGTGTGGGCTGCTCACTGCTGAAGCATCTTTGTTACCCCCACAGAAGACTGGGGAGGAGATTGAAGAGGGCAAGCAAACTCACTTTTTCAATTTTCTTACCTAATCAAAACTCTGAAGCTTTCTAGTGCTGGTGAGTGTTCACATATCATCCACTTTCCATATCCAATGCTGACAAAACAATAAGGCAGGAATAACATAAGTCGTGAGAAAACCAGTCTGTCTCATAAATCTTCCCAGGAAAGTGGCTGCTGGTTTATGTTATTGCAGTGTGTTGTTTCCAATGAAGTGATTACTGTTAGATGTATTTTTAAATTGCTTTTGGTATTTTTAAAAATACATGACTTTGAGAGTGATAGAAATGAGATTGAGTGGCAGTGCCTACAATATCATTAACTTTTTCCCCGACCAGCTACTCCTGAAATTAAGGTTACCAACACAGCTATTGTCAACTTTCCCCTGTCTGGAAAGGGCTCATTGGAGGCTGTGAAATGTGTGCAGTATCCCACAGCCCACCTAAAACCTCCTCTTGCTTCTGACACTACCTGGGCTTGTGTTCTGCTTCAAGATGTTTGATTAATAACCTCTGGGGTTATTTTAAAGTGGGAATGTGCATGTGAATGCACTAAAGCTCTGTGACACAGAGCCTCAAGCTACATCCCGAGGGTCCTGGGAAGTTGTGGTTTCTGCCCATGGTGGGGAGGACCCTCTCTGTGTGTTCATGGCTTCAACCAAGGTGCACACACTTCTTCCAAAAAGCCTGAGCTAGAATTTAGATAAAGTTCATTTGGAAGGCTTTCAAGGCAATAAATATCAAGTGAGAGTTTTTCTCAGGGCTTTACAAGTGATTAAAATTCCAGGTAGGTTTTACCTACCAATGGCTTCACTTCTGCCTTGCTGAGCTCACCCAGTCCTTTTCCTACCTGTCATTGTATCCCTGTAACATATGGGGTCCTGCACATTGCCATGGGATGGATAGACCAGGCACCACAGGGTTAAATTTACCCAGACAAGAGTAGACTCAATCAGAGGCAAAAGGAAACTGAATTAGAGGAAAATCAACAGGCAGCAAAGGCAAAACTAAATTACGTTTCATGTACACACATGCACTCTTTTTGGCTGGAGGGGCAGAAAACGTAGCCAAAACCAGGCTGTTTTTATTCTAAACAGTGATCAATCCATTGATTAATTTTACACTTTGTTCCTTATGAACCTGGGCTGGGGCCATGAATGCTGCTATGAAAAGAATATAGCCAAAAAGGAACTCTTAAAAAGTTGGCAGCCGTTTCAAGCAATGTGTCTGGCCAGCAGGAAGGAGATGGCTCCTCCAGGGAAGTGTATGGAGCTGTAAAACCATTTGCAAACCATCCCTGCTCAGTTTATAAGGTGTGTGACTGCCTTAAAGTCAAGTTTCTTGCACAAATTTGTGACTTGTAAATTGAATGATAGAAGTAGTCTCAAGTATCATTTTTCCAAAAGGCCATTACAAGATTGGTTAAGAATGACTGTATTTCCTCACTAATACCATTAACTGCAGAATTGTTTCCATCCATTACTGAGTCCAACAAGGAGGGTTTACTGGAAATTGCTGCATGCTGTATGGTTCAGCTGGTCGGCTTCATGGTATAGAAGCAGAAATAAAACAAAATCAAATAAAAAACCACAAGGAAACCCCACAGACCAACTTCAGTTTTGGTGGAATCAAATGCAAATGGAAATTAATGGAGTAGCATTCCCTCACACCAAGGCTGACATACCCCTTGGTCACAGATCAAAGAGAAGGAGCTGACCTCCTATCTCCACCTAGTTTCCCAGGTACAGCTACAGTCAGCAGAAGCAGGCTACTAACTCTTAATTTTCCACTTACTGCTATCTGCTGCCTAAATGTTTCTTAAATAGCTTAATTTCATTCCAGGTTTCCCTGCAGTAAGTGTGTCTTCCTTCCAGCAAGTTTGGAGGTAAGGGCATCACTTGGGAAATCCCACTAAAATCTCTGCAAGGTAAGCCACGTATGACTTTAAGTAGCTGGACATCTGTGTAAGACCTCAAGAAAACAGAATAGAATAAGGGGGTGAATTCTGCCTGTGGATTATCTCATTTCTCATCCAGACCACGTTGCCCCCTCTCCACAGTGAGGAATAGGGCTGGGAGCATCCATTTACCAGGGGTTCAGCAGTGCTGTGATACTGCTTATCTTGTTTGCATCAGGCAAGAGATAGCACGAAACTTACTCATGAAGGGGGAGTCTCACCTTCTGTAGAAGACAACACAAAGCAGGGCACTGCTTAAATGCCTCAAAACAGAGATCTGCAGAGGATTGGGGCAGCACAGGCTTCACACCAGCCCTCTGACCGTGGCTGACATACAGTGTTCCATGGTCAACAACCGCCCTGGCATTGGCCTGAGGGAACATTTCAGCTCACTGTTGAATTTGAATACCCGCTCAAATCTGGCAGCTGTGATGAATAAGAATGACATTTTGGTGAGTTTCTATACCATTGCTCATGTAAGCTGCAAAGCTGCCCCTGCTTAGGTTGTTTGACAGCCCAACTTTCAAAACTCCTAACTGCCCACAGCCTCAGCACAAAACCTGCTGAGCCAACGGGGCTTCAAAGATCTCAGCACAGAAGAAATTCTCTCCCTCCTCTCTGCATTTCAATATTGCTAATTGCCAATTAATCCTAGACTTTAGGCAGACTCCCCCTTGCCCAAGTTTTATGGTTAAAGTTTTGTTTGAACTACACTTCACCCAGCTGAACAGTTCTTGATGGTCAACAGAGCTTCACAATGGGCTGTGAAAAGTGATGCTTCTTTTAAGAGGCCTCATTACTGAAATAACTTTTGAGTTAAAATGTTTGGAAATAACTTTGAAATAAAGACTTGGACAGATTTGTTTTCTTAGTGTGGCAATTAGCCTCATGAGCTGGCTGCAGTACCTTCTGCCACGTCTGACACATTAAATAAATTATTAGTTCATTAGTTGAAAACAGAGTTTGTAATACCTGCAGAGTTACAGGACATGCAGGAAAGCCACAGATCATCTCAAACAGAAAAGTTATGTCAGGTTATTCTACTCCCACACAAATAAGAAAAAGGATGGGGGAAAGGTAAACAAGATACTGTTTTTCCTACCATGTGGCTCAATCAGTTTCTTTCAGAAAGCTGACCTCTGCCCTGTTCTCTTTTTAATGATCAGATGACAAGTCTCTCCTTGCCACCCAGTTGGATTGCCTCAGCAGAAACTCCCATTGCCTCTGGTGGAAATATCCTCAGCGTTGGTGATTTTTTAATAAAGTACCATGTCACAGACACAAGAAGCAGCTTATTATTTTTCCTGCCAGTCCATCTCACTGCTGAAAACAAGCTTGTTGCAAGCCATCTATTTGGCAGGCTTTACGTGGGCAGTCAGAAGCAACCAGACACCTCTGTGGAAAGGTGGAAGCTGAGGCAAGGTAAAGTGTGGGTTGTTCTTCATGCTTGCTGGTCACCAGTTGGCACAGTGGGGCAGACTCAAAGCACCATCTGCTTTCATGGGAGATGGTACCAGCCATGGAGACAGCACCTAACAATTTGACAGCTTTTTACCCCCCATGTCTGTACACAAACAGGCCCATGGCAATATCTGCAGTTCTGAAGTCTGGATGAAGACAGAGTTACTGCTGCTCTGAGCTGCTGGCACCCATACACAGCCCTAAGGAGCCCAGCCTGGATACAGAAGGTGGAGCTGGACCCAGCTCAAAGCACTGGGGTTTTTCTTGAGTGGATGGGTAGAGACTGAAAAGGGGTACCCAGACATGCAGGTCTTCTACCTGCATCACTCTCTAGCAGTCTGTGAAGTCAGGGTCCTCTCTTGGAGTGATGCAACATCTAGGATCTTACCACACAGGGTACAACATTTAAACAAAGAATGGAACTTTTAAGTACCCCTTAGCTAGTGATGGCAAGGCAGGAGGATGAAGAGATGAAGATGAAGAGATATTTGGAGCCTTACCCTGCTCTTCCACCCTCGCCATCCAAAGCAGCCCTAAAAACAAAACCCAGACCCAGCCAACTTGAACTACATCCTTGAGCTCAACATTTCCTTAGCCAAAGGAAAGTCCTTCTTTCTTCAAAGGCACTGGAGCCAGTCACTAGCAGTGGCTAGTCAGGAAAACCAAGAAAAGAAATGAGAAGGACTGAGAGCAGAATGCTGGGATGCATACGACAGAGGCAAGTGCCTGTAATTAAGCTGCTAAATAGATATTCAAGCATCAAAACAGGGTTTGATTTTCCAGAAGTGTTAAACAGTGATGGCAATAGAGGCTGCAAGGTGGAGCCCAGTACAAGTGGCAACCTCCAGCAGTGCTGCCATCCTGAAGCAGCTTGGACAACTTGTTCTTTTATTTTGTTCATGTCAGGTTGCCCAAGGTAGAATTAAAAGGTTCAGTCACTGCAGTTTAACTGGACTCTGCTCAGCTACAGACCATCTGTAACACAGGTCTGCAATGCAAAAAAATGTCTTGTGTAAAGAAGAGAAGAGACTGAAGAAATCTAATAAATACTCCATTATTTCCAGAATATATTATGCAAAAATTGGCATGAAATCTTTACCTCACATAAACATGAATGTCATTTATTTGTTCATTAAATTCTCCTCAATCTACTTCATTATGCTCATAGTTTTTCTTATACTGATTGTAGGAAGGGCCTGCCAAACTCATTAGACATCAACTGATAAATAGATTTGAACTCACAATCTGTTAAAAAATCACATAGGCACATTAGAGCAATATCTCTATGGCTTAGAGACTGTATACATTTAAATCTTCCCAGAGAGCATTTTGAGCATTTTTGATCCAGTGCAGCAGACTCAACACATAATTCAAGTTTGCTTCCTGTAAGAATTTACAGGCTGGGATCTTCATATCACCAGTCATAAATCAAAGCTGCACACTTAAAAATGTGGTAGAGGCAAAACTTGGATTGGGTGTAAACATCATCAAGCCCATTGTCATGCACCACTTGCATTGGACTTAGAGGGGAAGATACTGTTCAATGTTGCATAAATTTCCTGTCTTCTGGTAGGATTTGTGCATGTAACATATAACCTGGTGTAATTTCCAGCCTGGGCAAATCTGAGGTTGTCCTGAATTCTCACCCTAGTGCTATGGCTTCAAATAAACTTTTATATTTAATGTGGACAGAGAACATGGGGCATGTTTATGCCATAGTTTATGCTTCACTTACTCATTGCCCTTTATTGTAATTTCCCCCAGATGATGACAAAACACTTATAAAACATTGGGCTGATAATTTGTAGGCTCTCCTGCTGTTCTGTTTGTTATAAAGCTACTTATGTCTCCAGGAAAGCCTTTCTTCCTTTTGGATTTATGAACCTAATGAACCACTGTTATTCTCCATCACCGGAGCCAGTGATGCTGGGACGTTATAGCAGGAAGATTTGAAAACTTATGGGCAAGCACTTGAAACAAACTGCTGCCCTTAATAAGTGCCTCTTGTCTTCAGTGGGGTCTGAGGAAGATCTAAGTGAGCTAATGAATGAAAAGCACAAACTGAGTCCTGCCCTAATCCTCCAAGCTCCACTGCAGAGTAAGCAGTGCTAGTGAGACAAATCCTCTGCTGGGAAGAACAGTATTTATCAGGGGCAGGATGCTGATGCACAGCTCCACCAAAGAGCCCACTCAGAGTACAAGAAACCCAACTCAACTCCCCAGGACAGATTTTTTTAATCATTATTTCACAGATCAGTGTGTTGGATGTACAAGACTTACTACAATTAATTTTAAACGTAATTAAATATAACTTCCCCTTTCTGAAAGGTCTTTCCCTGGTGCTCAGCAGATTGAGCAGACAGCCCTTTGCCCCCTTGGCACTCTAGATTCACTCAAACACATCTTTTTCTGGGGCCATTCTTGACAGTCACCAAGGACAGATAACTTCAAACCAAAGAAGCAGAGGGGGGAAGAAGGGGCCACCTCCTGAAGACTAGCTGCAGACTGCTGGTTACCTTGTTATTTCCATACAGGGGATTATTTCTGCCTTACATGGCAGGACAGAGTGAAGAAAAGGGCAGTAACACAGCCAGGCCAGACCCAAGCAATTTAAGAAGTTATAGGCCACAACAAGGGGATGTCAAGACTATCAGAAAAGTCCCTGGCTCAGGGTTGTCCTACAGGTAAGCCCCTGGACCAGCCACACTGCAGAGGTGTTTTCTGACACTCTGAGCCTGAAGGGAGCCAGCTGGCTCTGCAGGCAGAGGGAGAACCCACACCTTCATCTCCACCTGGAGACCATTAAGAAGCTCACGTAGAACCTGGAGCACACAGTTCATCGGGTTCCAGTGAGCTTCCCAGAGTTAAAAGCACGTCCTGTTCAGGGGGTCGTTGTGCAAGCTCTTGCTATCAAAGAGACAACTCTTGGCCCCCAAATTTGACTTCAGATACAAAAGCGTGGAGAGCAAACCAGAAGAGAGTTGCCCGGTGTTAAGCAATAAGTGAAGAGCAGTGCCAGATGTAGAACCCAGGCCCCTTGGCTGGAGCACAAGCAAGACACCAGTATGCTCTGGCAAGGTTTCTGCTGCCTTTGGCTGTTGTGCTGGATTCCCAGAGACCAAGTGGGTTGAGCCAGTTGAGCCACGCTGCCTGTTGGGGCAGAACTTGAGACAATGCCAGTCCCTTCCCTCCCTCTGCCTGCAGAGCCAGCTGGCTCCCTTCAGGCTCAGAGTGTCAGAAAACACCTCTGCAGTGTGGCTGGTCCAGGGGGTTACCTGTAGGACAACCCTGAGCCAGGGACTTTTCTGATAGTCTTGTTGTCCCAGGGGGGATGCTAGAGGTGGCTGGAAGCTGTGTGTGCAGGTGAGGGGTCTTGCCAAAATAATGAGACCTCCCACCACCCATGATGCTTAAGCCTGCTGTCAGCTCTGGGTATTATTCATAAAAGCTCTGCTGTCTTCAGTTAATCTGTAATCATCACATCTTTCATCATGGCACATACATTTCAGCAATTGTACTCATTACAAAACCACCGTGGCATAATAGGAAACAATGAAACGTTCGTTCTTTTTTTCCTGTGATGCAGTGGGATTGGGAACTCAGTGCAATACAGGTCATTTAGCCAGCAAAATATTAGTGGGAGATGTATGGCAACATGCCAATTGTGTTTTGAAAAGCTCGGGCTAGGTGACTCTGTTTGTTAAAAAGTATTCAAAAACCCCAATTACAATCAGTTAAAAGCAATAAGCATGCAAATTATTTTAAAACAAACTTTAATTAATTTCAGCATATGTTTCACTTAGGCTGATTAGTCAAATCTGATTTTCTGAAAGGAAACAATAAACATCTGCTAATGATGATTTGCATATCACTGCTCACATGGCCTGCAGTGTGTTCTGTGGCTTGGAGGTTCTGCACAGCACAGGGAAGAGACTTCAAGCTGTGCCAGCTACCCCCAGCCTGCAGCCATCAGGTACATGGAGAGCCAAAAATAATTCTTTGCTAAAATGGCAAGACATGCCCTAAAAGGACGTGACAGCATTTGTCTGAACAACTGTCCTAGTGATGTCTTTCCTCTTCATTAAGCACTCTTTGAATAAGAAACAGGTAAAGAAGCCTGAGGACTGACCTCACAGGACCCCAGGCTGAAGCTCTGCACAGCCTGACCTTGGTACAGACCCTTACACCAAGAAGCCAAGTGAGAAGCTGTTCAGGCAGCAATCACAGTAACAAGAAAGGCTTAAGTTTTTGTTTAGACACCACTTCACCCTAAAATCAGTGGAAAAAAAATATCATTTGCTATAACTTAATCAACATAACTCCTTATTTTCTGTTCATTATACAGGGAGATAGGATGTGGTCATCCTACCTAGTCAGGAGCCTACATCCCTCCTTAGGTCCAATATTTTATCATGGGAAGCATGAATACAGCCCCCTCATACCTTCGGGCCTGTAGCTCACAGTAATGTAAATATTTAAAAGTCCATGGCACTTTCTGTTCACAAGGTTGATAATGGAACAGCTTTTATATCCTTACAATCCCAGATCCAGATTAACATGATAATAGTGGCTCCCAAGCAGTTTATTAGCACTCATACTCAATATGTAGTAATCCAAGAGGGGAAAAAAAAGAAGTCCTACCAACCTATACTGAACACCAAGATGCAGGATGTTGTGTTCCAAGAGTTATTTCAGTTGTAGAGACCACGTGGCACCATTACTTGGCATGAAGAGTGAATAAAGAGAGAACAGTCTACGACAGGTGTTGCTTAAAATATTTTGAAGATATGCATCAGGAATAGTTCATAAAATGCTTCCAAAGTAGCTCTTACACCCACTGGGCTTGGCAGTCCTCACTCTTAAAAAACATGAACTTGGCACAGTAGCCTCTTAAATCTTTTTAACTGGCTTAATCCTCCCAATAATGAAACGTGTGCTCAGCTAGATGTGTGCATTTATCTGAAACTCACTTATTTACAAGCAACTAAAACATGAAATTAGCTGGTCCCAGAAGGCAGCTTTCTACTTCCCAACTCTTCTGCCACCATAAAACAACTCATTGAAGAGGCTGCCACATTTGTTTTTCCCATTCTCACATTCTGTATGAACAGTCATTCCCCATTTAATGCCAAAGATGATTCTCTGGAGATGTCTCTGCATGGCTCTGTGATTTCTGGCTTCTGGGACTAAAAGAAGTGTGTGTTGGCATACATCAGGAGGTTTGCACAAAATCTGGATTTCTGGGAATGTATCAAAGGAGGTTCCTTTACCAACCAGGGCCTCTGCTGTGAGGATATCTGATGGGAGTGGTAACAGTAGGATCACCACATTTCCATCAATTACTTCTTTGCAGAGAGCAGCTCAGTGAGCAGGAATGTTGGGGTTGTTCAGCCTGGAGAAGAGAAGACTCCAAGCTGACCTTGTAATGGCTTTCCAAAACCTAAAGGGGTCCTACAAGAAAGGAGGGGTAGGGCTTCTTGCACAGGTGTGTAACGAGAGGACAAGGGGCAATGGTTTAAACCTTGAAGAAGAGAGATTTAGATCAGATATCAGGATCAAATTCTTTACTGTGAGGCTGGTAAGGCAACACAGGTCGCCCAGGAAGTTGTGGATTCCCCCTCCCTGGAAGTGTTCAAGGCCAGGCTGGAACCTGCTCTAGTGGAAGGTTTCCCTGCCCATGCAGAGAGGTTGGATCTTCATGATCCTTTAAGGGCCCTTCCAACCCAAACCATTCCAGGATTCTGTGAAACTCAGCTGCTCTTCACCATGTACACCCCCATTCCACACCCCCAGTGCTGGGGGGGCTCCAGGGACCAGGCAAACAGATTACAACAAATCAACCCTTTCTAGGCATCCTGGTTCTGCTGAAGGTTTTTGTGTCTTCTGCTTGAGAAGGGAGAGCAGCCTTAATTTATTAGATACAAAGAATACACTGCCCAGCTCAGTGAAATAAATGATTTTTTCAGGATTCCTGACCAGTATATTCTCTCCCGTGTCCTTGATTTTTTATGCTATTAAAAAAAAAAAGTGTTCATTGGTTAAGTAGCATCAATACATAAGATATTTTCAGCTTTAGGATTCAGAATCCTTCAGAATTCACACTACAGCAGCAAAGATCACTGGTTCATGAATGCAGGAGGAAACAGCAGAGCAACAGGAGAGCAAGGCTCACAACTGCTGGATGGAAACACCATCACTAAGCCAGCCAGGCCCTAGGTGATCACAGAGCTTCATCTCTGACTGGAAAATTATGCCATCTGGCTCTACCAGAAAAAGGAAGGAGCAAGGCAAGGTTAAAATACTTCATGCAAAGTGATCTGCAGATAAAAATTTGCTTTTTATTGTTCTTTTTAAATGTAGCCCATAAGACAGTTTAAAAAAAAAAAAAAAAAAGAAAAAGAAAAAGGGTGCTTTTATCACTCACCTGGGAGAATGGCATATTCATAAATACACCTTCATTTGCCTTTTAACATTAAATTATCACCTGTCACCTGATCATTTCATCTGTGTGACTACTACAAGGATTTCCCTTTATTCTGGGACTTTTTCAAGTACTGGATTTAAAACAGCACAAAGAGCTATACCAGGCTCAAAAATGCAATCAAAAAGCACAGAAATAGGAAAGAAAGTTTCATCAGAAACTTTTAGGAAAGAAAGTGCAGCTCTTCATTCATTTCTGTATCCTCTTTGAGGTCTGGAGTAAAGATTTGCTGGGAATATTGGTTACATATGAATATACCAGATGATGGGTCAGAAAGGCTCTAGGCAAGAATTCAGCAAACTTTAGTTTTAGCAGTGTTCATATGCTTCTAAAAAGATTCTGAGGAGCTTGTTGTCAGGCACAGGAGAAGCAGGGCAAGCTGGATGGCTTTTGTCAGCCAGCAAACCGGATACAAGTGTGGAATGGAAGTGGCTTCTCAAAAATTCTCCTCTACCATAAATACAGAGGACCCCAAATTCTATTGTCCTGGGAAAAAATTTGAACAAAAGAACATTCTTTTATAATCTTAGATTTTTATCCTCTTGTCTGCATCAATTTGAATGCTTTAATTCCCTGGTGGTGTCACCAGGCAACCCTGGAAGGTCTCAAAGGCAATGGAAGAAGCTGATGTTGTAAGAGATGGGTTCTTTCCTGACAGGTATCAAATGACACCTCCAACCTCCTCTGGAAAAAGTGAAAGAGGGGAACAGATCAAAATATACAATGTGAGAGCAAAGCTCCTTGTCTTAGAGAGCAAAACCCCCATCCTGTGCAAAGAATATGAAGGAAACAGATGTTCTTGTGTGGAGTTTAATGGACAGACTGGTAAAGGGGTAACATAATTTCTCCTATCTGTGCATGCCTTGCACAAACTACTATGGCAAAACTCTTTCTTCCTGACATACTGATTCTTGATTAAGGACCAGATTCTGACCAAGGTAAATGAGCAGAAATACCCTAATGACACTTCTATAAATGCCCTGCATCAGAAGTTACAAAATCAGCCCATGTGCCCAGGGGGGCCCAGACACTTTCCTCTGTAGATTTCTGGAACCAGGCATTTGTTGTCAGGAATAATCCTACGAAGGACAGGAAGAGAAGTGAAGGGCTTTCTGGGCAGCCTTCCTTTCCAAGGAATTATATTTTGGGGTCCACAATCTCACATCAGCTGCAAACCCCAGTTAATTCAATTGAGCTTCCACCCAAGTGTCCTGACTGCAGAGAGGGTTTCAGCTGAGAACTAAGACTGCAAAACCAGGGTGCACTGTGCTGTTTCATGCTTCCTCAGTAAGCCTGAGACATTAATGGACAGAATTTGTGCTCTGAATGGTCGTGACTGAGATGCTACCACCAGGCCATCCACCCACTCTCAGTTTCTCACTTTGGGTTTTGAGCAAGTGTACTGGGTATTTTTTAGGTCACCTCCTTTAGTCTTACGTTAGCCACAATTTCTAGCTACAAATAAAAGCAGAGAACAGCAAGAACATTGCTGGGAAAGTCAGTAGTAAAGGATCACCTACATAACCATGTTATGTCCATGAGAGCTCCTAGGAAAAAGGTCACCAGATATTTATCTAGCTGCATGCTTGGTAGGAATTGTGCTCTATAAGAAGTGCTTTTAGCAACAGTTAACATTTTCAAGACAATATGTCAGCTAATGGTAACCTTTGAGAGGAGGGTTCAAAGAAAGGTTAAGGGAAGTTAACCTAAATAGCTTAGAGAAATAAAGAGAAGTGTTGGAGGTAATTAATACTTGAGAGGATATAAGGTAAAGGAGAAGAAAGACTTATTTAAGGTTGGCCAAGTGCAATGTACTACAAGAGGTAATGGCTTTCAATTAAAGAAGGGCAACTTTAGATTAGATAACAAGAAAAAACTTTCCAGCAGGAGCAGTAATTCAAGAGCCTAAGAGTCTGAAGGGAGAAGCAGCAAGAATTATCAACAGACATTCCAGTCGACTCCAGAGGGAATAAACCTGGGATAAACTGCAAGAGATCCTGGTGATTTGACTCAACAATCTACAAAAACCATTCCAAACCCAACCTCTATGATCCTGTGATTAACACACACATCACCTATTAATCTTACATGTTCCAATGGCTACCACTTCCCATTTACAGTGTCCCCACCTGACATAGATGGATGGTGGATTGTAGAACCACAATGGAGCCCTAGGATGGATTATTGGTCTGATCCTCCCCTCAGCCATGCATCACATCTCACCTCATATATGTTACATTACAGTAAATTTTCAAAGATTGGCTCCCTCCCCACTGAAAAGCCAGATGCAAGCACCAAGTTGGGAAAGTTAAAATGTGTTTCAGGTATTGATTTAGCAGCCTGTTTAGCTGACCACAGGCTGTAATTGTGCTGAAATATTTCAAAATGAAAATGCCTGGATCTCCTAACAACATGGCAGCAGCTCCTATTTTATGAGTTTATTTGCTATGATCTTTCTTGCTATGATAATTCTGAAAGATTCATATTTCCTTCCTCAATCTCATAATTTTCCTTCAGCCAACTGTACCATCTGTTAACCTCTGCTTTGTTTGTGAGGGCAGTTGTTCAACTGAATTTCAAAAAAATGTGATGGCTTCTTGCAGGGAGTAGAAGATACAAGATGTGGCATAGTCTGAAATAAGGAACAGCAATAGGAATCTCATCCATCACTCAGTATACCACATAATTAGCAGAAGCATTGTTTCACTTGGATTAAAACCATATTCCTCACAGCACAGTTGTTCTGCTGTTCATGTCTCTAAACCCAGATATTCCCTCAAGAGTAAAACTTCTCAGAAATCTGGCCCCAAAAGTACAGTTGGTTTCCTCACTGAGGATGTCAGTGGGGCAAAGAACTGCAGGATTAGGGCCATGTCAGCTGTGAAATTTCTGTCTCCAGCCACCACTGAAACCTGAGAGCCCCTTGCTGGGCTAGAAAGACCCAGTCAGAAACAGAGTTATGAGGTTAGGGCTCCTGGGTTTGCTTCCCAGCTTCACCACTGACTGTCCCCCAAGGTGGTTTGCATGGTAACAATTCAGTGCAGGTTTGCAAGGGTTAATTTATGGACATTGAACCACTTGACGTCGGGGTAGCTAAAGGAATACCCCTGCAAGCTGTGAGGCTGGGTAGGATGAAACCTTAAAGGGTTTGCTTATGGGGCTTGGGAGCAAGATTTGCAGTTTTGGCCCTCAGCAGAGCATTCAAACCCTTGCTAAGTTCTGGAATCACCACATTCCTCACAGGCTATAACACAACCTGCTGAAATTAGAGCTTGGAGCTCTGCAGCAGCTTGTGCCAAAATCATAAGTTAGTAACAAACACGAAGCTTCTGGTAGCCACCCATCCCCAGGTACTTTCTCAGTGGCTTCATAAATCATCACACTGGCAAAGCCTGTGTCGTGTCTTTCTCCTCATGGGCTGGAAAAATTCTGCTTAAAGCCTTAAGAATACTAAAAAAATTCAGATTGCCAGAAAAGTAAGCAAAACTCTGCTTTGCTATGATATTTCCCTGGGTGACTTTAATTTTGCTTGCCACTCTAAATGCATTAGTACACACAAAAAAGGCCTCACAGACACAAGTAGCTCTAGGTGGCCTACAAATTCATATCCATTCTAAGTCTGGGATGGATAAAGAAACAAGAAGACTGGACACAAAGAAGAATATCTATGTAAACTAAACATTCATATGTAAGTTTCCTACACAACATCCTATTACAATGCAGAGATATAAGAAGTGTGGAGGTTAAGTGGCCAAATATAATCCTGGTATTTTGCATCCACAATATTCTCTTAATATAGGTTTTAGAAGTGACATCTATAAATCTTGCTTATCCTCAAGGGGTTGCCAAATACCTGGTCAAAAATAGTTATTTCACACTTATTTTTCACCCAGGTTTCTCTGCTTACCAGATCTAAATATGATTCCCAGCACTGAAAGGTTTGGGTAGTATATCTAGCTCTATTAGATCAAAAGATTAGTGGCAGAGAATTGTCCAGGGTTCAACAGCAACATTTAATCTTAGAGCTGCAATGTAAGGGTCTCCCATCCCTCCCCTCAGCAGGTTAATTCATGCTGGTTTCTTGATGGCTGCAGTGATGGTGGGCTCAGAAGAGGCAATAAAAAGGGACTCTAAAGAGGAGGAGGAAAAGAAAAGCATTGATTGTCATTCTCTGCAGAGTATTTCACATGTTCCTGATCAGCATTAGAGCAAATAGAGGAAAATGTGAGAAAACCCCAGAACTCCCAAGTTCACGTGGAAGGACAGACACACTCCCTGAATTGCTCAGGGAATCAGAAATCAGTGCTAAAACACAAAATTCTCTCTGTAAGTTAAATTATCTTTCCTCTGAGTAAGAAGAGCTGCACAGAGTCATGTAAAACATGGCTGTCTTCAAAGACATTACCATACATTTGCCAAAAGTTTAATAGAGTTAAGTTGGCTATGAAGTATGAGCTGGATATTTGAAGAGGTTTCAGCTCCTCAAAGGAATAAGATATTTAGAAAAGCTGTCCTACAGGGACAAGAAACCAAACCTACTTCAAGGTGAAGCTTAATAAATGAATTAGAGAAATTGCAGGATCCACTTATCTGCAACAAGATCATATTTGGGGAAATAAAGCATTCTTGTAAATCATTGATTTGTTTCCTGGCATCAGCTTCAGTGATGTCTAGCCATGTTCCAAGGTAATCTGAGATTTTTAACTGCCAGCACAGCTCAGGCTAAAGGTTCCAGGTAACATGGTCTTCCAGAAGAAAAGCTGTATTTGTGGTTAGCATTAGCTTAGACTTTTTCTATAGTTTTTTTTTTTTAGTTCTTTTTCCATTACCTGTCTCAATGCCTCGCACTGCATGAATGTAGAAGTCCTACAAACATTACTTGGTGACATTTCAGTCTTTTTTCATTAACTATCCCAGCACCCACAGCCTACACAGAATATCTCAGATCTCCAGCCATCCACCCCACACTTTCTACACCCATCCTCACCAGCACCAGCACTCACCCTGCTGCAGTGGGCTGGAGCAAGGGTGGAAAAAGAGCAGCAAAAGACTCTTCTGTCACCACTGGCAATGACTGTACATCACCCCTACATACATCACACCTATATACATCTACATACAGCACACCTACATGTATTATTTCCCTACAGGAGTGTGGTGTTTCACCTGCACAGCCACACAGGTCCCTGCTGCTTGCATCCCAAGGAGCTGGAGCTCAAAACTCACCCATTGCCTTTGGTCCCTCACCAGACACCAAAGGCTCCAGAACAGGTTTCTGTGAGCCTTTTATTAATGCTGAATATTTCTTGGGTGACTGAAATGGTTCAGTTTCTCTCTTGCTGTCTTACAATTCACAGGGGTTTATTATTAATGGCTCAGTAAAACAATATACAGCCTGTTGTATCTTAATTCAGCAGTCAGTAATGACCAGCTTTGAGAAATCATTTTAGACCTGTGGGTTTTCTAAGGCCTTTTGAAGGTAATGGCAGTAAAATATGCATATATTAATGTTACTTGCAGAAGGCAGAATATAGTGGCAGTATAAGCAATAATACAGCACTGTGTAATATAAATTGAAAATTCTTTTCCCTAAGTGTAAATATAAAATACCTCTGGGGGACATATCTAAAGGAAGAGTGTTTCAATAACACATAGTTAAACTCAAAATTATATTTTTCAAAACTGTCCAAGTATAGTCTAATAAATAAACCATAAAATAAAACAACATTTTACGAGGAAGACTCATACTGTATTTCAAGCTTTTTGCCACTCTTAAAATCATAATTTAATGTGGACAGTTTTAGTCACAAAATTTCAAGAGTTTATTCAATATCTTTTATGTGCTTTACAAGGTTATTAGAGAATTTATTTTCTCTTTCCCTTACAGATTGGAAGGTGGGCAGTGATATATGAGCTTTCACATTTTATTTATTCACCAAACTGTTCCAGATGTGATCCCATCATTTATCCACTGACACATCAAACCTGCTGTGTGACCCTTACAGTGACCTCTTCACAACATTTGCTTTCATGCTCTTAAAGTTATAGCATCTTAACAGTGCTTGTTTCAGTGGGAAGAGAAGAGAACTGGTATTTGGGGGGTGAATGGGATATAATTTAGAAATAATTAAAAAATTAATTCCTTGCCTACAATAGGAAAACAAGGTCCAGGTGCTAAACTAGACAGTGGAGCTATATTCCCAGAAATGTCTCCATCATATTTTACCCCAAACAGTATTTCACTCCATGAACATGGAACATATTGGATTTGCACTGGCTAAATTTAGCATGCTTTAAGTCTTTCTCCACTTCTCCTTATTTGTCACAACATTCTTGGGGTGATACACCTTGCCCTCCCATATATCAGCAAATAGAATGAGGGTTGTCCATCTGCAGCTTTCCCTCTTAAAGGGAAAAAAATTGCTAATAGTGCATCCAAAATTTCCATTATCTAAAAAATATCTGCATCACTATGACCTTAACATTCTGGAAAAAAAAAAAAAAGAATTTTGGTGTGAAGTCTTAAGAAGTCAGTGACTACACAAAATTATTTCAGGTACAGATCACTCATTCCAGCTGGCTGCTGAAGCCCAGACCTATCCAGATGGGAGTTTCCAAGTCTGGTGAACTTTTCTTCAGTATTTTTTTTTGTTTTATGTGCTTCCACATTTGGGCTGATACCAGCAGTAGGCATCTTCCCTTGTGGTTCACACAATATTTATGGCCCAAGAGGTAGGAGGGAGTATCAAGAAGCAAGCTCACATACACACAGATGCAGACATCTCCCCTCACACTGAGTCCAGGGGAGTTCTGGCCAAGGGATGAAGCCTGAAAAAGATGCTGCATGCCTCCTAACTGACTCCCCACACTTTAATTTCACTTCCCACCAACTTAAACAGAAGTATATGAGTAATGTGTGAGTTAAACCAGGGAAATGCTATAGTGAGAACTTCTGGATGGCCTCTTGGTTTCCACATGCTCCACGCTGCTCTACCCACACACACTGCAGATTGGGCAGAAAGGGACCTGGGAGTCTGGATTGCCAAGAAGCTGAAGAGGAGGCAGCAGTGTGCCCAGGTGGCCAAGAAGGCCAATGGCATCCTGGGCTGGCTCAGGAACAGCGTGGCCAGCAGGTCCAGGGAAGGGATTCTGCCCCTGTGCTCAGCCCTGGGGAGGCCACAGCTTGAGTCCTGTGTCCAGTTCTGGGCCCCTCAGCTCTGGAAGGAGATTGAGGTGCTGGAGCAGGTCCAGAGAAGAGCAAGGAGGCTGGGAAGGGATCCAGCACAAGTCCTGTGAGGAAGGGCTGAGGGAGCTGGGGGTGTTGAGGCTGGAGAAGAGGAGGCTCAGGGGAGACCTCATCACTCTCTCCAACTCCCTGAAAGGAGGTTGGAGCCAGGGGGGGGTTGGGCTCTTTTCCCAGGCAACTCTCAGCAAGACAAGAGGGCACAAGAGGTCTCAAGTTGTGCCAGGGGAGGTTTAGGTTGGACATTAGAAAGAATTTCTTTCTGGAGAGGGTGATCAGCCATTGGAATGGGCTGCCCAGGGAAGGGGTGGATTCTCCATCCCTGGAGCTATTTCAAAAGAGCCTGGATGTGGCACTCAGTGCCATGGGCTGGGAACCACGGGGGGAGTGGATCAAGGGTTGGACTTGATGAGCTCTGAGGTCCCTTCCAACCCAGCCAATTCTATGATTCTTTTCACATGAAAGATGAATTTTTTTTTTGTTTGTATCAAAGCAGAATCTGAGTTGTGAGGCACTGAAGAACTCCTCAGCTTTTCTTCTTGTCATCTTCTCCCTTCTCTCCATCCTGACCACAAAGGTGATCAGGATATAGATCACTGCAGGGCAGGCATCTGCTCAGTCCAAGGCACCAGATCACCTGAACCCAAACTGCAGCATCACTGCCTAAAAAGAACAGGAGCAGAACAATCCTTGCAACTGCCTTTCAGCAAACTCTCCCCAGAGCCAGGTCCAGACATGGTTAAGCCAAACATGGGCTTCTATTTCAGTGACTTTTCACACAGACCTAAACACTGAGCTGAAGCTCAGCCTGTAAGATTTACATGTAAGGCAGAAAATCAGATTCACTCCTCTCATGTTTTCCTCCATCTCTACCTCAGTGTTCTGAAACCAGCTTTTACTCTTTGTTTTGTTGGGTTTTTTTTTCCCTAAGAAATAATGAGGTTTCAGAGCAAGATCTTAAACAGCCTTTTTTTGCAATATTAGTTCATAAATAATGGAAAAATGACAACAAAGAAAAAGTACTTGTTTCTTTAGGTGTAAATCAAAACACAAAGCAAAGCTGGTAGGAAAACAATGCATTAATATCATGTGCTTTGGATACAGATGAGTGGTACAAATAGTAGATGTGAAGATGCCAGCACAAGAATATTCCAAAGCTAACTGGAAGCACCGTTTCCAGGTTAAGTGATCACAGAAAAACTGCAGTAACACACCAGCACTAAGTGATTAATTCACAGAAAAACAGAAAGGTGCAGCCCTGTTTTGATCACTTCTCCAGTTCACAGACTTACATTTCAGCTGGAGTCCTACTTTAAATAAATAGAGCTGAGATTTGAAACTTTTAAAATAATACTGAGAAATAAAATCCAAGCCAGCTCCCCTGCTCACTTTCTATCACTTATCCCTGCTGGCAAAGGAAATGCAACTGTTGGCTTTTGAAAACCACAAATTTGCAAGGGTCTGGGGCATGAGCTGGCAGGAGGCTCAGGCTCCTCGGTGTTTGTAATTGAAAAGGACATGAAGTAATGAAGTAATTTCCCTGTCCCTATTCTCCATGTTTATCAGAGGCCTGTCTGCAGTGGAGGAAGGGTGACAGGGTAATCTGAGCCTCCACAGAAAACCTGCTTTTTCTCCAAAGTTATTTAGATTTCCATGAGCGCTGGCAGAATTTTGGAAGGAGTCCAGGTGAACGAAGGAATTTGGTTGCTCTGAAAATATCATACAGGAACTTTAAAAATTGAACTGATTTATGCCCTGTAATGTTTTCAATACTGTATAAATTAAGTTTGAGTTCCTAGCCTGGATTCTAAGAAATTTTATGTGTTATGAGCCATGAAAGAACTAGAGGGAAAAAAATCTTATTGTATGATAATTCCACCTCTCCTGTAAGAAGTGCTAGACTTTGCATATATAATATGTTCAAAGGAATAATATGGAAAGTGCATTACTTTGTAGCATCAAAGGATGTTCCAGAATACCTTGAGGTCCTGACAGCCATTTGTAGTTTGCTGATATCACATAGCACTGTGAAATATATTAGCAACATAAAGTTTATATGTTCTGTTCACCACTAACTGTAGAGCTGGGCTCGTAAGCTTCTAAAGCACAGCATCTAAAAAGTGTAACTTAATTCGAGGAAGAAAATTATTCCCTACAGAGGACTGCTTAAAGCCACCCTTGGTCTTTCATGTGCAGATGGCAACGTTTGGGCTCTTTTCCCTCCTGGACTTGATAGCCCATGTCAAACACTCCAAGCAGCAACTTCCACAGCACAGTCTTGGGAAGTCCTGTAGCATCAATAAAACAGCCATGTGCTTTCTGACCTTCATGATAAGTTGTCAGGTTTTCAAAGGAACTGCAATTTGCACATCTAGCAAACATAAATATGTTTATCCACGGTGCCTTGTCCTCAGTCAGAGGGAGCTACAGCTGTACATAGCTAAATATATTTCCCTCTTTTATTCAGCCCTGGACACAACCTCAGCTGGGAATCTAAAGGTTGAGTCCCAGTTGATCCCTGATTTGATTAATCACTGGCTTCCTCTGAGGTTTGAGTCTTGTTTCTGGTTCAGAGGTCAGCAGATACAAAAGGCCATTACCAGGGAGCCTCTGTGCTACCAAATACAGTGCAAACCATCATCCCCCTCCCAAACCAGAGCTGCAGAACATGCAGCTCCGTGGTCAAGCTGCTCCACAGCTCTGAGGAGGAGCTGAGAAGCAGATGCCATTCAGAAGAGTGAAAACAACACTCTCAGAGGAGATTGCTTCCTTCTGGTGCCTGAGAGAATAACCAGAAAGTTAGCAGAAACTGACAGATTCACCATAGAAATTAAATTATAAAATTAAAGCTGTGCTGCCTGCCAAACCTCTCTCTGGTAGCTTAACAGAGCAATGCAGGTGAGGATCCATTCACCAGGCAGCCAGGAAATAAATCAAATTATTTATCAGGCAACTGTTTCATAAGCAGGAGTGTGCCTTCATCCTGCATATGTACATGGGGCTGTAGCTGGCATTTCCTACAGAGTGGAAGGGAACAGAATCTATTGCCTGTAACTACTGTGACATACGACTGTTCTTCCATCCCTGTGCTTTGACTCATCTTCTCAAAAAAGAGCTCTGCATTTGCTGGTTGCAATCATCAGTTCATAATTAGTTGTAACCAGTGTCATCACCTGGCTTGTGTTTTTGTGCAAGCATCCAACTCATTCCTATGCACCAATGAGACAACAATTATACTGAAGCCTTGGTACAAATGATTGTGCATGGTCAGATTAAAATAATTTTTAAAAAAATTAACAAGAGGAATGCAATTCCAAGATGGATGTTTCTCCTTCTGGACCACATGTGCCTTTTGTGATATCTACCATATGAACAGTCTCACAGCCCTTTGAACCAAGACAACAACCCCTTTCTTCCTGCCTTTTGTGACATTAACAGATTCAACCCCTCTTTAACTGTTGGGACAGGCAACCACCTCACCCTTTCCACAAGCTATCAAAAAGAATGTACTTTTCTCTTTTCCCAAAATGCACACTTTCTCCCATATTACACATCCACAACCTTGGCATGCCTCAAGCATGAAGAGCAAACACAAGACCAAAACCACTTTTTATACCTGAGAAAATGAAACAGGGATAAAAGCCAAAGCTGTGGAGAGACCCACAAATGTAACCTATTGGGAACGAGTGTTCCCCCAGAGAGTACCAGGAAAGTGGAGAAAGCTCCAGATTTACAGCATAATTAAAATTACATTTTTCTGTCATATTTTCCATTGTGTGGCTTCTTTTTTTTTTTCTCTTCTGCAGTATTCTGCAGGCCCTAAAGGAGTGTCCCTGTATCTTAGTACACAGAGGTCTTGGGATATTACTTGAAAACAGTACACCGAGAGGAAATTGTGCAATCAATTCCATGAGAATGCCTCCCTCAGCAATAAACACTGCCTCTGCCAAATAAATGGGTGATGTGCGTCATAAATTTCCTTTTCCTGTCAGAGCAGCCACAAGAAATGGATGAAGTTATGCACATTTGTATAAAAATAAAAATGTGTTATTTGCTCTCCAGCACACTGTGGACAGGGCACTGAAAACACAGAGGAGCTGCAGAGTCCCTGCTCAGCCTCCCAGCACCCAAGGGCAGAGCTCCTCACACACAAAGGGAAGCACATCCAGTTTTTCCCACAGTCCTATTGTGCCATTTCCAGCCCAACTGGTGGCAAATGATGAAGGAATGCCTTAATTCTTGCATTCAGCTGAAGCCCCTATCAAAGACCTCTTGTTTTTCAAGTGGAGGTGCTTGCCACCTGCTGCAAATCAGACCTGAGCACACAGGCTTGGCTGAACAACCCAAGCTTGGCAGGTCCAAGCCCACTAACTGCTGGACTGAAGAGTCAGGAGCATTCATTCTCTTTTTTTTTTTTTTTCTAGAGTATTATTTTTCCCCTTGGCTGAGCATACAGAGGCAAGGATTCAGAACACAGTCAAGAATATAGTCTTGGACTACTTTATGCTATTTATTTCAATATTCTTCACCCCATTCTGGTGGGATTCCTAACTGCAGAAGGGTGTTACTCACTGTTATCAGTGGTGACACCATATGACCCCAAGCAATGCCATCCCCATCCCCTTGCACAACTCTGAAGACCCTTTCTGCCCAGGCCAAATCCTGATTACAGTGGCTTTACCTCTCCCTGTCCATCACCCCTGATCACATCCATCCCAGGAACCTGCTCTTTACCAGCAGCTTCCAAAGGATTCCTGGTTCAACTGGGGAAAGAGAGCTGTCAACACTGATATATTTGAAATACAATTCAAGCAGCTGCTATTTCTGTTTTATTTTTAGATTACTTTATTTTTTCCCCTCAGACTGATCTCTATTTCTATAATATTATTCTTCCTCCTAGGTCAAACAACATCTGTTGTATAAAAAGGAAAGTAAACTCATTTTCATTATCAAGCTTACACTCCTCCATATATATTTTACTATAGTTGCCTCACTAGGAATTGCCATGCTCTGCCCTTTGATACTTCATGAATTACTGGGTCCACAAGGGGATCTTGGCATGACTTTAGCATCAATAACAACTTCACAGGCCTTAACCTGATAGACCTCAACTGCTCCACAGCAGGATTTACAGGCTTTGTCCATACTGCCCCATGAAGCAGGCACTGGAGCAGCCTCAGGTGCACCAGCACTTTCCTCCCCCCCTGGTCCCTAAGCACAACAAAATATCTGAAAATATGTGTAGTAATTATCATCTGCTTCACCTAGATTTGCTTCTTAAAACAGGAACAGGCACTTTTACTGCACTTGGTAACTAATAGAGCACCCTGTGTTCAGCACCTGCCCCTCTGCTCCACTGCCAGCTCCAGCCCATCATCTCAAGTCGCCCTCTGCCAAGACACCCCAGAATTGGAGATGTTTTGGGGGGAGGTTGTGGACTTGTTTCTATAGCTTAGAATTACAGTGCTCCTTGTCATGAAAAAAAAAAAAAAAAACCAAAACCCCAAAAACTGCTGGGAGTTGCAAAAGAGCAAGCTTGTGCACAATGGTTTGAAGAACTGATGGTTCCAGCCTAAGTCAAAAACCTCACAAGAAGGGCCTGATTTTGGAGCTTGAAGCATTTCTGTTCCCAAAGGGCACTAGGGTATGGAGAACCATGCCACAGTTTTTATGGTTAACTGAACATTTCTTTTCAATTGCTGAAGGGGCTGGAGTTTGTTTGAATTGTGAATGATGGCTCATGTCCCAGCTCTGTGTGTGACATACTCCTCTAGGGATGAACTTCACTCACTGAGCCTCAGTCAAGAATCCACACGTAGCCTGGAAGTTGCTGGCACCCACAGTGTATAATTAAGATCATATGAGACTCAGCATTTCTTCCCCATGCCCAGCTCCATCCAAGAAAAAGGCCAAATGACCCTCTTTGCCCTTAAGATTTGGAAGGTAATTCCTATAATTTGAATTTTCCTTACACACCTTCATTTCTATCTATATCTACATCTTCATTTCTATATCTATTTCTATTCATTTCTATTTCTTTATCTATTTAAGAGTTTCTTTACACTCTCCACACCAAGAATTGTCATAGTGCATTCCAGCATGACTTTTTCCCACAAGATAGCAAGACAATATTTTCAAAAGCAGCTAGAGGAGTTAAAAGCACGAGTCCCCAGTCAAAATCTTCCTGGATAACTGGTCCTATGAGCAGGGAAGTTACATAAGCAGCACAATGTGAATCTTTACTTCAGTGGTGCCAAAAGATTATTTTGGCAAGTTACTCTAAAGACCTGATTTTAAAAGGGATAAAAAGTTGGTCTGGCATGTTGCAAGGATAATTCCACGGATATAAAATAGCCAATTCTGCTCCAGGGGATTTAATTGGCAAGAATAATAATGAGTTTTCCTTTTCTTCTTGGACACCTATTTTATCATTTTGTGCATCAACCTGTTGATTGTTGTGCCAGTTAATGAAGGGGGGGAAAAAAAGCACTATTTTAGAGAAATGTTAATTGTTGTCTTTTAAGCTGCTGTCATGACTGTGGCTTGTAACTAACAGTCTAATGTACATACAAACCTAAAAAGCTCAGCCTTTCTCCAGTGGTCAGGGCTGGTTAAAAGAGAAGCAGAAGAAATGGGTTATTCTCAGTTTGTCAAGTGTGTGTCTTCCCTTGCACAACTGCCTGGAGAAGAGGAGGCTCAGGGGAGACCTCATCACTCTCTCCAACTCCCTGAAAGGAGGTTGGAGCCAGGGGGGGGTTGGGCTCTTTTCCCAGGCAACTCTCAGCAAGACAAGAGGGCACAAGAGGTCTCAAGTTGTGCCAGGGGAGGTTTAGGTTGGACATTAGAAAGAATTTCTTTCTGGAGAGGGTGCTCAGGCATTGGAATGGGCTGCCCAGGGAAGGGGTGGATTCTCCATCCCTGGAGATATTTCAAAAGAGCCTGGATGTGGCACTCAGTGCCATGGGCTGGGAACCACGGGGGGAGTGGAGCAAGGGTTGGACTTGATGATCTCTGAGGTCCCTTCCAACCCAGCCAATTCTGTGATTCTATGAACTGTGCTGCACTGACCAGCTCTGGGCACTGATTGACAAGTTCACCACAACCCAAGGGAAAGCAAAATAAGATTGTTTCATGTCCAGCTCAAATGAAATCAGCTGTCCTCTATAGCTGGGGAAATTCCGAGCAACTTGCTGAACTTGCTCCGAATGTACACCAGTGAAAACAAAGGAAGATTCTGGTATGGAATTTTGATGATTAGAAACAGCCGTGGCATTGTGAGCGCCTCTGCGTGTGGAGGAAAAGCCACATCTGAGAGCTTCAGTGGTCATTTTGTGTAATGTTCCATGCCCTGCCTTCCATTTGATTGCTGGGCTTCTCCTCTTCCACACTAATGACTTTGATTTCTTTTCATCCAAATCTATGGGGAAAAAAAAGTATTGTTCGCCCTGCTGCACATTCTGCAAAACTTGTGCTGCTTAAAGTAACAACCCCCTCAGTGGAGATGGGGATCCTGCAGGAGCCAGAAGAAACAGGGTGACTACTGAGTGTCCCTTTCTGGGCTGGGGTAGGAGAGAAAATATTAGAAGGGAATATATTAGGGGAAGACAAACCAACCCCCAGGCTGGGGGTCAGAGAGAAGAAGGAAAGAAAAGAAAATGAAGTAAAAGAGAAAGAAGAGGAAGAAGGAAAGGGGAGGGGAAGGGGGCTGAGGGCAGGGGAAGGGGGCTGAGGGCAGGGGAAGGGGGCTGAGGGCAGGGGAAGGGGGCTGAGGGCAGGGGAAGGGGGCTGAGGGCAGGGGAAGGGGGCTGAGGGCAGGGGAAGGGGGCTGAGGGCAGGGGAAGGGGGCTGAGGGCAGGGGAAGGGGGCTGAGGGCAGGGGAAGGGGGCTGAGGGCAGGGGAAGGGGGCTGAGGGCAGGGGAAGGGGGCTGAGGGCAGGGGAAGGGGGCTGAGGGCAGGGGAAGGGGGCTGAGGGCAGGGGAAGGGGGCTGAGGGCAGGGGAAGGGGGCTGAGGGCAGGGGAAGGGGGCTGAGGGCAGGGGAAGGGGGCTGAGGGCAGGGGAAGGGGGCTGAGGGCAGGGGAAGGGGGCTGAGGGCAGGGGAAGGGGGCTGAGGGCAGGGGAAGGGCAGAGAAAAAGAGAGAAATAAACTCTGGAGAAAAAAATATAACTGACTTCAAAATTCCCAGCCTTTGTTAGAGCTTAAAGGGAAACTCAGTGTTCCTCAGATTTCCTTTTTAGATGATGAATGGGGGGGTGGGTGGAAGCCTGCAGAAGAAAAACCAGTGCTCTCACCTTTGCTCACATGCTGGGTTCTGCAGGGCTGATCCTTGTCACATCACGCTGCAGCACACTGGTACAGGAGGCAACATCACTGATAATGTTTCAGGTGGGATCTGATGTCTTTTACAGCAACAGATACCACTTCTTTTGGTTTTTATTCTGCCCCTCCATTAATGTAGCCTTGTCTCTTGCCTGCCCTTTTACTATAGCTGTGATCTAGACAGACATTGTCAATGATTTTTCCAAAGGCAGCTAACCTCCACATACATCAAATCCCCCTCTTAATCCCTCTGCTGAATGCTTGCTCTGTTTAGCACATATTCCCCACCTTTATTCCCTGCTTGCAGATTAATTATTTTACATTTCTTTGCTCTGAACTCCATTTTGTCATTTGTTAGCTGAGTCACCGAAGAGATTTCAGCTCTGGTGAACCTGCTTAGGTTGTGCCCAGTCTTGAGGAAACCATACACCAAATTATCTCTTTCCTCAGCCTACTTCAAAGCTGGAGCAATTTCTTGGACGTCATCAGCTTTGGATTTTCACAGTGTTGCTGAGGAGCAGGTTCAGTGTTTTCAAAGCCCAACAAAAACACTGCCTGCTCTGAACACAGCAGCAGAGCCCCTCTGGCAGCCCCTCACCATGGCTCCAGGGACAAAAGTGACTCCAGAACAAGCTGACAACTGTCCCCACCCAACAGAGACATGAAAGAGCTCCTGGATGATGGGGCTGGGAAGTCAGAAGAGGTCTGGCTAACATGGTTTGCTTCTGGTGGTGCCAAAGCTGGACTGCCTTAGCAACATGAGCGTGGTGGGGAACCTTTGTGCTGCCAGGGTTATGCATTAAGAGGTCCTGAAAGAAGTCCCAAGAACAGCCTTCTGCCAGCTTGGAAAGTTTTCATCTGTCCTTATTGTCTCATACCTGCCCTTGAGCTGGTTTTGATCCACCAGCCTCTATTACCTCCTCTTCCTTTACCTTTTGCCTTAGCTATTAATCTCTGATGTGGAACTTTGTGAAATGCTCTTTGAAACTCCAAGAACACAGCTGAATTCCCCTTATCTAGCTGGCAGTAATATCTTCAAAGAACTCCAGGAGGTTAGTTAAGTATGACCTCCTCTAGCTTCAAGCTCAGCTTCCCAGCAAGCCCTTCACTTCATTGCTAGAGATGAGAGGAAAAGGAGAGGGAAGCCTGGGACCAAGAGGCACATCACAGTTACAGTAAAGCCAGCAGCAGACACAACCCCACTCCTGCTGCCCAGCACATTTTTAAATTGCATTGGTGACACCACTCTCCAACTGCACCTTCTGTTTTACAAGGACCCAATCCAAACCATGTCTTGCAGGCAAGCTGCTACTACCCACACAGGGCAGGACTTTCAAAGGGGCACCAGGGTTTTCTGAAACAGGCCAGCAACCCAGCTGCACATCCTGACCTTTGGATACCCCTTGACGACTCTTTAATGCCTGCCTGTTGTCAGGCTCTCATCTTTCATGCTCTCTAGCCATGGAACCATTTTAAACTGGTTTAATGCTACACAAAATGTTTTTACCATGCAGGTGTCCAAACACTAGAGTAAACCTCCCAGATGTTTATCTCCATCCTTGGAGATACCTGAAAATCAGCCACTCAAAGTCCTGAGGGGGATTACCAACCTTTGAGTTGGACCTAATTTGAGCAGAAAGGTGGACTGCAGGGTATATTATAACAAGGTTTATTGGGTTGTTTTTTTTGTCTTCCCTATGGATCCAGTGCCATCTTCCAGCTCTTAATCGTTAGAACCCAAGCCAAATAGTCATTCATCCACTGCCCTTCCAGAACTTCAGCTGAGATTAGGTACAACTTGGTGAGCTCCTTCCTGTCTGCATCAGCCCAAGCAGTATTTAAAGTTTATCTTTGCAATGAGGTGAGTCCATGTTTTACTTGCAACGTGCTGAATTCCCCCTTGCACTGTGCTTTCTGCTCCCTGGCAGAGCACCTTGCTGTGTTTCCATTCACACATCATCTCTTGCTGGTTTCTCATTTACATCATAATGCTGGAGTTGCTGTTTACAGTGAGCTGCACAAAGGTGTGTTTTACATCTTACTGTGGTGTGATCATTAACATCACACTGCTGGCCCCAGGGAGCTTCAGGACTGGATTCAGATCCATCTGTCCTGTGTTCCCAACAGGGGATCCCTGAATATTTTGGCAGGAGACAATTCAAAACGTGCAAAACACTACAAGTCAGGAAGAATGTGTTACCTTAAATGATGATCTATTATACGAATGAGCCTGTTGTTTTGTATCTTGCCTCTTTGAAGAGCAGCCTCTGCAGAACCCACAATGCAGACCAGGCTCCAACACAGTAAAAGTGAGGTGAACTTCCTTAACATTCTCAATTTATAGATGGAATTCCCCCAAAAGAATAATTAAAAAGACACGAGATAGATTTCCTTACTTCCAACTGATACAAGGTTAGTAGATTTTGGGGCATTCTCTTTATAGTTCTGTATCTCAGAGGTATAAATAATGTTTCTGCCACCTCTATCTGCATAATCTATATGGAAACTAAAATAAAGACCCTCAGAGGGACAGACTGATAGAGCTCTGAGTGTTAATTCCAAGCATGCCAACAGCCACAGTGTCCAAAGGCAATGGATCCAGGCAGGAGAAAGGAGACTTCTGCTTCAGAAGTAAACATCGACCTGGCAGCCTAGGTGAAATCAGGAACTACAGAGAAAAATGAGGATGTTGCTCATGTCTCATCCTTCTGGGATGTCCTCTAGAGGTTCTGTCTGTCACTCTGAGGGCTGGTTTCAGCAGGAGATACTCCCTATTTATTTCTCCACGGTTGGATTTACACCTGGAGCTTACTGCAGCTGCCCTTGAATTCCCTTCCACCATGTCTGCCTTCCACAAGTGCATTAGATCAGATCCCTCAAGCTTAGATTTTTCAGGAACATGTGTGGATGGACAAAATCCAGCAATTTATTACCTTCAGGTGTGAGAGCAGAACTTAGCCCCACTTCATGCCCTCTCCTCCTCCTCCTCAGAGGGAAGACAACACTTTCATCTGCACTGGTGGGAAATGTCTCCTCAGCTGTGAGGACAAAAAGTCATTCCTGACACTTGGCACAAAGTGAGCTCAAAACTACAGCCTCAAAGTGGCTGGGTTCTGCGAAAGAAATACGATTAAAAAAAAAAAAATTACTAGAGGAATAATAAAATATCCTAAACCATAGCAATCTCTGTAGGCTTCTCAGAAGTTGCAAGGCACACACATGCAAACAGAAGTGCCCTCAGGAGAGAACCTCAGCACAGACTGGGCCTCTAGGCTGGCTTTGGGCTGCATCCTTTCATCTGTAACTCACAGCTCAGGCTGACCTTTATGTAGGAAAAATTAAAAAGGGAGGTATCTGTTACTGAGTCACACAGAGGGGGAAAAAAATATGTGAATTAAGATGGAGGATATTCAGGAGATCCTGGGAGGCAGAATATTTTGAGAATGCTTCTGGATGGGGCAGACACACGAGCAGCATTGGTTTTCTTTGGTACAGATTTGGCACTGGGCTGGCCTGGGTTTTCTCAGGAGAAATGCCTGAAGTCTGAGATTTCAAAATCCACAGGCAGTTTTGAAACTCTTGACTTCTTACGTTTCTTCAGTGTTCCAATAGCTGTGTAGCCTTGAATTTACTTAGTATTAAGTGCTGCTACAAGGATCAGGACAGGTATCTATCCAGGAAGTTGCTAGGGCCAGATTCAGGCCTCGGGATCTAGCAGGGAAGCTCTGCATCACCATCTGCCTCCCTCTGCAGGTAACAAGCTCAAAGAGAAAAGGAGATTCCTCAGCACCTGTCCACTGCTCATGGATGAAAAAAGAACCAAAAAAGTCTTAGGGTCGTTTGTTTTTTCCTTCAGCACAGGGCTACAAAGTCAATACAATAGAGTTGTACAGATACTCGAACTCACTTTAAACAAGCTGTGGTACAGTCAGCAGAGTGATGATGGTACCACATCCACCATAGGCTGTATATCAACCATCACTGATTTATTCACATTCTTGGGAGAGTTTTGCAGTCAATGATGGTCACTGCCTGCCCTTCACTACAAGGCTCACTGTACACAGGGTAGGTACCTGCAGCTGGTTCAGCTATACTTGTGTCTCCTCGTGCCTACACAAGGAACAGAAAATCCCTCCTGGCTTATTTACCTCCACACATCTCATCCACTTTGCAAACTCAGACAGGGTGCAGGGCCCCTGCCCTCTCTGCCAGGCCCAAAGCTGCCTGGAGCTGCCAGGATGAAGCCCAGGGACTGCAACACAACTTCACGCCCACCAGAAGAATTGTGTAGAGGAAGGTGAAGAAAAAAAAAATTACCAAGAATTAATCAAGCCATCATCAGGGGCTCCAGGTGCAATAGCTGGACAAGAAAAACAAATAAATCATCCCATGGTTAAAAATAGCCCTTTTGATTACTGTCTTCAGTCTTCTTCCAAAGACAGCATAACGACCTAACATTCTCCCAGGAACTAACCCTTGTCCAGTATTTTACTGCAGCTAGTCAATACTTGCAGAAGATAGAGAGGTAAATTGATTAGAAGTAAGAGATACCTGCACTGTACCTGCTTGCTCTAGCTGGGACCAAGACAATGCTCAAAGGGGTCACAGCAGGGCTCCCCAGGACCCCACACCACCATGCACAAGCCTTCACAGTCAAAATGCCACATCCAGAGAGCCCAGCAGGTCAACTAGCCAGTCAGCTAGCCAGTCAAAGGCAGCAAGTGCTCATTTTGGACAACTGACCTCTCAGGAAACAACTATATTAATATCTGTGTGTCACAACAGCAACGCTGCCCCTCTGGGAATTCACACCTACCTCTATCTGCAAATTAATGTCTAAAAAAATATATCCTCAACCAGCTGTGTTGTCTCTGAGGTTGTGATCATTCTGCTAATGCTCAGGTTCTAATGGTATTTGTAAAATAGGAGAAATATACAACATATACAAAAAGAATACAAGTAATACATTGTTAATTTTATAGGTACTTTAGATTAATTTTTAAATGTTACCATATCCATAAAAGCCGCTTTCATGAACATTATTTTTTCCAGCAGATTCTCAACATTTGAACTTTAATCCTTAAAAACAGACGAACCAACCCATCAGCTAGAAAATGTTTGCAACCCCCTTAGCACCCTGGCAGGATCTGCTTGCGGCCGGGGCCCTCTGTGCTCTGAGAACCGGGGTGGGATGGGGGGAAGGCGGCAGCGGGAGCAGCGGCGGATACCGGGACCGGCGGGGTAGGTACGGGAGGGGGGATACCAGGACCGGAGAGGGGGATACTGAGGCCGAGGAGACCTCTCAGGGGAGACCTCATCACTCTCTCCAACTCCCTGAAAGGAGGTTGGAGCCAGGGGGGGGTTGGGCTCTTTTCCCAGGCAACTCTCAGCAAGACAAGAGGGCACAAGAGGTCTCAAGTTGTGCCAGGGGAGGTTTAGGTTGGACATTAGAAAGAATTTCTTTCTGGAGAGGGTGATCAGCCATTGGAATGGGCTGCCCAGGGAAGGGGTGGATTCTCCATCCCTGGAGATATTTCAAAAGAGCCTGGATGTGGCACTCAGTGCCATGGGCTGGGAACCACGGGGGGAGTGGATCAAGGGTTGGACTTGATGAGCTCTGAGGTCCCTCCCAACCCAGCCAATTCTATGATACTGAGACCGGCGTGGGGGATACCGGGACCGGGCAGTGATCCCGGGACCGACGTGGGGCGAGCGGCAGCGGTGGGTAAGGGCGCCACCTGGTGCCATCCCCCCGCACTGCAGGGACCGCGCTCCAGGAGCGGCGGTACCGGTGGCTCGGGGCAGCCGGTACCGGCTCCGGTCACCGGGCCCGGCCACAGCCATCACAGGTCTGAAAGGGAGATAAGGGCGAGTGCGGAATGGAGGGTGAGGGCTGAGAGGTGCAGGTGTCGGCGGTGCCCACGGGAATGCCACTGGAGCGCTGCTAAGCTGGTGGCCTCAATTAAATCTTGAGGCAGTAAACGCGACAGGTTAATCATAGGGCTTGTTTCTGAAAACCCGAGTGGCCCCAGTTAATTTTAAATGTGGCACTTTCCCATTTCAATATCTTCTTGAGAAAGGGCAAATGGGAGCAACCAGTGTCTGCTTTCATGCTATTCAGTCCTGTGATACAGGCTTTATTATATTTCCTTTATTAACCATCCCAGTGATTAGTTGGCCCCGACTTTTCAGTCTCTCCTCACATTAAAGTTTTCCCCTGAATGCAGCTTGTCAATGATAAACCCCCATCTTATTATGTATCACGTCCATAATATTTAACCACTAGTGCCATGGAGCACAGGTACTTCAGCCCCACTGACCAAACCATTTGCACTGTCAGGCTTCATGCACCCATCTGGGCACTCCTTGCTTTCCTGCATTCACAGAATCATAGAATTGGCTGGGTTGGAAGGGACCTCAGAGAGCATCAAGTCCAACCCTTGATCCACTACCCATGCAGTTACTAGACCATGGCACTGAGTTCACTCAGCCAACACAATCATCACTGCACAGTTCCCCAGAACCATCTAAACCCCATTGCAAGTGTAATGCAGGGCCACCACCTCCTTCTATTTCAAAAGGAAAAGCAGTCTGATTACATTCCTTTCTTGCAGTTGGTGTTTGGTTGCTCCAGCACTCATCTGCAGCTCAGTGTTTACACAGGATGCACAACCTGGAAATCTAAGATTTGATTACACAGAAAGATGTTCCAGGAATGTAACACATAAATAGATGGCATCAGTGCAGTCTGATTCACCCAGACACATTTTTTTCAGACTTCTGGTCTCATGTCATTTGCCCAAAAATGTTCTCATTTGTCCAAGTACCACCAACACTGACAACAACAAGTCCTCACCCCAAAACTACACAGCCTCCTGCAACCTGGCTCAGGGACTCCCAGACAGTTATGAATGAGAGTTGGAGCTTTTCTGAGCCTGTAGGGAGGAGCTGCCTGGTCCCTACTGGAAAACCCTGAGAACTGGAGAGCTTCTGAAACCATGCTCCAAAACAGCTCCTCTGACTCATATGTATTTAGTGAGTCACTAATCTGTCTCTAACAGGAGAGCCAGGAATCCCAATCCTTCACCAGCCAGACCTCCTTTTGTGGCTCAGTACACTTCAGCCTCACAATATCAGCAACCACATCCAGCCAGAAACTCTCTGCCCAAAAACCTCTTGATCCACCCAGTGCAGTCAACTCCCTTACACCATAGTTATGCATGGTGTTGGGCTTCCTCCTGTCCTCCATCCATCAAGAACAGCACACTATCCTTGTAAAACATCCCAAAATTCAGTACTAGGAAAACAGAAGAAACTTAAGTAATATTTAGTTATTTCTACAAGAAAATAATCAGTAGTGACAGTGTGTCACAGTGACACAGCAAACTCTGAGATTGGACTGTAGCACATGCAACTCTAATTGCAAAAAAATCAACTTGTAAACAAGCAGCAACAAACACCCAGTTTGATAACAAAGTCCTAATGTCCCTAGGTGACTTTTTAATCTCTACAAGTTATAACTCATCTCTGCTGTACACATCCATGGATAGAGGATGTGAGGCATGTCCCTCTGTTTGTAGGACTGGCACCTTTACACACTTCTACTGTTGCAACAAAAATAGGAAAGAAAGGTTTTTGGAAACAAGACTCAGGTCTTCAAAATTACTTGAAAACTACTGGACTACTGGGCAAAAGATACAAAGTGACATTTTCAGAAAGATATACACATACATATATAATATATATATATATTACATTACACAAAAGGACATGGCTCAGATCTTTCATGTTCAGGAGGGCTTTAATGGGCCACATTTTGCCCACAAACCCATTTTCACAAGCCTTGAATAGCCTTTTTTTTTTTTTTTTTTTTTTTTGGATATTTTAAATTAAGACTTAAGCCATCCATCTGATGAAAGACCATAGCCTAAGGCACCACCACCTCCTCCTCCTCACTTCTGGAGGCAAATAACTCACGTGAATCCTGCCCAAAACCAGTCCCACCAGGCTTTGCCAAGTTGCACGTATTTCTTGTAGCAGCTTTCTGTTGCCTGGCTTCTCTCTTATACCTCCAGCACAGCTGTTTCTAATGAGATTATCCTTTCTCTTCCTCAAATTCACAGAACTTTGCTTCATTAGAGAAAGCTGAAGCATGGTGATCAACGACCTCAGCTGGGTGTTAATTTCTCCTAACAAAAGCCTGCCCACTCCAGGTGCTGTTCTGTGGGTGGCATGGTGGCCTTGAAATGCTGGAATGTTGCTCCAGAAGAGTTTGTGCCTCATTAAAAAGAAGAAAGGGACAGTTAGAAAATGGAATCACAGCTTTGCAAAAGGCTAATTGAAGCTCATGGCCTGCTAAATAATATTTGTGTAGTGTTGGGGAATTTCATAGAATTTCATAGAATTGGCTGGGTTGGAAGGGACCTCAGAGCTCATCAAGTCCAACCCTTGATCCACTCCCCCCGTGGTTCCCAGCCCATGGCACTGAGTGCCACATCCAGGCTCTTTTGAAATAGCTCCAGGGATGGAGAATCCACCCCTTCCCTGGGCAGCCCATTCCAATGGCTGAGCACCCTCTCCAGAAAGAAATTCTTTCTCATGTCCAACCTAAACCTCCCCTGGCACAACTTGAGACCTCTTGTGCCCTCTTGTCTTGCTGAGAGTTGCCTGGGAAAAGAGCCCAACCCCCCCCTGGCTCCAACCTCCTTTCAGGGAGTTGGAGAGAGTGATGAGGTCTCCCCTGAGCCTCCTCTTCTCCAGCCTCAACACCCCCAGCTCCCTCAGCCTCTCCTCACAGGACTTGTGCTGGATCCCTTCCCATCCTCCTTGCTCTTCTCTGGACCTGCTCCAGCACCTCAATCTCCTTCCTGAGCTGAGGGGCCCAGAACTGGACACAGGACTCAAGCTGTGGCCTCCCCAGAGCTGAGCACAGGGGCAGAATCCCTTCCCTGGACCTGCTGGCCACGCTGTTCCTGAGCCAGCCCAGGATGCCATTGGCCTTCTTGGCCACCTGGGCACACTGCTGCCTCCTCTTCAGCTTCCTGGCAATCCAGACTCCCAGGTCCCTCTCTGTCTGGCTGCTCTCCAACCACTCTGTGCCCCAGCCCCAGGAAGTCATTCAGCTCTGGTAAGCACCACCTGGAATTTGCAAAAGTACCAAAGTTTTGGTTTTGTTGTTAGAGAAATCCCTCTCTTCTCAGTGGCTGTATTCTTCAGTGCTAAAAATGAAGAGAAAGACCTCTTCCTATCCCAGAAATAGAGATAGAGAAACTCACTGAAAACTGTGACACAAGAATAATGGAGATTCTTTAGATTTGGGACTATTTTCTTCACCGATGGGCTTATAAATGTAAAAACATTCATGAAGATAAGAAAATACAAATATTTATCGGTCTATTTCCATTAAAAATTCAGAATATCATGATCATTTTTAGCTATGTTAAAAACATCATGCATTTCTGAGTGGAATCACTTCTCCATCTTTATTAATAATTCCCTATTGTGAACAAGAAGAGTATCATTTTCCTTACACCTTTAGGGAACAAACAATTTTCCCATTTTCTATGACACTAATATACTTTTAATAGCTGCAAATTGTGCACACATAAGAAGTGAAAGATTCCTATCATTTCAACCTACATGAAAGTTTCATCTGCAGCATTTACCTTATTCTGACTCACTGATTTTAAAATTACACAAATGCCCCCACAGATCTTTTGAATTAAAGCAAGATCCAACTGAAAGTGTGAGTCTAGCCTCCTCAGATAGGCAAATTAATACTGAGCAAACCCAGGTTCCACCATTTTGCTCACACTGGAACAAGACTTCCCTGAGAAAATTTGGGTGGCACCCACACTCCACATTTATCAAATGGCCTAATTAGGAGCAGAACTTGGATTCATCACCACATCAGACCAAGCAAGGGATTTCCTTGTACCACATCAGGGCAAGGATAGGAGAAGCAGGAATGGAAGAAGGGTTGAATGAACCCAGCAGCAAAGGAGAAAGCAGCAGCTGTGAGGCTGTGAACCAGGCTGTGCCTGTCCCTCCTAACACCACTCATATGCTACAGTGCCAAACCCACACCCTTTATCAGGATTTTTATTGCAGTCAGAGGCCAATTCAGTGTTACCTGACTTGTGACAGCAGATCTGATGCTGCTGCCTATCATCCAGTATCAGCATCTGATGTCTGGCTGTGACCTAATGGTGACACACCAACTGTTACTAATCAAATTATTAGGAGCTGGAACAAATCATAGAATCCTAGAATTGGCTGGGTTGGAAGGGACCTCAGAGCTCATCAAGTCCAACCCTTGATCCACTCCCCCCGTGGTTCCCAGCCCATGGCACTGAGTGCCACATCCAGGCTCTTTTGAAATATCTCCAGGGATGGAGAATCCACCCCTTCCCTGGGCAGCCCATTCCAATGGCTGAGCACCCTCTCCCTAAAGAAATTCTTTCTAATGTCCAACCTAAACCTGCCCTGGCACAACTTGAGACCTCTTGTGCCCTCTTGTCTTGCTAATTGCAAATGCACAGGAAATTGCAAATGCACAATGTCTTGCAAATTGCTAAATGCACAGGAATGGCCCATCCTAGGATTTTTCTGTCAGTGAGACCTTGTTGGAGAGGAGAATGTGCAGCTGTGTGAGCAATGACAAGAGGGTGGACAGAATGTCACTACTAAGTCTCATGCCTAAGGTTCCCAAAACTTCTGCTGACACCTTCATGCAGCCTTCAGGTTGCAGAATAAAGCAAAGCAAGCAGGCACAGGCTGTTTGCACTCAGTGCTGGAAGGCAGCTTCTGTAGTGAACCTGTGTCCTTTTATTAAAGGTCATTCATCAAGAGCAATGTCAAAACACAACTTGTCTTCTAACCCGGTGGTACAATGTGTTCTAGCTGTACCTAGGAAACCTCTCAGTAACTGGGGGGGAAGAGCATATTCCGTTTAGTAGGGTTAAAAGAAAAAAAAAAAAAAAGAGAGAAACAGAGAGGGATGTCACCACAGAGCAGATAAATTCAGAAGGTACAGCTTCTGGAGGAGAACAATACATTCATAATACAATTATGGCAGAATGGGAAAAAGACTGATAAACTAAATAGCCTTAACTCACTCCCCAAGTCCTAAGTGGTGATGTGTTCACTGGTTTAACTTTCCACCAAGATTACAGCTGTGTGACATTGGAGTCTATGAATTTAGATAGCTCATTGGTTGTAGGAGACTAAACACATCCCCCTATCAAGTGTGTTTTCAGATCCTTCAAACATGAGGAGAATTCAGGTAGAGTCTCGTGTGCTGCTGCTGCCTGGAGTCCCTGACACAACTCTGAATTTCTATTACAGCTTTTATACATAACTTTCAGACTTCATTAATTCTGGTGGAATTATGATTCGTCTTTCACTTTTTTTAAGGTTATGTGTGACAAAAAAATTATGCTTTCAATTTGTAAAACCAAATACCTATGTGAGACCTGTCGCCACCACCAGAAGCTCCAAACAATCACACTGATGGGGTTAATTGGCATTTTAAAATAAATCACTGCCTCCAGATTGATTTATTTGCCCCCCTCTCTTTACACAACATTACAGCATTTCTCTATAATTATTCAATGCTAAGTTCATGGTTTTGAAGCAGGCGACTGCAGACTTAGGAAATGGTGTTTGATTTGTTGCCATGGAAACGTCTTGCTGTAGATGTACTCTAATCCCATGACAACTCTGTCTCTTAAGAACCATTTTTTCTGACATAATAAAAATCTGATCAAGGTCAGATTTAATAACAATCTCAGTTCCCAGACTTTATTTCGTAAAGGTTTAGCAGAGTTGGGGTTTTTTTCTAAAGGGATTCTCTGGGAACTTTGTTTTCTTAGCTGCATTGGAATTTATTCCCTAAAATACATAAACCTGGTGTGGTGTCATGTTAATTTACAGTGCACCTTTTGTCGTGGTGTAATTGCATCATTAGAAGAAAGTTACTTATAATTGTTTACATTTTCTTGACAGATGTTAACATTTTACATAACATTGTTCCCACTAATTCATACATTTGGGGTATCAATAATTCTTATGGTTTCCTAACAACTGGTGTTTACATAGTAGCAAATGTCAGTGTGGCTTAACTTTCATTTAGCACTATAATGTTTTTTCTGAACAGGCAGAGTCAAACCTGGAAGACTGGAGACAAGTGCCAATGCTTTATGTGCCTCACCAAAAAAATCAAATGTATGTACAGGGGAATCATGTTAACACAAAAAGTGACTTGGCAAGGAGGAATTTGCTAAATTCTTAAGAAACTAAGAATTTTGCTATCAGGTTTTTTTCTCCTTGGCACAAGGGTATTTGTCCTTCAGCACTCAGGTACCTACTGAGGCCTTTGAACAGTAAAAGCTCCATAGGAAGAGTGGCTTGCCCAGTGCAATCCAACTCTGCACCTAAGGTTGGGCTTTCAGAAGCAGTGATCTCCCAACAATGCTGGAAGACAAAGAGATTTCCAAACCACCTTTTCATCAATTCCAGCTTTGCCTTTGGGTAACCGAGTCCTTAGGATTACAGTCTTTAGGGTACTGACAGATGGAGGAGGACCCAAACTTCTGCAGCAAGAAATCCTCCACTTCTGCTCATCCAGTAGGACTTGCTAGCCCCCTAGAAAGAGGTTTTACATGTTCATCACACCCTAAGGCACATATCAGAGGGAGATCAGATAAATCACAGCCTAGAAAACATATTTCCATTGACTGTGAATGAATCAAAACTAACTCAGAAGCAAAGGTCTCAGATCTTCTGTTCATAGAATAATAGGATGTCAGGTTGGAAGGGACATCAAGGATCATCTGGTCCAATCCTTCTAATCCTATAGTTTATATGATATGTCTCAACACCCTGTCAAGCTGAGACTTAAAACTTTCCAAAGTGGGGGAATCCATCACTTCCCCTGGGAGATCATTCCAATGTCTGGCTGTCCCCAGAGTGAAAAAGGGATAAA